>NC_141098.1:33641023-34241023 GCF_041138505.1 Cibotium barometz
GGGTAGCATGAGGGAATTTAGGAGTGTGGAGTTATTCTGGGAGATAATCAGGGAAAAGAGAAGAGGTGGAGAGAATCAGGTAAAAGGTGGAGATATTCAGGGAGTGAATCATGGAGAAATCAATGGGATTTGATGCTTGATGTAAACACTATAAATTGAGGCATAGCCCTAATGAGAATTTGCTGGTTTTTTAGTATCCATGCCTACATTAATCTATTTGCTAATTATTCACTAATTACGTCTTAATCATTTCTTAATCACTTTGTTAATCATGTTGATTCTAGTGTATGATCCACCATAGCTCATCATTATGCTCAAATTTCAACAGTCTGGAACCTAATCCTATATTCGTATGAACTCATGGAAGCAGTTGATCATGGATTGGCAGGTACTCTATGCAGGGTTGCACATACTTTAGCCAAATGATAAGGTTTTAGGGGCACTTCAAATATGTGGCTCTATGGAATGAGTAGAGTTGGGTAAGCTTAATGATCTAAATCTTAGAAGATGTCACATACTTTAGTCAAATGATAAGGTTTTAGGGACACTTCAAATATGTGGTTTTCTTAGGGTTGGGTAGGTAAGGGTTTAAAAATTCCACCGATAGGAAGAGCTATGATGAGAGAGAATAGAGGGAGAAGAGAACGTTCTATGGAGGAGGTTGTCGTTGGCTACTATACACTGGTTAGCCCTGGAGTATAAAGGACGTCATTGTGTGGACTACTACCCAAGTGATGCTTCATTAGGAACTCAATGGAGTCTTTTTGGGCCCTTTAATTTGCCATGAGGTTATGGAAACGTTTAACTTTTTGACAAATAGGAGCCTGCCATGTAAGCAAAAACCATGGGTTTGTAAGAGAGGTGTAAGAGTGGTCAAAGGGTGCACTTTTCTCCCCAAAAGGGGGAGGGGGCAATTTTACAATTTTCGGACCTCCATAACTTCTACATACAAGATCCGATTTGAGCGGAGATTACAGATCCGTGATCTACGCATCAAAAGCTTTCCATAGATATGTTACATGATATGGTTTTATCCGCTAGATTTTAAATTCCATTTTCCCCCCAAAATTCAAATTCAAATAAAGTAGCCGTTTTGAAGCTTCAAATTAGAAAACGTTTCTTCTTAAGAGAAAAGGTTTGACTCCCTTAAACTGCCAAATAAAAGGGCCCAAGAAGACTCCATTGAGTTCCTAATGACAAGGCTTGCCATGGATCATGTGCTGCACGGAAAATTTGATCTACTCAGATTTGTAGCCTAGGTCATTGATTTACCCTAAATTATATTTCTCTCTCTCTCTCTCTCTCTCTCTCTCTCTCTCTCTCTCTCTCTCTCTCTCTCTCGTCTCAAATCACCTTTTTTTTAATACCAAAAAGGAGAATCCTACCCTAGATAATCACCCTATCATAACTCTAGAAACCAACTTAGAAACATAGGGAGGTAAGACATGAAATCCCTAATACATAATTAACACAATGGTAAGTGAGTCAACAAAGACTAATTACAAAAAGATCATGATAGTTACATTCCTAACTCTAACTCAAACCAGCAAAGGAGTACATCTTTTTATAGCATCATGTAGAAGCATCAAAATCTTTAAGTCTTTTTCTTCACTCTTAGTCATCCCATATAGCTCATGACCTTGAGCATCAATTTTGCATCAAGAATCTACCTTTTCACTTTTTCTCACCAACTTACATTTACCAAACTCTCACAAATAACTTTTACCAAACTCTCACAAATAACTTTTTCTCACCAGCTTACATTTACCAAACTCTCACAAATAACTTTTAATTTTTGGGACTTTTAGACCCTAGACAAATACAACTAATAAGAGGGACAATGCTTCCTCGTAAACTCACAAGGACAAACATTAATGCTCTCCATTCATCTATACCCGTTCATCTATACAAGACTACTTGTTGGAATTAGCTCATTCCATGAGACCACATCTTGAACTTGCAATTTCATATGCTTTTTTCAAGAAAGCCACATTTTGTATGCACAAGGTCTTTTTCAAACCGTTTCCTTACAATTACATTATAAATCTTCATATTGTGTAATCACAAGCTTTTGAGTACCAAACAAACATAACAAACCACTTGAAGAGATATCATCAAATGTCTTGAATGGATTTCTCAACACATGCATGTCTTTACTATCACATGATTGCATGCTACAAATGAGTGCTATAAAATAATTTGGATGGACGACGACCTTGTGTTGCATTTAACACAAAAACAAGGAAGCTATTAGAAGTGCGCATGTTAGAATTTCGAGAATAATTGTTAGAAATGAGACTTATCGCATATAGAAGTCTCTCATAGAATCCTTGCACAACATGTCAATTAACATTAGTTGATGTTGAAGTTATATGGTTGACTATAGTAATGCTTCTTTCATACATATGTGCATGAGGGTTGTTGCAAGATCAGGGTATCTAGTTTTGTCCAGTTTATGCAGAACTGGGACATAGCTTGGAGAGAAAATTTTGGGGGGGGGCAAGGTACTTAAAATTAGATCAAGCAAATAATAAAAAATACACTTGTCCTTAAATTAACCTAATATAACTTAAATTAATATAAATTAGTCTAATTAATCAAAATTAATCAAAAATATGATGAAATAATAAACAAATGATCTTTCCATACTTAGAGTGATCCAATTTTTTTTTCCATAGATGCACCATTACAAGTACACTAGTCCCTATAGGTTTTAGATGATTCACATCAAAAATGTAATTTTACTAATTAGATTATTAATATTTGCAGGCCTTCTGATAGTCTGGAAGAATTTTGAAAAAGAGATCATTAAAAATCCAACCATTGGATTTGCAATTTTTACTAACCACCACATTCTACTAATGTCTTAGTATCTACCCACTCTTTTGATCTACAAGATTGAGGATTTTAAGTGGTAGCTATTGTGGGTACAAAAACAGGCGTATATTATAACACTTTAGAGACCTTGAAATATTTAAAGAAAATAGACAGACATCTTAAAATTTTCTTGAAAAATCAAGTTAAGCTCCATATTATGTGAAGATCTAAGGTACAAAGTGGGAATCTCATATGAGTTTATATGTAAAAGATATTAGCATTTTATGGAATCAGTTCAAATTTGAAACAGGGTGTATACATTGACCTTGTACCTAAGAAAATGAGGACTTTTGACCATCTAATTCTTAATCAAATTATGCAACTATATTTCCAACTTTGAATATGATGTTCCAACAAAAGAACTTGAAACGAAATTCCTTCATTTACTAGGAGAGATTAGCCACTAAAGGTAAACAAATGCCTGTTTTTTTACTGTTTACAGGGTGCCTGAGTGGACAAAACTGGGCACCCTGATCTTGCAACCACCCATGAGTGGAGGGAACAACAATAAAAGGCCATAAACAAGGTATGGCTGAGAGGGGTCACAAGCCTCCCCTCAAAAGTGTAATTATAGGATTCAATATTCCCTCATTTAGATAAGCACTTCCATTAATGAAAGTGGAGGATAGCAGTTTCAATACTTTTATTGTTGAAAGTTGAGTGGAGCAAATTGTTAGGAGAGCCATACATCAAATCACAATGTACTTACATTTTCCTTTCTCGTTTTGGGCTTGTTCAATGATAGCGCCAAGCTCTACATAATGTTTCACATCTTCTTCAACTTGCTCCTAATAAGTGCATTCTCATCATGGATGCGCGTATACGTTGCCAATGGTTCCATTGCAGAATCATAAATCCTTGGTTGCTAAGAATAGATGTACGTCCAAATATATTTCACTTTCCAAGAGGACTCCATTACCCCAATGTGGCCCCATTCCAACACTGCAAAAGAGATTACATGTCAAAACTAGCCTTGTTTATCCAAAGGTCTAGTGCCCTCATACATTCACCTGGCTCCTAGTCCATCCTTATTATTTTGCATGTGTAGACAAACACTTTAACTAGTCCACCCAAAGCTCTTGCATGAGTTAATTTCCTTTTATCTTCTAGTTTAGCATGCACTGCCAGCACTGCCATAATGACTCATATCTTTTGTACTTATACTAATAATTAGACTAAGCATGAGATTTCTTCTCGTCGCAAGAAGGAACTTTAGGTCTAAGAATTCACTTATTCATGAAACCCACACTCTCATACATAAATTGAGAGCATGTGGATTTAAACGTGGGTGGAGGTGTTATAACTCACGAGCTCACTTGATGACTTATAGTGTGAAAATAACACTTATATCTTTAAATGAATAAATGTGTGGGTGCACCTAATTTGTATGTGCTTTTTAGAAACACCTCATTTTCACTAACCAACTTAAGATTTCACATCATCCAAGAATATATATGGATTCAACCATTGAATTTATCATACCACATAATAGCTTTATTTGTCAATTTTAACAAACATTTCTTCATTCTAGCACTCGCTTCAAGATTCAGCATCATCATAGAGATTATGCGCTAATAAACTTTCTAACCTTAATCAAAATAGCCCCACTATGAAGACTTGCTTATGCCAATTCAAAAATTTTGACACTCAAAAATCACTTTCATCATCTTATCCTCCACCTTTGTTGGGTTTGTTCATAGGCTCCTTTATAAAAACACTCGAAGGAGAAGCTATGATTTATTTTTTCTTCTTGCAAGACGTCAGAGGGATAACGGATGGTCACCATGCAACATCTGCCAAATTGGTCAGATATCTCTAGTTTTGATTTTGTTATATATATATATATATATATATATATATATATATATATATATATATATATATAACAAATTCAAATTGGTTACAAACATCCCAATTTGGTGAGATATCGATACACATGTTACAATCTCTAGTTTTGATTTTGTTATATATATATATATAAGAACCCATTTTTGTAATAACTATAATGTATTCAATATACATACACAAAAGACATTATGCTCAAATACAACATGATGTGTGCTGCACATGGTTTGAGAGACATTGGATATGCTCAAATACAACATGATGTATGCTAAAATGCATGATTGATTGATTAAGGTTGTGTTCATAGGCACAAAGGCTTGAATGAGTATGCCCTTTTTCAAGGGTCACACCCTTTAATTAATTCTCATAATTATGATTAATTATGTGCATTATGTTAATCTCAATTTTTTTTTCTTTGTTTTTTGTTTATTTTTTCCTAATTTTATATGTTTACTTTATTTTACTATTTTTTATGATTAACTCTTCATCATGGACTGTAACACAAATAAATTTTTGGATCACGGGCACTTCATTGATCTTTACAACCTGCATAGTGACCAACTATGGTTTGTGCAATCCCAAGGTCTTCACCTTAGTCCGTGTTGCGTCCGTGTTGCTTGCATGACAATAACTTAGAGCTTAAAATAATTGGTGTGTTTATTGAGGAGTTTTTGCGTTGTCATTGGTTTCTTCTTCTTCTATTTCCTCCTCTTCTTCTACTTAAATACTTGCATAATTTTCTTTCATTTGCAAGAGAGGGGCTACTCATGGCATGGAGCAAGCATGGGTATAGGTCACCATCCTTGAGCAAAGGGAGGCCAAGAAAGCCATGGAATCTTGAAAAGTTATAATTATGATTAGTGGTTATTAATGATAGTTAGTAAACTTAAAAAATTATCCTTTATATCAAGCCCCATGTTCATACTCACTTAAGCCTTTGGCCCCCACAGTTGGCCTTGGCCCAAGCCCACCATTACTACCCATGGTCTTGTCCTCTTTATTTGGCCCATAGCCTATGATTATTATATTTACATGTGTCCGGACTCCCACATCATTACAAACCATCCCCACCCAAGTACATTTCATCCTCGAAACATGCATCATGTCAACGACCATTGTATGAGTAAAGGTATCACAAAGGAAGCCACCAACACTTACCTTATACAAAACTGTCCAAGTGAGCATGCTTGAGCATTATGGTTTCAAATCTTCATGTAATGCTCTCCGGCAACCTCCAAAGTATAGTACTTGATCGTACATATCTTTCATGAAGTGCCCCACCATTTGCACCCATTTTGAGCTTCATTTAGGCCTCATAAACAGTGAATTCTAGAAAATTACAGCAAGATATTTTTTACTATTTTGGCTCACAAAACCTCTTCAGATGCATTCAAAAGATGCTCAAAACCCTCCAACATAGAGGCGAGCTGCCATGTTGCTTCATCTTGAGAAGGTATTCATGCAAAGAACGGTTGCGAAGTACCTTCTCTCTCTCTCTCTCTCCCAACACTTTTTCGGGGATATACTCCACCATGCCATCTTCACATAGGTGGAAGCTCATCCAAAACTTGCACTTCCAACCTAGCATATGCCTTCAAGTGTGATACATGGAAGACATTATGTATCTTGGTGGGGTGGATGGAAGTAGCAATTCATAAGAAACTTCACCAACTCTTCTCAATACCTTGTATGGACCATAGAACCGGTGTGCAAGCTTTGTGTTGGTATTGCCATTGAGAGAACCATACCTATTTTTGGGTATCCTCAAGAAGAAAAAATCACCTTCTTTGAATTCCAATGGTCTTCGGTGTGCATCTTCATAATGCTTCATATTCTCTTGAGACTTCTTAATGTTCTCTTTGCATGTTTGCAAGAGAGCTTGCATCTTTTCCACTTTATCCTTTGCATGGGGATTCACATCGTCATGCTTGAATGCTATAATTGGCACATGCACGTTGTATCCATACATAGCTTCAAAAGGTGACATTCCAATGCTCACATGATATGTGCTATTGTAGGCAAATTCTGCCAGTCAGTCTCAAGCCACTTGTTCACCCTCTCGGTTTGACCATTGGTTTCCAAGTGATAGGCCATGCTTGGAGTCAATCTAGTGTCCATGCTCTCAAATAATGTATACCAAAATGTGCCCATGAACTTCACATCTAGTGATCACTCACTATTTTTTATGGCATACCATGCATCTTGAACACATATTTCATGAATTGATATGCAATCATGGATGCTGAGTATCTCTTTTATTGGCACAAAATGGCAGTTTTTGTCAAACGGTCAACCACAACATAAATGCTATCCCACCCTCTCTTCTTAGGAGGAAAGTCGGTAATGAAATCCATTGCAATGTGTGTCCACTTACCATCTGAGATAGGGAAGGGCTGAAGCAAACCATTGGGTTTTTGTGCAGGATCCTTGTTGAGTTGATATGGCATACATTTGGAGACATATTCTTTCACATCTCTCCATTAGCCATTCCAATGAAATCTCTTCCTTATGGCATCAAAGGTTTTGAACAAACCCGAATGTCCCGCCACCATGGAAGAAGAATGCATCTCATCCATATCTTTTTGCTTCAAAGTCGAATGAGGCACAAGATACATCCTCTCTTTATGGTATAAAAGACCATTATGCAGCAAAAAATGAGGTAAATCATCATAAGTACCATGCTATAATTTTTGTACCATTTGTGATGCCTCTTCATCAATCATATACTTCTCTTAGATGTCATCAATCCAATCCTTGTACACTTCCAGTAATGAGCATGCCCACATTCTAGAAAGTGAATCTGCCACCACATTATCCATCCCCTTCATATAAGTGATCTCAAAGTCACAGTTTTGAAGGGTAGCCAACCACCTTCTTTGCTTAGGTGAGAGATTAGGTTGTGATAAGAAGTACTTGAGTACTCTATGATCACTTCTCACAAATAGCTTGCTTCCATAGAGATAGTGATGCCATTTCTTGATTGCATGCAAGATTGCAATCATCTCTTGGTCATAAACATGCAACTCCATCTCTTCGTCCTTAAGCTTGTGGCTCTCAAATTCAATCACCCCATGATCTTGGTACAACACGGCACCAATGCCTCTTTCACATGCATCCACTCTTATAGTAAAAGGCTTGGAGAAATCAGGGCACACCAAAATAAGAGCCAAAGTAAGCATCTTTTTTAGCTCTTCAAAGCTCTTATGGATTGTAGCATCCCAAAAGAATGCTTCTTTGTTCAACTTGTCCATCAATGGAGCCGCTATGTGAGCATATTTCTCAATGAGCCTCTGATAGAAAGATGAAATCCCAAGAATCCCCTCAATTGAGTGAAATGGTTGGCTCTCACAATGCACCCAAGACTTTACGCACGTGAACCAAGTGCTCCTCTTCACTCTTGCTATGCACCAATATGTCATCGAAATAAACCAATACAAACTTGAAGAGGAATGGTTGAAGCACTTCGTTGATCAAGGCTTGAAAAGTGGCAGGTGTGTTGCATAATCCAAACAGCATCACCATTAAGTGATAGAGATCCCTCTCAGTCATAAATGTTGTCTTGTATTCATCACCACTCTTCATCATAATTTAGTGGTATCTAGATCTCAAGTCAATCTTGGTAAAGAATTTGGCCCCTTTCAACTAATCAAAAAGATCATCTATCCTTGGGATTGGATACCTATTCTTGATAGTGATCTTGTTCAAATCACAATAGTCGATGCACATGCGAAAGGTAGTATCCTTCTTCTTTACTAGAAGCACGAGTGATGCAAATGATGATTGAATTGGCTCCACCCAACCCATTTCCATCAATTCTTTGACTTTCCTTTCAACCTCATCTTCCTCAACTTTTGACAATCTATATGGAGGCTTGTTAACAAGCTTAGCATTAAGCTCAAGCTCTATCTGAGTGGAAAACACTTAGGCATTTAAAAAACATTATCTCCATGAAGCTCATATAGCCTTACGAAAAATTCATGGAGAAGGTCCCAAGAGTGGACAACAAATCGTAACCCAAAACTATGTCAATTAGCCCCATGTCTAATACTAGTAAATTTGCTTTGCAAGTGTAATCTTTTGAGAGCAATACATCCACATCCTTACAAGCCATTGTACAATCCATAGCATCCCCATTTGCCACTTAAAATTTTCGCATTATTGCCAAGACATCCGGATACAATTTAAGATTGGACAATGATTGTTGTCGACTCACAAAACTATGTGTACTACCACTATCCACCATCACGAATGCCATTCTTCCATTGACCATAGCCTTAAGCCTCAAAGTATTTGCACCCTAGAGCACCACACCGGGGTTAAATAGAAACTCACCATCTAGCTCTATGTCATTGTCGGCATCCAAATATTCAAAGCAATCATAAAATGATTCCACATACTTGTCATTTTCCTCATCCATCACTTCCAAGAACACCATGTTTATAGTGACATTACGTGCCTTGCATGATTTGACATGGTCCTTGTGGCACTTCTCATCACATTTGTAACATAGGCCTTTGTTCCTCAATTCATTGATGCGGTCCTCCTTCACAAATTTTCTCTTGCTAGACCCATTTTTGTAAGATCTTCCATCCCCTGGTGAAGGCTTATGAGAAGTGTTGCCAAACTTTAAATTTTGTTTGCCACCATTATCATACTACACGTGCGGAAACTTGGGCACACTCCGAGTGATGTGAGTATCCCTTACTTGCCTTCTTGCGGTGGAAGCATTTTACCCAAAGTGCGGCCATCTATTTGACCATGTATTAACATATTTTTCTTCATAAATCTCAGCTAAGATCATGGATTTCTTGAGAGTGGTTAGTCGTTAAGCTTTGACATGCACTCCAATAATGTTCTTCAAGCCTTTGATATACTTCACGATTTTGAAATATAAACCTTTTCACGTGAAGAACAAGCTTGAGGAACTTGTGAATGTACTCCTTCTGTTTTAGATCATCCCACTCACAAACAAGCTTGTCCTTATGCGACTTAGAAGTGAGTGCATCTTCATGTCCTCCTTGAAAGCATCCCATGTGATTTCGTACTCTTGTGAATGGAGATGCCTCCACCAAGCATGAGCATACCTTCCAAGTGCAAGGTAGCGTAATAGATCTTGGTCCTTTCACTTTGAGGATTTATCTCGAAGTAGAGGTCCCTCTTCTTGATCCAATCTTCAAAATCTTCATTAGAAGTAGCTTCGCCATTGAACTTGGTAAACATGATTTTGTCTTTCACTCCTCTAAACTCTTCTCGATGTTCACGTGTTGATCCCCATGAGCATTAACATTGTCATCTTCACATCTTTCGTAATGATCTTCATACCCATGAAAACTTGAAGTGAAACCTTGATGACAACTATGACCTTTGTTAGGTACACAAGCATCATTTCGAGAGAAGACTGTTATGCATGCCCTTTGCCCTTTCAATTGCTTGGTATGGATGCATACATTGAATTGTGCATGGCTCCAAGGGAAGAATGTAAGTTTGGATTGTTCTCCTTGTTACCAAATGTGGCTTACTAAACATGATACCTTTAAATGCTTGTCTTGAGCCTTTGACATTGTTTGATCGACTATGATGTCCACCCAAGTCATGAGAGGTTATTTTCACAAAGGAATCAAGCATTGAAGTAGATCCATGAATGGTTTACCACACATGATCTTGACTATTACATTGTGATAACTCATTCTTCAAATCATTGTGAACCCCTTTGATTTCTTCTACCATTGGCTTCATGATTGTTTCCATCATTCCATGCATAAGCATCATCATTTGTGCCATGTCACTATTCATAGCGGGTGCTGCATGCCTTAGGTTTCCCACCATGATTCGATGCATTTGCAACATTGGCATAGGTTGTACCGCTTTGTACATGATACGCCCTTTGATCCTCATTTGCATGCGAGCTTCCCGACCTTGGGATTAGTGTTCCCATCCTCAATCATGTCCACATGTTCCATATTCTCCATGTCCTTTACCTCTTAAAGAATCAATGCTTGTTTGGGTGGTCACCCTTTTGGCATGACAGGATAAAATGGAAAACGGAGCGTGGAAAGTTGAAATCTTGTCAAATTTTGGAGATTTTTGGTCTTATAGGAAGCTCTAGATGCGTACTATCCAAATGTGTAAAAACAACTAGAATTTGATGTCCCCCTACTTTTCTTGTTTTAGGGTTTGAATCGTGATCTCTTTGGCTTGTTGGATAGCTATTGAATAGTACTATCACCCCTTCGAGCCATTTCATTTCAATCCAAGCCTACATACTCTCTGTTTTGACTTTTGGTCAAAGTCAACTATGTAAAGTTGACCTAGTTGTTGGTGTCGAAATCAAGTGGTTTTTGGCTCAAATGAAAGCCCTAAAGGATTTCTTTCCAAGTCGTATACTTTCCTTGACAAGATCTTGAAGGTTTCCGGACTAAATTAAGATTTTGTATTTTTTGAAAAAACCCTAATTTAGCAACCCTTCGAAAGTCCGATCAAGGATGTCTTTAGCTCTTCTTGAAGTTTGAATTGAGCTCTTTCCAACGGTGTATAGCTTTCAATCAACCTCCAAAACACTTGTGATTGAATTTAGATTTTGGGTTGCAACCATGCATAGATTTTGGAGAAATTTCGAAAACACCTCCTTTGGAATTTGTGCCAAATCTCAAATATCTAGATACATCAAATACTTGTGAAACTAATGGCTAAACCTTTCCACAATGGTAGTGAACCAAATCACATCGAATGGCATCCATTTTGGAGAAATTTCGAAAACACCTTCAAAATTTGTGCCAAATCTCAAATATTTAGATGCATCAAATACTTGTGAAACTAATGGCTAAACCTTTCCACAATGGTAGTGAACCAAACCACATCGAATGGCATCCATATTCATTGCATAATGCCGATGTCATACCCTTGCATTTGTCTTGCATTTGCTAATGGAATAGAATATTAGGGTCCCATTGCCCGAATGCAACCAAATGGAATCAATGCTAATTGAGTCGCCTGAATTGATGCACTTTAATGCTTGCTGATCTCTCGACCAAACCTTCCCACCCTCACCGAGTTTCACTCCAAGCCACAAGAGTTGAGACCATTTCTTCACTTCACATACCTAATCCCCCTTTCATACTACTTTAGCAAAGCACTCACGGCACAAAAGGTTTATGACGCACTTGCCCTTGTTTTCACCACAGAATGCCAAGGGTACCCTCTTCCCATAGAAGATTCTAATTTGCTTGATGAAATTACAAAAGATCAATTATATAAGAAAGGGTAAGAGAGTCATGTGACTTGCACTAACTCATGCCAATACCATCATAACATGTATCCATGCTCTTTTCCATTATCATATAGTTCCAACACATCAAAAACAACATCCCACAAGCGTGTGAATCAAGTACATATGCTCATTCCATCACTTATCACATGGGCATGTCATATGTCATTCCATTTTTTTGAAACATTTCACAACGCTTCCTCAACACACCCATGTGTTCAACACACATACTGTGATTAGTTTATTCCTTTAAACTACATCTCAAGCTTGTAAATTGTCAAACATTGTGTGTGCTTGCAAGCACGCCATTCTGTATGCATATGGACCACGTTGATGCCAACAAGCTCTCTTTGAAACCCTTTTCTCATAATCCAAGCATGTGTTTCCCAACCCTTATATGTGAGCAACCACAAAGTTTTAAGTTGCTTACAAACCACCCCAAAAAAATTCTTTTTTTTGTTTGATGCACATGGTACCGAAAACATCGTGGGGTAGAATGGGTGATCAACGTTGTGGCCTTACACTACGAGTAAGTATTGTGATGCAAACTCTGAGAGAAAGCTTATGCACAAAAACATTGTCAGATAAACGTTTACCTTGGACTAAGGCAATACCTCTAGTTTTACACTGGGGTAATAATTAATTAATCAAGCACCATAGAACTTGATTAATTGACTAATGCCTATGTTGACTGAATATATATGTGGGCTATCAATGCATTTACCAGCCCATATGTAGGCTATCAATGCATTTACCAGCCCATGATCTATAAGTTGTCAAATAACGTTTACCAACCCGCATGTTTCATTTGGCCCAATTGAGAATCTAACCTTTATGGATATCCATTCACGTTAAATACTAAATCATTATCGACAAGCCTTTCAAAAGTTCAATATTATTCGTATCCAATAAAAACAAATATTGATTTCAGAATTATAGGAACATTACACTACAGAAATTTATAACATCTGAAATTTGTGCCACAAAAGACCTCGGGTTACTTAAAGGAGAAGGATTCTCTTCAAAAGGGCTTGCCACTGTGTGTGTGTGTGTGTGTGTGTGTGTGTGTGTGTGTGTGTGTGAGAGAGTGAGTGAGTGAGTGAGAGAGAGAGGATTCTAGTGTGACATTTGATTTATCTTTTTTTCCAAGTGTTTTTTCCTTTATTAACATTTACTTCATTTTTTCTCTAAACAAATATTATACTCTCTTAGTCTTGCTTTACAAAGGATGAGCCAAAAAAAGCTAGGACGGTATGATCCATGCTACATAATGGTATTCTAGGAGCTCCATCTTACAACCCTTTTAATAACTAATCACAAAGAGCTCTCCTTGTAAAGAAAAGGGTGGACATTGGATTTTTGGATAACTCATTGGATAAACCATTGCAATCCTCAAGGCACTCATAAGTAGTTTTCAAGATGTTCAAATATTTAATTTCATAGAGTCTACACAGTGCATGTATTCTCACAATCACTCGGGTTTATCGAGTCAAAAATGACGAAACTTTATCATAATCCTTGGGGCATTATGTATTGGAATGGCTACAAATGCTTATGTTCATTACTTTTATCTTGTTTTCATCATTCAAGGCCCTTTTGTACAATTTAGCAAGTATTGAGACTTTTATTTTGTGATTGGAAGAGGAGCATTAGCATACAAAAATGTGGTGATTATTTGTTTGCACATGCCAGAAGCATTCTACCTCCTTGGATAAATGTGAAATAAGAAGCTTTGGTCAAGCACCAGCATCATCATTAACTGTCCTATTTGCAAAAAAACGTTTTCTAATCTGACACAAGAAAACACAAAGTAGTCAACACTTGTGTTAATGTGAAGATCAGGCTTAAACATTAAATTATTCTTTCGAGGATTCCACATCAGCTCACCTCAGGTAGGATTTGCTTGAAAGTCACCTCAAGCCTGGAATCAAGCGTGTTGTCGCAAACAATGCATCCATCTCTTGAGGCCAAAACAACACCACCAGCACTGCAAAAAATAACAACAGCAGAAAACACTTAAAAAATTGCATGATTCTGAATATGCAGCATGCCTCCTTTGTAAGATAAGAAAATATAGCTGACAAAAACAACTCTTTTCACAATGTGTCCATCTCTTGAGGCCAAAACAACACTAACAGCACTGCAAAAAATAATGAGTCAAATGTGTGTATACCAGGTGCAGCTGCAGTCATAAATGCCTTTGCCTTTCCATAATCATTCAGCATAGTAAATAGAAAATACTCTTTTACGGCTAGGTACCTTTAGTGCCATCTGGAAAACTGCTAGCAATCCTCCTTTTGAAACTCTGGACTGAATGCAGAGGAGAGGGATAATACCTTATCTCTACTTTTGTGTGAGTAGAATGAATGGGGAAGGAAAAAAGCGAAGCGGGAAAGAGGGGAAGAGGGTGTGGTGTTTGTCTACGCATAAGAACCAAACATAGAGAGACAGGGAGTACCATTTACGACCAGGATTGCTCAAATCATCGGATGCAGGCAGAAATGTGTTCTCGTCGACAATGACCTCAGGTGGATGTGCCTTCGTTTTAGCAGCATACTGATCTTTGGCCAACTGCAGTACTGATTTTACGAGCCCCATGTCAGCCTGCCGGCATCTTAGTATCAACGAAGGTTCCTTCAGCTTCAGCAGTCCCTGCTATACAACATGTTTTCTTTGAAAACTGGTCTAATTGTCTTCTTCAATGGCAGGTAGAATCCGTGCATGTTCAGAACAGCCATGGCTACAGTAATGTGCTTGTATGTACCTGGACAATCAGATCCTTCAACAGCTGCTTGTAAGCTTGGTGGTTTGTGCTGAAGGTGTAGATCTGCTTCTGTGTGGCCTTCTTGATGTCATGCACCAGATCATCCTGGGCTTGGAGGACCTTGAGCCGGGAAGTGTTGAGCTGCATGGAGTACTCACTGCTCCATGACAACAGCAAGAAGAATGAAGGGGGGCAAACAGCAATGTGCATGAGAATCAAAGTTTGTGTTGTTTTATGGCCAGATCTACGCAAAAAACTTTTGCTAGAGAATTTAGAAGAAGGTAAATGCTTCACATTTTCTTGCGTATCTCCATCTGCTTCTCCTTTCTCTCATACTCCTGCTTGATCTTGCGCTGCTCTGCCTCAAAGACCTGCTGCTTTATGATGTTGTACTCCTGCAGAAATCAAAGAGATGGCAAAGAAAAACTTAGCAGCTGGCTCTCTCTCTCTCTCTCTCTCTCTCTCTCTCTCTCTCTCTCTCTCACACACACACACACACAAATACACACATTCCCTCTCTTGTGACAGCCTTTCTACTATTCTCACTTCCTCTCTCTTTCACACGTACTCTCTCATAACATCCTACTGATTTCTATCATGCATCCTCTATTATACATCCTCTCTCTATCTCTGTGTTCTCCCACTGTCACAAGTGCTCCCTTCGTATTGATCTCTCTCACATTCTCCCCCTATTACCCATCCTCGCTCTAATACATCCTCTCTATCTGTCGCATCCTCTCTCTATTGCACGTCCTCTCTGGTGATCTATCTCACAGCCTCTTCTCTCTTTCACCACTCTCCTCTCTTATGGCATCCTTCGTACTGACCTCTTTCACATCCTCGCTGTCATGAGATTCTTCCGACAAATCTCTCTCAGGTACATATCCTCTCTTTACCAAACGTCCACTGTGTCATGGACTCATGAGATCCTTCCTACAAAACTCTCTCTATGATACATCCTCTCTGTCATGGGATCCTTCCTACAAAAATCTCTCTCTCTCTCTCTCTCTCTCTCTCTCTCTCTCTCTCTCTCCACTTGCATTGTTGCAGATCGCAGAGAAAATACTCGGTCTCTCATGCAGTCTTACCTCTTCGCAGGAGAGAGAAATCTCCTCTGCTTTTTCCATAGCCTCCTGCTTGATGAAGGCCACCATCTGCTGCAGTTGGCGGGAAGAATCTTCATCTTTCATCTCAACAGAGAAACAAAAAGAAAAATCTAGGGTTTGCTTTGTGTGTTGTTAGCGATTTTGCAAGTCCAAAATATGGAGAGCTCTCCCTCCCACGAGAGGAGAGGGCTTGAAAGAAGGCAAAAGCACTAGCCTAACAAATATAGCCCTTCCTAGAACACATAATTTATTCGTGTGTGATATATATTCACAACTTTTTTTATTCGTGTCTGTTAACAAGGCCGACTTAGATGGCCTTATTAATAGGAAACTTTACGATTCTAAGGTTTTTTCCAGTGCTAGGACTGAACATGGTGTTATTTTGGCCACATATATGTATTCTATGATGATCCAATGTACATAAAAAGCTGGCATTAAGGGTATGAGCACCAATGCACCTTAAACAAACAAAAAAAAGCCCTTCTTTGATGAAGACAGATTTCAAAATTAACACCATCAGTGTTGAGGAGTTGAGGAGACGATAGATATATGATCTTTAAAAGTGAGAAGGCATCACAATTTTAGAACCAGTAAATATATATATATATATAAATAAGCAAAAGGCTTTACATCAAACTGACTCCCTACCCCCACATCCTTAGATGGAATCTATGAATTGCTAAGGCATCACAATTTTAGGTGCCTAAGGAGACTAGTTCAAATTGCTATCTTAGAGAGAAGAAGATTAAGTTGGAGCTAGTTTAAGGATGGATATTTGACAAATAAAGACACTACACCTAGCAAAATTCAAAAAAAATGTGTTATTTTACTTTTGGTTGTGCCATACAAAATTCTAAAAAATGTGTTATTTTACTTTTGAGGGCCAATCATCTTCTAACATGCTTAACCTAATGTATGGTTTAATGACTAAATCTGTGTTATAATTCACTTGTAGTCCCAATAAGTGCCATTCCTTCTTCCTCTTTTTGTGATGATACTTGGTCACTTTAAAAGCTATATTTATAGTGCATTAAATATGTCATACATTTCCTTGGAACAACAATTCAAAACACTTATTGTGGGCACCTTAAGAAGCTTTCAAGTTTGATCCACGCCCATCATGAGTGTTAAAAATTACATTTCTATCAACATGCTTGTGATGTATTCAGTCACCATAAGGGTCCGGCACACAAGTTTGATCCATGCCCATCATGAGTGTTAGAAATTACATTTCTATCAACATGCTTGTGATGTATTCAGTCACCATAAGGGGCCGGCCCACAAGAGGTGCATGCACCTACATGAGCCATGGGAGAGGTGGGTGTTGCTAGGCAAGGCCCCACTTTACTTATACAAACCCTCCCTTTAGCTTCGGGCCGGGGCAAGGGGGGGGGAGATGAGAGGGGCTATGTTGCATTATTTAAGTCAAATACTTTCTTTGTGCAATTTATTTTACATAATTTTTGTATTCTTTAGTAACACCTTGTATAAGAAATTATATCCAAAATGTTCATACAATAGGATTTTTCACACAATAAAAAATGAAAGATGTCAACAACAACAACAACAACAAAAAACGCCTAGGAGTTCCTAAATTGAATAACAAACAAGATGCTTTTTGGATTGATTATAATTAGAAAAAATAAGCTTGGTTGAAACACTTAGATTGAAGAAATTACATAATATTTGAGAGTCTCAATCATGATATGGCTATTGAGCTTGTATTTCTTTGACCAAGGTGCCAAGCACAAAAGTTTATGTTATTCTTTAATGAACAACTTGTTAAGTTGATTATAATTGATAAAATGTTCTATTTTGGAATGAGAAACACTCGAATTGAGAAAGTTATGTGGTATTTGAGAGACCCAATCATGATAAAGCTTTTAGACTTAGATTTTTAGATCAAGGTGTTTTTTGTGATGCTTAAAATTATCTTATGCTTTAATTGACAAATACCAAAACCAAGTTTATGCACATGTCAATTTAATCTTAGTGTACTAAGTACTAAGTATATACATATAAGAGCTTTGCTCATGCATTCATGTTCTTCGTTGTGATGTAAACAAAAAGGCAATGCTCATGCATTCGTATTCCTAGTGGTAATGTTTACAAGAGTAATGCTCATGTACACATATACAGTCAAAATTAAGAATTGTATTTATTTTGCAATGAATATATCGTTATTTCCTTGGAAAAATAATTGAAAACACTTGTTGTAGGCAGCTTAAGAAGTTTCAAAGTTTAATCCATGCCACCATATGAGTGTTGGAAATACCATTTTCACCAACATGCCTATGAGATGTGATTACCTGGCCCCACAAGGGCCAGCTTGTAAAAGCACCTATCAGTACACCTACATGAGCCTAGAGAGGGATTTTGGTTGCTAGGCAAGGCCCTACTTTGCTTGTTCTAGCCCTCACTTCTAATATGAAATAAATTCTTTCTTATAAAATATATCTACAAAATAATAATAATAATAATAGTGGCTATATAAGGTCCTAAATCAAGTGACATTGTTTTTCAACCAAGATTCTATTGGGTTTATTATAATTAGCAAATACATTTAATTTTGGATGAAATAAGGAAGTTATATAACACATGAGAGTCTCAATCATGATAAGACGTTGGACTTACATTTTTTTTGACAAGGGTATTTTTTGTCATGCACAAGTTTACCTTATGCTTCAATGAACAATTCCTTGGTTGATTATATACTTGAGAAAAACATTTAGTTTTGGAAGGAGAAACACTCGGATTAAGGAGATTATGCAGAGACCCACTTACATTTTTTAGAGCAAGGTGTGTTTTGGCTATGCATAATTTGTTGGAATTAGGGTTAGGGTTGCAACAATGCACACACACAAGATAGAGAAGCTTGAGAGCACACAAACTCACTAGATAAGAATGATCAAATGTGTGCCAGATACAAAAGATAAGTACACACTCCAAAATGAGTAGATAAGAGGGTGTACATACGCACAAGGAAAAAGTGCCCCGGCAATCCTAAGTGTGATAACACACATCACTACCATGTAATGTTACAAATCCCCCTTGGAGTGATGATGTGAACATGTACAGGGTATGGCCAATCAATCTTGAAACGATAGTAAGCCCAAAGCTTTATGAAAAGCTTTGAACTTTTCATGAGGAAGAGCCTTCATGAATAAATCTACCATGTTGTTATGTGTAGGCACATAGACCAACCAGAGGTCGAAAACTTGGTCAAACCCTAGTGGTTGACTTTTTTGAGAAGTCAACTCTAGTCAACATGGGTTGCCTTTATTCAAAATTATTTTTAAAGATCCCTAACCTACTCATCAAGACCTACGCATAAAGAATGTACAAATCAAAGCTCGTTTGAATAGTGTACCTAAAAGTGGGCATGTGGCATGGAACCCAAAACAGAGAGATATAGCACTTGTCAAAACTGAGGTCCAGGGTGATACAAGTGTTTATCTCATCATTACAGACATGTCAAGCTATAGCACGTTGATTCTGACTCTATTTGGGCCATTTATACCAAAATTAGTGTTTTTCAACCTTTCCAAAGCTACAAATGAACATGGGGAATAGAGGAAAACCGGACAAAGCATCTCAAGATCCAAAGCAAATGGAGGATCATACTAATAAAAGTTCCAATGAATTTGGGGCCAATTAAGTAATTAATGAGGATGGTCAAGTGCAAGGTGAGGCATCACATAAGGAGCTGACTTTGCCAAATTCTACTTTTGATCATACAAATGTCTCAAATGACATGCAAGCCATGCAAAACATGATTGAAGGAATGTTTGATTGATTTGATAGGAGGTAAGAGTAAATTGCACATGAAATCAAGGGTGGATTTGCTTATATTGGCGAAGAATTCCACATAAGGTGAAAGTACCTCCTCCAGTTGTGCATGGCAAAGGTAAAGTGGTGGTGAGATTGAAGTCAATGGTACTTGGGATAAAAGACCAACCACCAACGCTCGTGTGAATTTGGGTAACTCAAGATATAATAACCAAAGGGTTAGTGAGATGAATTCAAAGGAGTAAAAGACAAGGTCAACTTCACTAAGTTTGATGGTGAGATTATGTCCAATGAGCATTTTGAAGAATGGGCCAACAAATTATACATGTACTTCAAGATTAGTTCAAGACATGAGAAGGCCAAAGTCTACTTTACCACTCTACATTTAGAAGGCTATGTCCATGCTTGGTGGCAAGAATGGCAAAAAGAAGGTTATGTGGTCACTTCTTAGGAGGCCTTCAAGGAAGAGAGGAGAGAGACCTTCACTTTTACACTTCAAAAGGACAAGCTCATATGTGAATGGGATGATTAAAACAAACGGGTAGTGTAAGGGAATACACTCATAAGTTTGTCAAGCTTGTGTTGCATGTGAAGGACTTTAAGGAGCACTTCAATATTGTCAAGTACATCAAGGCATGGTTCTTGTTTGCATCATGGATGCTTGAGCTTTGTGTGTGGGGATTAGG
This sequence comes from Cibotium barometz, assembly GCF_041138505.1. Lineage (NCBI taxonomy): Eukaryota > Viridiplantae > Streptophyta > Polypodiopsida > Cyatheales > Cibotiaceae > Cibotium > Cibotium barometz. The sequence goes on from NC_141098.1 coordinate 33,661,355, forward strand.
AGGTTGTGTTGGTCTCTTTGATAAATTCCACTAAGCTTAAGAAGGAGCTCAAGCAAATGAGATGTGTGTCTGTAGTACTACAACTTGGTAGGAGAAGGACAATGTGGAAGAGAAAGGTGTTTAAAATGAAGGCATGACAAGACTCTTAGAAGATTTCAAGGATGTGTTTCAAATAGAGTGGATCATCCTATAGTGCTTGAACTGAATGCTAAGCCGGTTAACAAGACACCATATAGGATCTCAAAGGTGGAAAGATATGAAGTGGCAAAGCAAGTGAAGTAACTTGTGGACATGGGATGGATTGAACCAAGTCAATCACCATTTGCATCTCCCTTATTTTTGGTGAAAATGAAAGATGGTTTATTCTTAATGTGAATAGACTACCATGACCTCAACAAGATTACTGTGAAGAATCGATACCCAGTACCTCACATTGATAACCTCCTTAATAAATTGAAGGATGCTCAGTATTTCTCGAAGATAGATTTGAGGTTGGGATACAATCAAATAGGGGGATAAGTTTAAAACATCTTTTAGGATGGAAAGAGGGTTGTTTCAACTCATGGTTATGCCATTTGGCCTTTGCAATGCACTCGCTACTTTCTAAGCCTTGATGAACAAGATGTTGCAACCCTTCCTCTAGAAGTTTGCGTTGGTATTCTTTGATGATATCCTCATCTATTAAAAGATGGAGGATGAGCATCTTATGCATGCTTATGCATGTGATGAAGGTACTTGAGGAGAAATCAATTGTTTGCAAAAGAGAGAAAATGCATTTTCATGGCAACTGAAGTTGACTATCTTGGTCATATTGTAAGCAAGGATGGCACGGGGATGACCACTGAGGAAGCTTGGTGGAGGGAACTTTGGAGGGAGATTTTCTTGGCTACCCTCTCTCTAATTTGAACACTCTCCCTCTAACTCTTTCCACCACCATCTTCTCCCACCACCTCCCAGCCCCAACTCCCTTGACCACCAACCTTGCTGCTCCCTTTCTCTCTCTGTATATTATCATCTCACCCTCTCCCTCTCTCCCTCTCTCTCTCTCTCTCTCTCTCTCTCTCTCTTCCCTATGATCTCTTTCCCTCTCTCTTTTCTAGCACACTCTCTTCTCTCCCTCTCTTCTTTCTATCCAACCATCTCACATCTCCCAGTCTCTTCCCTCTCTCTCCTCGAGCACACTCTCTTCTCTCCCTCTCATCTCCTCTCTCTCTCTCTCTCTCTCTCTCTCTCTCTCTCTCTCCAACCGTCTCTCACATCACTCTCTTTGCTTCCTCTTCTCTCTCTCTCTCTCCAACCATCTCACATCTATCTATTGCTTCTCTTTCTCCCTTCAGCATTTCTCTCTCTCTCTCTCTCTCTCTCTCTCTCTCTCTCTCTCATACCATATCTTTCTCTTGCCTTCTCCCACCCTCATATCTCTCTACTACCATCTCACATCACTCTCTTCTATTACTCTACTCTCTCTCTCTCTCTCTCTCTCTCTCTCTCTCTCTCTCTCTCTCTCTCTCTCTCCAACCATCTCAACATATTTTTATTTCTTCTTCTTCTTCTTCTTCTCTCTCTCTCTCTCTCTCTCTCTCTCTCTCTCTCTCTCTCTCTCTCTCTCTCTCTCTCTCTCTCTCTCTCTCTCTCTCTCTCTCTCTCTCTCTCTCTCTCTCAGGTCCTGCGCCCGCTCCGAGGCTCCTAGCCCCGGCGGGGCGGAAGCGGCGTCAGCCTCCCACGCGGGGCGGGCTTGTGGATGTCTGGGACGAGAGGCTAGCTCGGGGCGGCCCCTCTGACACCTCAGCCCGAAAGACTCCCCTCGCCCGGAAGGCACGGGCGATTCTGCCAATTGGGGAAAATCTTCTAACGGGGAAATTACTCTAACGAGTCAAGTCTTAACTAGAAAAATTGATTTGACCAAACCTGAAGTCACATGGTCAGATCAAGAAGAGACTTGCACTTGGTCCATGGAATCACCGCTTTTTTTAAATTTTCTCTTACTTCATTTGAATATATGGATTTCCATTGTCATGGGAATTACTCTTTTAACATAAAAATGGATTACTAGAAATTCCTCTTTTTCTTAATTAACTATTTATGCATAAACATAAAAATTAAATTTCCATGATTATAATGAGAATCATTCAATTAATCTAGGATGATTAATCCTAGAATGTGGTAGGAAGTCCTCTTTTCATAATATAAATGAAAATGATTTATGTGTTTATTTTTCAGAAATGTTGCCATAGCTCCGCTACTATTACTCATAATTCTCAATAAATTTGAAAGAATAAAGTTTAGTATTATTCATTTGATTTGAATAACCACTAATTGGATCATTATCCAATTATGGATTGATTCTTAATTTTATCATAAGTTAAATAGCATAAAAGTATTAAAAAGCCATTGTTTTGGCCTCCAATCAGACAAGCATAGAAATTACTTTTAGATTAGAGAAATGCTTCATGAGAAGCTTCATTCGAATTGGGAATAGGTCATAGTAGGAAGGACCATTCTTTGGGGGAGAGAGAGAAATGCTTAAAAACCATTATAAATTAAGCATAAATGGAAATTTATGTGTTTCTTCATTACAATACATTAAAGAACTTTAATAGTATTCAAAAGCCATTCAAATTAATGCTTCTCAAGCTTGAGAGGGGTTGAGAAGAGAAACATTTGGAGATTTAAGAAAAAGAAGACAATAATCCACACTTTACCTCCTAATTTACTTGATTCTTTGATCATAGTAGAGGCCCCCAACCAATCAATTTGTTTGGTATGTTGTTGGAGTCTCCAAGGAAGATTGAAGAGAGAGAGAAGCTCCAATCTCTTCAATTTGTAGAGGGTTTTTAGAGGATAATAGAAAATAAGCTTAACTTAGAGTAATACTGGCATAGTTTAGTTCACAGATGAGAATACAAAGGAATGAGGGTCTATTTATAGGTGAGGAAGGCCACTAACTGAGTCCAACTGAGTTCTAGAATTTTCCAGTTTCAGTTTGGCTGAATTTGGACAAGTTTTTGACCTTTTTGGCCCTTTTTGATTTGGTTTGATTTAGGAGAGATAAAAATATCCTATTATTTTTGAGTTAAAAACTCATTCACACATGTGAAATAGGCACCTCCTTGAAGGGCCCCATTTTCCTTACCCATGTGTCAAAAATGAATGATTACTTCGAAATATCTCATTTTTTTAATTAATAAATCTAGTACTTAGTCAACTCTTCATCTTATGTGGGCATTTACTCATTTTTGGGTATTTTCTTTTATTCTTCATAATTTTTAACTAATAAACCTAGTACTTAGTCAACTCTTCATTTTTGGGTATTTTCTTTTATTCTTCATAATTTTTAACTAATAAACCTAGTACTTAGTCAACTCTTCATCTTATGTGGGCATTTACTCATTTTTGGGTATTTTCTTTTATTCTTTGGATTATCTTGTCCCAACACTTGGATTAATCTTATTGGTCCATAGGAACCTTAATCCAAAATTTTCAAAAAATCTTGACCCTTAGGATAAGGTCTTCTAAATCATTTTTAATTAATTCCAATTGCACCTTGGAAAATCTATTTTGATTTTTTATTTTAGGGAAACATTTTTTTGATATCTATAGAATTTATTTATCTAAAAATATCCCAATATTGATTTATCACTCTCTAGAAATTTTTATCTCACTAGGCCAAACAAGGAAAAATAATGTTTTCTTGTATTCAAAAACATAGAATGATTACAAGGGATTGAAGTAGAGGCTTAATCAATATTTAGCCTGAGGAGGAATCTTACACTCTCTCTCTCTCTCTCTCTCTCTCTCTCTCTATATATATATATATATATATATATATATATATATATATATAACCTTCTCTTTTCTCACTCTCTCTATGTACCAGCTCTCTCTCCCTCTCCCTCCCTCTCTCCCTCTCTCCCTCTCTCTTTTTCTCTCTTTTGTATCTCTTCTATTTTGTCTCTATCCCTTACCTCTCTCTCTCTCTCTCTCTCTCTCTCTCTCTCTCTCTCTCTCTCTCTCCATGTCTCTCCCCTACCATTTCCTGTATGGTGGTTGTCTCTTGTCTTCCTCTCTCTTCCCCTTCTCCTTCTCTCTCCCCCCCTTGCATCCTCCTTCTTATCTCCATCACCCTTAACCCTCTCCCCTCCTGAAAGATCCCAGCCCCCTCCGCGCAACGAAATTGGGGGTGCTAGAGCAGAAGTAGCACCTCTTGCTGCGCAGGGCAGAGCCTCTTACTCGGGGCCTCGTCCACGGAAATCCGAACAAGAGACTAATCCCTCGGTTCTTCCAAAACCGAACCCGAGAAAACTTCCCTCGCCCAGAAAGCACGGGCGATTCCTCCAAGGTATTTTTATTCTAACATAGTCATCAAGAGCCTTAACTAACCAAATTGATCCGACCAAACCTGTAAGTCACATGATCAGATCAAGGAAAAGACTTGCACTTGGATCAGAGATTCCTCATCGAGAGGCACAACCGTTGATTCTTTTCCACAGAACAAAGACTATCCGAGATTTACTTGCTAAAGACTTGACTTCAGATGAGGTCATTGCTCTCCTCAAGGAATTTAAGGATTGTTTTGCCTGGAATTACAAAGAGATGAAGGGGGTACCGCGCCTGAGGTAGTACATCATACGATTCCAATCATGGAAGGGTCGAGACCAACCACACAGAAACTATACCAGCTGAATCCTAAGTATGCGCGGCAATTATAAAGGAGGAAATTGACAAGCTCATTGCTGTAGATTTCATCTATGAAATCAAACATACGGATTGGTTGTCACCAATCGTGATAGTGCCAAAAAAGAATGGAAAGCTTAGGGTATGTGTTGATCTTATAAAGGTTAATGCAGCCACTACGAAAGACCATTATCCATTACCTTATACTACAGAACATATTTTGGAAAGAGTGGCTGGAAGAGAAGCTTACAGCTTCTTGGATGGATTCTCCGGTTACAATCACGTGTCCATATCACTAGAGGACTAGCACAAGACAGCTTTCAACACAATGTGGGGTACATTTGCATACAAGGTTATGTGCACACTCTCGATGGGTAGACCATTTGGCCTACTTGAGGAAAGTGTTCGAGCGATGTCAATTATATCGTATATCCCTGAACCCCTTGAAGTGTCAGTTTTGGGTCAAGCATGGTGTGATATTGGGACAGATTGTCTCAAAGAATGGTATATCCACGGACGATAGTAAGGTCAAGTTGATATTGGAGTTGCCACCACCTACCAACTACAAGGGTGTACAAAGATTTATGGGCCATGTGGGGTATTATCATCGCTTCATAATCTTTTATATGTAGGAATAGCCAGACCCTTGTACAAACTCCTCATTGTCTTTGAGTGGACCGAGGAGTGTCAGGAAACATATGATCACTGAAGCAAGCATTGGCAAGCGCACCAATTCTATGACCCCCCAATTGGGATCTCATATTTCACGTGCATATTGATGCATCAAATTTTGCTATTGGTTGCGTACTAGCCTAGCTTGGTGAGTTCAAATTGGACTATCCCATCTACTGCGCTAGTCGTCAACTGAATGATGTAGAGGTGAATTACACCACCATAAAGAGAGAAGGATTGGCCATGGTTTACGCCATCAAGAAATATCAACATTACCTCTTGGCCAACAAATTCGTATTTTTTGTAGACCATCAAGCCTTACTATACCTAGTAAATAAACCTTACTACACCTAGTAAATAAACCTTACTACACCTAGTAAATAAACCTTGCACCACGCGGAGAATCACATGATGGTTACTATTGTTGTTGGAATTCAACTTTACAGTCATGGTAAGGAAGTGTGTTGGCCAACCACATGTCAAGAATTCCAGACGGGGAACCAGATTGGTGTTGATGATGATTTCCTTGATGCTTGTTTATTCAAGTTGGACATGGTACCCGAATGGAGTGAAGAAATCTTAGAGTATTTAGCTTATGGTTTTTCACCGCAAAGAAATACCTTTGAACAAAGATAAAATTCAATAGCTTATCAAGCTGGCTGCACCTTATCAAAACTGATTGCAGGAGAACTATATAAGCTAGGAAAAGATAATGTGTGAAGATGCGTTAGAGAGGATGAGTTCATCACCATATTGGAAGCAGCTCATTCAGGGATAGCAAGCGAGCAATTTGCTGGAGAAATCACAGCTCGAAAAGTGCTTCAAGCAAGACTATGGTGGCCTACGTTATTCGGAGATGCCATAGAATTTGTCAAAAGATGCGAAGAATGTCAACGTTTTGCTATTCCACCAGCAAGATGCCGCTCAACCCTGTTATTAGTAAGACAACCGTTAGAGAAATGGGGGAGATTTTGTAGGACCGATTAGTCCAGCGGCACATCCATCCCAAGCCCAATACGTGATCGTGGCCACGGACTATTTCACAAAATGGGTAGAATCTAGAGCCTCAACAAGGAGAGTTGATGCATGAACAACTGTAAAATTTTTATAGGAGCAAATCATCTCGAGGTTTGGCTGCCCCGTTAGAATTAGTTAGTGATCTTTCAAATGATTATACTCCAACTGTGCTACAAAATTTAAATCTTTTACAACTCTGGTTGATTTGCTTACTGTAATGTAATAGCAAAGAAATCCTTAGTGACCATCTCCAACCTCTTTGATTGATGAGGCCAGATTAGAGAATGGAGGTATGAAGGAGTCTAGAGGATTTATTGGATAAGCAATCCTTGGTGACTATCATCAATATATCTGAGCGATGAGATCAGATTAGAGAATGGAGGAGTGAATGAGTCTAAATAATTTATTGGATACATAGATCCATCACACCAAATGTATATATGCTTTGATCCAAAAACTCTTATTTCATTCCTTTCTCTTGAATTGATTGAAATGGGCTTACTTAACCCTAAATTTTGAAGAAATGCCCCAAATTTGCAAGAGGGAATGCATATGATCAAAATGATCAAGATTCTGGTCCGATGGATCATTAATGATCAAGATTTTTGTCTAATGGATCATTAATGCTATTGAGACAAGATAACAATGAAGAAAAAGGCTTAATGATCATGAGAATCCCCAAATCTTAACTTATTACTTTAAAATTTCTCAAGAAATGCAACATCTACCTCAAAAGAGAGGATATGATCACAATGCTTAAGATTTTTTGGCTCAAGGAGCATTAGTGTAGTTAGTCCAAGATTAAGATAACGAGAAATCTTTATCTTCATACAAAATTTTAGCTAATCCAAGATTAAGATGATGAGAAAGCTTTACCTTCATCAAAGATTAAGATAATGAGAAAGCTTTATCTTCATGCAAAAACCCCTTTCTTGATGCAAGAAATGATGATTTATTGCCAAACATGAAATTGGTATATTGAAGTATCAATTAGGAGAAGTTATGGCAAGACAAGCTTCACCATGCATACTTTTCATCATGAAACCCTAGACAAATTGGCGCACCCTATTTTCCGTAATTTGAGCAAAAAATAGTACTTATCCTAAGTATAGTAGGCATTTTATGCTTTATGACATGAAGAAAGGACATCAGAAGTCAAAGTTTGATGGTTATGGTGATTAGGGTTTGAGGAGATCACCAAGAAGAAGGTAGCGAATTTTTCCAGTACGCCATGAGGATTTAGTAATAGGTGGCACCGTTTTTCCCATAGAAGCATCAAGAAATTGCAAATCATCTCCCTAGTTACTTCCCATGCCTCAATGGTAATCAGTCTTATTACAAATCCACCATAGATTTAAAAATGTGAGAGAGGGATGAAGGCAAAGAAAATGCAGATACACACCTATCAAACCTTGTCCATTACACACCAAACTTTGGCCACACCTTATTCGGCTCTGCTCCAAAATGAGACCAAATCATGTCCTAATGCCATGACCACCACTCAATATCACCATTTTCATGGTTAGCATCAAACTTGAAGTATTTTCAAAAGGTTAAGAAATAAGAAACTCAAGAACCATACATTTTTTGATTTTTTTTACAAGAAGTGAATGGAAGGAGGAAGAAGATGGATCAAAAGCTAGTCTCGGATACCAATGCAAGAAAGTGATTAGGGTTAAGAGGAAAGATGCACTCAGGTGGAGTACAGTGGGGTGGGGGGTGAGGGGGTTGTATGTAGTAGGGTGGGAGAGGCATGTGTTTGTGTGTTTATGCATGTGGCTGTAAATGTGTATGTGTAGAGAGTGTGCACGTGGGGGTGTGTGTTATGCGCATGTGTAGTTTTTTATATTTTAGGGATTGTGCACATGTGGTAAGTGTATGAACATGTGTTTTATGTGGGTTTATGCACATGTGTGTGGATAGAGGGTGGTGTGTGTGTGTGTGTGCGCGTGCGCGCATGCATATGTGTGCATGTGTGTGTGTGTGTGTGTGTGTGTGTGTGTGTTTAATGACTATGCATGTACACGCGTGTGTGTTTTGTGCATGTGCATGTGTATTTGAAAATGTGTGTGTTTTAAAGAGTATGCACATGAAGGTGTGTATGTTTTGTGTATGTGCATATGTACGTGTGTGAGTATACTTGAGGATGTGTGTGCATATATATATGCGTGAGTTTATTTGAGAATGTGTGTGTGCACTTGCGATGTTTATAAATGTGTGTGCATGTGCATGAAAGTGTATGTATGCATGCTTTTTTTTTTTTGGTTTTAGGTTTTTGATCATTACCAAGTATATATATCTATACAATTAGTAGGATAAGCTGCGCTACATTTGTACAAATGGGGTTTTGTATTGTTTTAGTTTTTTTAGGTTTTCCATAATTCTTGAGTATATATGTCTATATAATCGATAGGCAAATGGTCTTTATCATGTGGCTCATTGAGTAAAGGCGAAAGACCGCTTACCTGTCCATAACAAAGGCTTTAATGCTACCACCGGTGGCTTTGTTGGCATTCTTGATTGAGCTATATCCTTCTAGTCTAGCTAGCAAGTTAGTTTTACAGTGTGTGTCATGGGCCCATAGTGATCCTTTTCAGCCTTGGGAGTGCATCTCTCTTGTTGTTAGAGGCTTGGCACCATGGGTGGCTCTTCTTTAATGGAAATGGGGTTAGTTGTATTACCTATTGTTGCTTGGTGGTGTGACCACAAACTCTTTCAAATTTTTTTAGGTAGTGTTCGCACATGCTACCTTAAGCTTTGGGGTTGGTGGTATAGAGGCCACAACTTTAGGTCTCCACTCCATCTTTGGTTAGCATTTGTTGATGGTGTGGTGAGGTTATAGAGGCTTATGGTGTAGGTTTTCTTGACTTTGAGACCCAAATGTAGGGGTTCTCTTTTATAGAAGCCTTGCACTTCTAACAACCTTGTTGGGACCCAAGGTAATGTTGGCTTTATCGAGCTCGAGGCAACTGCTTAACTCTCTTTGACTTTGGAGACAATGTGGAGGACCGCAAGGTTTTTGGGACTCAAATGGAAGGGTTTTCATTTGGGGCCCATGATAGAAACCTTTAGCTTCTAACACCTTTACAGAAGCATTTTCATAGAAGCCTTGAGCTCCTAACATCTTTACGGGGATCCAATGTAGCTCATGTTATGGGTAAGTTTCTATTACTTGGGGCTCTTCCATTACCAGGCTTCTAGCCAAATGGAGGTTGTTGTGTCTTTGCTTGGGCAGCATGCCTACCTTCACGTATGGTACCATCCTGTAGGGAAGCTTGAGTGTTGCAGTTCTTTTCTGCTAATAAATTATCCAACCAGCAAACAATATTCCATCCTCTCTAGAGAATGATGCTCTCTTTCATTGTACCTACAGGGGTAGATACAGGTTTAGTTCCTATGTAAATTTTTACTTCAAGACAACCATGGTGATGCTAGATGTGGATGGTGCAAATGAGATCCGCATCTCCTAAGGCAAAACATCATAGCTAGCCCTAGTGTCAACCAAAAATTAACACATAGCTAGGTGATCTTTCTGGGGTAACTCTAGCTCAAGGTGAGTAGGTTCCACTACTAGTTCTATTATTTCTACTATTTCAAATGCATCTAGCATAAATAGGGATGCTATTATAGTACCGTCTCAAGGTGATTAGGTTCTACTATTTCAAATGCATCTAGAATAAACAAGGATGCTATTATAGTATCATCTCAAGGTGTGTAGGTTCTGCTATTTTAAATGCATCTATCATAAACATGGATACTATTATAGTACCATCTCCTATGTACTTTATCCCAAGGTTCTATGGAAGAGTGTCCATCATTGCCAAAATGTGAATCTAGTCCTTAGAGTGGTCAAGTTCCTAGTAGGGGCTCATATTCCTGGCCCTCATCTTCACCATCTAACATCTTGTTACAAGCTCTACAGATATCAATCCATATGGTACAAGATTTTATATTTCATGCTTACAGATATCAACTGAAGCGATCCAAACGGTTATGTCAGATTGATTGGCAAGAATTCAGGACCCATGGGATGAGTCCTACATGTTTTTATGCCAATTTTCAAAGACTAGTTACATTTGACTATATAAATGTGATTAATTTTCTAATTATTATTGGAAATAGGGTTTCACGAATACACACACATACACACATAATGGAGAATCTCAAGGGAGCACATAATGAGATGATAGATAGATAATAAATATGTGTTGTACAAAGATGATAAGTATACCCCAAGATGGGTGTATACTAGTATGGGTAAAAAACCTCCTAAAGAGGGAAAAAATGTCCCAACTAGTCCTAGTATGTTCACACACATCACTACCAAATATGGCTACAAATCCGCCCTAGAGTGATGATCTAAAAAGTTAGCACTAGAAGAATAGAGATGTGCCAAGCTCTTTGGAATGTGATAGGAAGCCCAGGCTAGTCCCCAAAGGGAAGTAATTTTAAAGCTTTGCAAAAAGCTTCAAACTTCTCTTGTGGGAGAGCCTTCATGAACAAATCTACCAAGTTATCATGTCTTGGCACAAAAGCCAAGCTGATTTCCCCTGTAGAGCATCTTTCCCTAACATAATGATAGTGCACCTTAGTGTGCTTTGTGCAAGCATGAGAAACTGGATTCCTCCCATAGCACTTTGACTATTAGTGAAGATGGTAGTGGCTAAGGACTCTGGCTAAGGACTCACCAATACCCAAATCAGCACAGTAAGGTGCCTAAGTTAAACACACTCAATTAGAGCTATAAATGTTGTCCTGACTCAGCTTCATAGCTAAGGGGCCACAATGGGCTACTTCTTTACTACATGATATACATGAATCACCAAGGTGAAATCAAAAACCACTCATGGGACACTCGTGTGTCATAATTGAGACCACATGTTACACAAAAAGATAAGGCATCCAACAACTTCTTGACACACAAACCAGTATCAAAAGAGGGGGACAAAAGGATCACCTGCATCTTCAAGACTTGGTTGTAAACCTAGCTCCACAAGTGTAGCCACAATTTTACAGTCATCAAGATTGAACCTCTTCAACAATGCATCTATGTATTTTCTCTGCAACATAACAATGCCATCATTACATTGCTAAAACTCAATGCCCAAATAATAGTGCAACCGTCCAAGATCTGACATCTCAAAAGATTTCTCTAAATCAGCTATAGAAAAGATGAAATATGATCATCAGTAGGTCCTATGCAGCATGTCATCAATGTATAACATGATGACCAATAAAACATCTTTAGTCCTCTTAATATAGAGGGTACTGTCAGTTGGGCTATTGCAAAAACCCTATGCAACTAAGTATGCATGTACCTTTTTTGTACCGTGCTTAAGACGATATAAAGCTTTCTCCAATCTACATGCTTTTGATTTCTAACTTTTCTAAACAAAACCACAAGGCTGAGATACATAGGCCTCCTCATGCAAATCTCCATTCAAGAAAGCAGTTGTGATATCCAACTTACGTACATTCCAACCTTCATGTGTGGAAAGGTTTCACCATAGCAAATGCCTTTCTCTTGTGAATAACCCTTTGTAACAAGCCTAGCTTTGTATCGCTCAACACTACCATCTGCTCTACATTTGAGCTTGTAAACCCATTTCATATCAATGGCCTTCTTGCCAAGAGGCAAGTCTACCAAATCCCATGTATCATTTTTTAGTATCGAATCATACTTAGATTGCATAATACTCATCTAATTTTTAGATTCCTTTGCTTCATCAAAGGAAATAGGTTCCTCTTCATTTTACAATTTTTAGATTGCTTTGCGGTAACAAGAGATGTGTGATGAGAGCTTACACGTGTCTTGCTAGGCAAAGGAGGGTCAATTTTCTCACATTGTGTTTGCACCAACCATTTTTTTTGGCAAACTTTTTAACTCCTCAATTTGTCTTCTTTCCTCAACTGCATCATCCACATTTGTCTCATCAATAGGTAGATCTATGGGCTAAAAAACATGTTGATTTGTAACCTATTTGGGCTGATTTTCAGCATTCCTTTGATTATCCAAATGCTCCACATCAATGTGTCTTGTATTGAACAATGTAAGGAGAGTGTTAAATATGTCCTATGTGAGCACACATTTTGCTTGTTTTTACATGAAAGCAAGGGATGAATTGCATCTTCCACAAATACAACATCTCGACTCACAATAATCCGCTTGGTAGTAGGATGATAGAGATAATAACCCTTACTTTCCAAGTTATATCTCAAAAAAATACATTTAAAAGCCTTATCATCAAGCTTAATGCTGCAAATTTGCTCGAGCACGTGCGTAAGAAAGAAAACCAAAAATGCATAAGTGAGCCAGAGAGTACTTTCTTCCATTCCAAGCTTAAAAAGGTATAATTGTATGGAAAGCCTTTGTAGAACACATGTTCAAAACATATATTGCACACATGACTGCTTCTAGCCAAAAACCATGAGGTAACTCCTGGATTTTGACCATACATCGTGCCATCTCCATGGAGACCTATTTTTGCATTCAACTACATCGTTTTGTTGAGGAGAGCACAGTACATTGGTGTTTTATTCCATGATTAGACATGTATACATGACACTCCTTAGGCATATACTCCCCCCCTCAGTACGCAAGGTACCAATCTTACATGTAAAAGCATTTTCAATCATAGCAAAAAATTGCTTGAAGCGCATAAAAAACTCTAATTTCTGTTTCAATGGATATACGCAGATATGTTTGGAATAATCATCAATGAATGTGACAAAATTGAGGTAGCCCCCAATAGATGGTGTCCTCATAGGACCACATACATTACTGTGTGTAAGCTGTAATCTTTGGATAGCTCTAACTGAATCATCTTTGGAAAATGATGCCCGCTGTATTTTTCCAAGAGCATAGCCCTCACAAACATGTTTAATAGGGGCTTCAAGATGTGGCAGCTCAGACATCATGTCATGTTTATGCAAACACAACAAACTACCAAAGTTCAAGTGACCAAAGCGTGCATGCCCCTACAGCTTAGTATCACCCATTACCTTTGTGGCAAAAACTATACATACAGCATGCCTTTATCTTTCATATGCATGTAGCTTATAAAGGCCATGAAAAAAAGTACCAGAAGTAATAATTATCTGTACAAAGATAATAAGTATATCCCAAGATGGGTGTATGCCAGCATGGGGGAAAAAACCTCCTAAAGAGGGAATTAGTTCCCCGGTTGGTCCTAGTGTGTTCACACACATCACTACCAAATATGGCTATAATTATGAACCAGCCTTGCTTCTCTCATGTAAGGGGGAAGGGAGGTGATATTCAATTGCATACTTTCCAGTTTAGGATGGATGATGTTACGATACGAGAGGTGTCCTAGTGGCTTTTGCTCTTATCTTGGTGATTCATGTATATCATGGCTCAACAAGAAGTGGTCGTGTTGTGTGGCCACTATGCAAGGAATCTTTTATAGAGACTATGGAGTATGTATGGCTTAGATGCTTTTTGGCAGATCTTGGTGTTAGATGATAGTCCCACCTCCATCTTCACTGATAGCAAAGCACACATTAAGGTGCATTAATATCTGTATGTCAAGGAGAGGCTTGAGAATCATTAATATCATTATGTCAAGGAGAGTCTTGAGATGCATGAATATCATTATGTCAGGGAGAGGCTCATTTTGCAAGAGAGATTAGCCAAGCTTATGTCTTTACACACAATAATGCGAAAGACATGTTCCACGAAGGCTTTCTCACGAGAGAAGTTAGAATTAGATTTTCACAAATATTTGGGCTTATTTCTATTTGGGGATTCATCAACCACATGATCCATGTACATATTCACATCATCACTACAAGGGGGACTTGTAGCCATTTATATGGTAGTTATGTGTGGACATAGGTAAATAATGGGTTGGGGAACTTTTTCTCTCCTTAGGAGGTTTTCTTTCCCTGAGTGTGTGTATATACTGGGGGAAAGAAAACTTCCGAAAGAGTATGTGTACACACTCGTATGAGTGAGTAAGTTCCCTTATCATGTGCACACTCTTATGAGTGAGTGTGTAATTTACCTCAAGACTAACTTCAATTGCTTTATTTGTGTAGCACAAAGTTTCATCTTTGGGGATAGAAAGCATGTAGAAGAGGAATTCATTGCATCCAAGTTTGACTCTGTCATCCCCTGTTCTTGTTTGGATACTCTTCTTCTTCTTATTTTTTGTCCTTCTTTTTGCACTCTTGGAAGTGTCGGCTTAGCTTGTGTTCATGTCAATAGCATGACGTTGGTATAAGGATAGAATCAATCTTTTTTCCTTGTAAGATGCTTAACATGTTCAAAGCCATCGTTGGTATAGGGATAGAATCAATCTTTTTTCAAAGCCATCGTTGGTATAGGGATAGAATCAATCTTTTTTCCTTGTAAGATGCTTAACATGTTCAAAGCCATCGTTGGTCCTGAAGGCCTATTGCTATCAGTGTAGTATGGCAGGGATAGTATTTGGACCTAAAGGCCTACTGTTTTATCACTGGAGTAGTACGGTGGGGATAGTCTTTGAGAAAATTCTTAATACCACACCCATTGCACAATCTATCCACCACGGGAATAGGGTTTATAACCACAACAGGGGAATCCTTATAAATCCTATTAGGACACTCGGCCTTCATGTGAGGTCCACCACATGTATAGCAAGACAATGGGGCTCTTCTAGTCAAAGAGTTAATGTCCTTCCCATGTGTCAAAGTTGCAATCTCCATCAAAGGTGTGTACTTGTTTTGATGCAACCATAGTAAAACCTGGAGGTGTAACAAAGTACTCAGGTGTGTCTATACTTTCAACATGTAACTCATAATTGAAATCAGTCATAAAATTCTCTGAAGTATTCTCCTCTTCTACTCTAACTTGATGTATAGGAGTGACCCTTGGTGGAGGAGGTGGTAGAATAGGTGGAGGCATATCTGCTTTGCACCTCCTACCATAGTTGTTCCTGGATTTAGAGTTCTAGTCGGTGATGTGCCAATAAGGCAAGCGACCTTTAAGGAGCACATAAAGCCAAAGCTCCATTTTCTAGATTAGATTTGAGTGTAAGATTAAGTCTATAACATCGGCTAGTGTCATGATTTTCCATACAAGCATAGTAACCACACCATAGATTAGGCCTTGGTTTAAGGTGCGAACACTCTATTATCACATGATTTGATTGCTGCAGACACTCTATTACCATATGATTTGATTTACAGTATGTGCACCAAACATATCTCTCTAGTAAAGGTGAGAATTGTCCATTTCCTTTGGAGTGATTTTAAACTCGTCTTTCAATTGTTTCATCAACCTGTTAATGAGATGATCGTGTCTTCAATATTTCCTTTGGAATTATGTCCTTGAAATATTTCACTTCCTAATCTAGTCTTGAATTATGCCTTAGAGCCATGTATTTCTATGGGTGGTCCCATGAAATTGTCACTATAATCTATGGCATCCAATGCACATTCATTGAAGGTTTTGTGCCTTCGAGCATAAAGTGCATCATGCAACTTCGGTCACTTCGGTTTGGCTAGGTCTCTTATCTGGTTCACACCACCTTCTCTATAGATATACTTGGCCTTGCTAATGTATTTCCTAATTGTCTCTCAGATTATTTTTGCTTTAGAGTGTTTAGTTGATTTACGGAACTTTGTTTGGCTCCAATCTTGAGCAATCAAGAAGGATTGTTCCAAATCTTCATAAGTTACTTTTCCTCCAAGTTCTAAAGTTCTAAACCATTTCACAACCCCATGCTCTAGGGTAAATTTGAATGTTATCATCATTCACTTCTAAAGCTTTACAGACTTGCTCAAAGGTTTCCAAATGGACATGTGCATCACTAGTCCCACTAAACTTTTACATTACCTTAAACATACTCTAGACCCTAAAGTATGCTTAATGTAAAACACTAGACCCTACAGTTTTATATGTCACATTCTATCTCCCAAGGACCATAGAGTGCTTGCACAGCTACAAGAATAGCATGTTCCCTAGTAGTTACTACTAGCTTCAACCATTCATCCGCTCACACCATTCCAACAAGTAGAATAGGATGAACATGTGGTTGAACTAGAATGGGTCTTTCCAATGGGGTAGGAGTTGGAACTCCTATAGTTGTACCTCCTCCTACTGGAATAACATGTACTCTTGGGGGAGCATAGGTGGAAGCTGAATGAAGTAAACTTGATATCAATTCAAGACTTTCAGAAGTGAACACACAGGTCCAATAGAAGAGGTTGCTACTGTTGATCGTGTAGGAATTCTCCTCACTAAAGGATAGTGCCATAGTGTGTTCCCCTTGGGAAATAGGTGGAAACTACAATATTAATTTAGTTGTAAGGATACCCATCACCATAGGGTCCATTGTTATAGCAGCAGGCACTATGTAATCATGAGTATAGGAAGCTCCTCTAACTAAAGGATGTTCCATAGTGTGTTCCCCTTGGGAAATAGGTGGAAACTACAATATTAATTTAGTTGTAAGGATACCCATCACCGTAGGGTCCATTGTTAGTAGGCACTATGTAATCATGATGAGTAAGTTGAGGTTTAATTAGAGGTGCACTCTTCATTGGGTTACTGTAGAAAGTAAATTTAGGAAATGCACTTGAGGCTTGTATTTCCCATGTTCCTCTAGAGATTTCTTCATCATATCCCCTATCTTTGCATCTACATTTATGGATATTTTGGGTGGGGGATCAGAGGTGGTTATGTCTCCCCCTACCTTGACTCCTTTATGAATTACTTTTATTCAACCTTGTATATATTATCCCAAATATCCTTGTAGAAATAGAATCCCAAGTCAGGTTTATCTACGCAGAAAGCATTTGGATTTTCTAGATATGGACTCGAACTAGTTCCTTGGTTGGGGTCCTCACATTGAAAAATCTTTCTTTGAGTTCATATACATATACTTTCCCATGGAAAAAATGTAAAACCTTTGTGGTCTACCTAAGGTTTTGTTGATTGAAGAAAGGAATTCTAAAAATAAGCAATGGCTTGAAAGTGTTCCTTTTGGCAATCGTTCCTTCTCTAGCTACCATGTGGATACCATATATCCCATTTATGATGAAAGGGTTAAAATACCCTTAGTGTAAAGGGCTAATTAAGACATTGGCCCCCTTAACCCTCCACCTTTTATTGTGGCTTGCACGGGTTCAAGGGGGGACGGGGGCCCCTTGCCACATCTAAGGCCGCTTTTTCGTGTTTTTCTGCTTCATGTTCATTTTGGCAATCATTCCTCCTCTAGCTACCATGTGGATATCATATATATCATTTATGATGAAAGGGTAAAATACCCTTAGTGTAAAGGGCTAATTAAGCCATTGGCCCCCTTAACCTTCCACCTTTTATGGTGGCTTGCATGGGTTCAAGGAGGAAAGAGGGCCCCTTGCCACATTTAAGGCCG
This sequence comes from Cibotium barometz, assembly GCF_041138505.1. Lineage (NCBI taxonomy): Eukaryota > Viridiplantae > Streptophyta > Polypodiopsida > Cyatheales > Cibotiaceae > Cibotium > Cibotium barometz. The sequence continues at coordinate 33,679,102 of NC_141098.1, forward strand.
CTTTTCATTGTTTTTCTACTTCATGTGCTCAATCTTTGACATGGTATCACAGCCAGGTTTCGACTCGCTCTCTATCATTGTCATTAAGCTCCTACGTCATGGTCAACCCATAAGGCAGCCAAGCCAAGCCCATGGGCCTCTGAGCATGCCATGTGCCCTGAGCTAAGTTGTAGAGACAAGCCAATAATTCATCACCTCTAAGCCTAAGCATTTGTAAACCTCTGAACCAAGCCATCTCATCTACCTACAGCCACTATCATAGTGTGAGCACGGAGCCGAGTCCGATGATAGGAGGGTGTTGGCAATTGTTCCTCCTCTAGCCATGTGGATGTCATATATCCCATATATGATGAAAGGGTAAAAATACGCTTAGTATAAAGGGCTAATTAAGCCCTTGGCCTCCTTAACCCTCCACCTTTATGGTGGCTTGCATGGATTTGAAGAGGGAAGGGGGGCCTCGATCGCGTCTGAGGCCACCTATCCACATTTGTTTACTTCGTGCAGTCAATCTATGATAGTTTGTTGAGGACAAAATTAGGTATGAGGCTACTCCACATTAATGTTAACACGTATGTGAACTCAAAACTAAGAAAGACCAAAAGGAGAGAGTTTTAGATATAGGCATGGAAAATGGACAGGTTTCTAAATGAGGCCTGTTTAGTCACCTCCATTCCTTGCTCTCAAATCTGAGTTGATGGTCGTGGTTTTTGATGTATGGCCACCTCTTAAGAAAATCCTTATCTAAAGCTAATCGATCGGCTATGAGTTATTAGCCCACATTAAATTCTCTTTTCCCAAGGATTTTTGAGTCCAAGATAAAGAAACATTCTTGCACTTTTTTCACAAAAGAGACCAAAAAAAGCTCATAAGTAATCCAAATCTCATCCGAAATGGTTCAAAACTTGACAATAAGGTTTCCTAGAGAATTTATCATATTGTGGATGCTTTAAGTCATAAATGTGGAACTAGTACATGCATGCAAGTAACAACATATGATTTAGTTCCAAAAGCTGAACATGAAAATTTCAAACGCAAAGACAAACAATCATGCTAGATACTAGTGATAGGATTAACAAATAACAAGTCCAAATACAAAACATCTACTCACATTGCAAGCAGACAAAGACATTCAAAGCTTCTTACAAAGAGATTTTCACTCTCTATACACTCTATTATAGAGCAACAAAGTGAAAATTTGATAATTAGTCCTAAATTGAATAAGTTAATGTCTAATCCTATATCAAATGTTGCAATGAAAATCAAAGTCGACTTCAAGGTCAACTTAGTGGTTATTACCACAAAAAACCACACTAGATCTTATTAGGAGTTATTGGGAAGGCCCTGGTTGAGACATGGGGCAAGGTAAAGCAGAATTGGGGCAGAAACAGAATCACCATCAGAAAGGGAAAGCAAAAAGTTCATGTTGATCTTTCCGATGCGAGGGGATTAATAAAACTTGCTCAAAGGCCAGTTCATATGCTGAAAGATTCAACATGTTAGAAGGCTTTGATGATGAAGAGAACAAAATACTCCGTGAAAATAGACCTGGTTAGAAAGAAGGAGAAAGAAGAGAAAAAGAGGAGACAAGGGGAACGACAGAAAAAGAGAGAAGAAGAAGCTCAAAAGGGGAAGTTGCCTACAAAAACTGAAATTGTCATATACCAGAGCGGAACTTCGGCCTTGGGTAGCACTTCTGGCACAGAAGATGCAAGAAGGCCTAAGCCATCAGCTACACATAATCAAAGGGCTGATGTCTGTGTGGCCCAGAACATCCTCTCTCAGGCTCTCTCTTTGATGGAGGATTATGACTGGAGCACCATCAATCAGATGTGTGCCCTAAACCATAGACAACATGGGATGCTCATGAATGCCACAGCTAAAGCCAAGGATCTAGAGAATAAATCACAGATGACGGCACAACACATTGAGGAGATGTAGAACAAGATTGCTATGGCAGAAAAGGACCTAGTGCAACAAAAAGAGCTAAGTGAAGGGAAGATCAAAGCCCTCATCAGTGAGAAGCACCTGCTCCAAGTTCAAGGAAGATAGGCTCAGTGGAATTAGCGAAAGCCCAAAAGCCAGTGAAGGTCTGGGCCAACACCAATCCAAGGATTGAAAGATAAAGTGGTGGAGAGCATAAGGGCGTTGCCAAGGGTCACCTAGTCAGAAGCCCAAGCCATGAAGAACCAGGAGGAAGAAGAGGTTCTATGCCTTCCACTATATGCCAAAGTAGCAATAATAAAAACAACAAAGGCTAGACTTAGCAAGGTTTGGGATGAGGCACTGCAAGCCCTAATAGAATCCAGGAGCAAATGTCTTGCAAACCACAACAGGTCATTCATGACGTAGAGGAAGATGATGGTGCAGGCAAGGAACCACAACAACAACAACAACAATAACAACAACAACAACAACAACATCAAACAACAACAATAATAACAATAGCAATAGCTAGTAGGCTAGAAGTCTCCCAAAACAAGTGCTTCTGGAAAGGGAAAACAAGTGAAAAATAAAGACCAAAGTTGGTACAAGCATTGAAGGCTACTGCTTGGAAAGCAGAACACTAGGAAAAGGAGGTGAAGAAGCTAGAAGAAAGAAATAAGGCATTGTAGAGCAGGAGTTACAGGATGCCACACCCTCCCAAGAGTATGCAAAAATATTGAGAGAAGCTTTCCAAGACAGAGACAAGGCCAAAGAGCAGGCAGAAGAATACAAATAGAAGCTTGAAAGGAGCACAAAATTTGAAATAGACACCATCAAAATGAGCTGAATGCACTAGAGTTGGAAATGCAGCACTGCATGGAGAATGAAAATCAGCTTAGAAAAGAAAGGCCCGAAGATTGGAAAGACTACAAAACTGCTCTCCAGATGCAAATAGAGGAGGCACAGCAAGTAGCAGAAAGGGTACATCAGACCTAGAAGACAAGGCTATGGTGGAGACTAGAGCTTAAGGAAGCAAGGGGAGAAATGGTCAGAATCCAAGCAGAACTCGCAAAGGTGAAGACCAATGTGGACCTAGCCATAGAAAGCACAAAATTGCTCTCTCCCATGGGAGAACTACTAGTTGAGGCTTGGAGGTTGCAGGATGCCAACCAAGCCCTGTACAGAGAAAATGAGCACCTAAAAGACTGATTGGTCAACAACTCAGCAGTTCCGTGGGCCAGCCTCGATAATCCATTCTTTGAGGTTTCACATGTGATGTTCTTTGAGCTGTTGAGGGCTAATAGAGAGCTGCCACAATATTTTCAGAATGCAGGTAGCATAAAATCCATACTTACTAGGAAACCTCTTCCTCCGGAGCACCTATGCTCTTAATTCTTGTTCTCATAGACGCTGGAGGGAAGGAGGATGCTTCTGCCTAGAATGCAACCATCTACAAGTGCCAATTTCTAGAAGTGGGGCACCAAAGACCCGGAAATGGAGAAGGCACAAAGCTCACCTTCAAATGATCCCGCAGAATATGAAGAAGCTACACAGGTCGAGTGGAGGCCCATACCAATGGCGAAAAAGAAGATTCTAGGGCAGATCCCACTCAGACTAGTGGTAAAAGTTTTTGTGATCTGAAGACACCACAGACCGACCAACAGGGGTCTAGGATGCTTAGAAAAATAGGCGATAAAATTAAAGAAGATGCAGAAGTATGCCACCTACTCTGATGGTGTATACATCCCTGACCACACTCCCCAAGAAATGTTCATAAAATTCAAAGAATAATTTCTAAAGGGAACTAGTTCTGGAGCAGAATCTCAAGCACTAGGTGTGCTAGGTGTTGCACCCTAGTAGCAGCTTAGTGGGTGGCAGAAGGTTCAGTGGTAGCAGGAGGCACAATCAACCCACTCCACACATTGTGAGCACCACCTTGGTATCACACGTGTGAAGGTGGCAGACTGTAGCCACCAGAGAGCCGTTGCCACAAGAACAAGAAGTCTCAGCTTAAAAGGGTTACTGATCACTACTGAGAGATATATAGAGAGAGACTGACACACATATAAAATGGATGTATGAAGGATGTAGTCATTGTATGCTCTCAACAACTGGTAGTTAACAGTCATTGTAACTGGTAGTTGACAATCAGTGTCATGAAGCTTGTTATAGAGATAGTCCTCAGGAGGTCATATCTTTTTTGTGTCGGATTGCTCTGTAATAGTCTACAATACTTCTAGAAAGTAATCAAGAGAGAGATGTTGCCATTTCATAATGTCTTTGCATTACTCTCTTTGCACTGTGTTGATTAAGCATGCTATGTCTCTGTTTTAATAAACATGTTGTGTATGTGTAAGAGAGTGAGTGAGATATGCAGTGGCAAGTTGTAGAGTGAAAGGTGAGAGATTGTGAGTGAGGGTCAGCACAACAGAGTGGTATTTTGAGTGTCCCCATGACCACTTAAGAGTTGGTGTTTGTAACCAGAAACACTAGCTGGTGACTACACCTCTCCCACGGCATTGCCTGACTAGTCTGTCACACACCAGGCTGATGTCTTGTCATTCCCCTGAGAGGGAAATTAGCGAGAAACACACATAATATGCAACATCCATAATTTAGAGTACTTATATCTTTATACCATACCTCACCATGCTTTCCCATCTGGGTATCTTTTCCATTGCATCATGGTGCAAGGATCAATGATATAATCAGGTAAAAAAGGCTGTGTATGGTTTATTACAACTGTGCTAGGTGGATTATTATGTTGAAATGGTGCATTTTGCACTTCACCTCTTGCCAAGCTTATCTGGACCCATAACTAATTCATCTACATTAGTATTCTAACTATTTAATAATAAAACTAATCACCTCTTGCCAAGATTCTTTGGACCCATAGCTAAATCATCTACATTAGTATTCCAACTATTTAATAATAAAACTTATCAGTCCCACGAGTAAAAGATTTGCCCTGCTTGTGTTGCAATTTTGTCAATTTTTGGGGTTGTCTCCTGGAATCGCTTTTGTCATGCTCTGATGAAAGATATCAGCAGAGTCATCTTCTTCTCCTCTTACATTTTCTTCTTTGATCACATTCTCAAACTCCTTGTTTTTCATTCACCTTATGTCATCCAATCTACTAACATCTTCCTACGATATTTCTCTAACCGGATTATGGAATGAGGAGATAGAGAAAATGAACCTACATCAATTGGCAACATAGCAATTTGTGTAAAATCCCCTTGCCAGCTGCTTATACATAAACCGCACTCTTCTTATAGAGGGGTTAGGCACAAGTCTGCACATAGGGAAATAGGTGGTAAAGGAGTGGATCTCTTCATCTGCACTGTATACACAGAGGTTGTGCTTGCCACTCATAATAATAAATTATGGAAGATTACTTAAAAGTGAATAACAATTACCTTTACTCTATTTAGACTATCTTATAGGAGTTCTAGCCACTGCAGATGAGTTGCATGTGTGACCATGTAGTGGTCTTCATTCTTGCCTTCTTTTTCAGATCCCTCTTCTTATACTTCCTTTGTTTCTTTCATGGATTTCAAAGAAGCCCCTTTTTTTGTAAGATCGACTTGGATTTGTTCATGGAGGTACCCAATCATCATCTTCTTTTTCTTGCATTGTTTTCCTCCTCTTCTTTGTTCTTGTTACTTCTTGGCTTGCTTGTCTGGTAGTAGTTCTCTTTAAGCGATGTCCACACTTTGGAGATTTAATTACATGTTGTGTTTCCATTGTGTGTGGGTCAATCTAAATACAACGACATATACAAGATAAAATAATTTTAGTAAAAATAAACTAAGGAAACAATAGATATAAATACACTTACACAATTTCTTGTTGGCCATAAAATGGTGTAGCCTTTGCTTTGATTTAATGTGGAGACATCACCATCTTCGAGAGGAAAAGGAAGCAGTAATTCTCCAATTTTGATATCTTCAATTGACATGACAAAATACCCAGACGATAAAGGAAATCCATGCATGATATCGACATTTGAGTTTACATGCAACTCGATGCCAGCAACAACTTTTGTATCATTGAACTTAAAAACGCCCATGTCCCTTTTCGAGTTGAGGAGGCACCATATTCGAGAGAAGAGAAAGAGAAAAAAGCAAGAGATGATAAAGAAGAGGGAGAAGAGTAAGAGAAAGATAAATAAAATTGAAAGAAATGAGATTGAAAAGAGAAAGGAAAGAGGATAGTTAGAGAAACTGAACAATAATATTTTTGGATTATATGTGAACCATAATATGTTTATACATTAACCCAATCTAAAAAAAGAGGACCTAATGAGAATGTTCAGTAGTAGGAGAACAATTTGAAAAGGACATCTAGGTTGATGACAATGTAGTGTTGTTTTGAAAATGTCATTGATTTTGCTATAATAAATTGCCCTTTATATCATGGTTATATCAACTCTCTATGAAGGTCTACTTACTTTTCGTTTTTTTAATGTCTTAGTAGGACAATCGATATGGTTGTATGTCGATGGTTGGAATATCTTCATTTATTATTTTAAGTTCTTTTTAATGTTGATGTCAACATCGTTTATATATTATCAATTATTGGAATTTATTTTGTTAAATATAGCATTTATTAATGCAATTACTTTCCCTACATAAAGCATTTATCCATGCAATTACTTCTCTAAATTTAAGAAATATCCATGCAAATCATTTTTTGCTTTTAGCATGTTCTATCTATATATGTGACCCCCTAGCTTTTCCTTTTCCATGCTGTTGGAGTTGCACTGGTGAATCTTCTGCTCTCTCCCAAACTTGAGCTACAGCCTAGGTAACCTGGAGATCTGGCAGTGGTAGTAGTCTTCAGGTAGGTTGCAGTCTGGATGGAGTGTGTTGGGTAGGAAGGGATGAGAGAGGGAAGGAAAAGGATGATGGGAGGGTGCTGGCAAGGATGAAAGACGGGGAGGGAAGAGTGGTTATGGAACTGATTATGAAATCATGATTGGCACAAGTTCCAAGGTAAAAAGTGTCCCATTCACAGTGCCAAGTTTCAAACTCCAAGAGATCTGGGTCCCATCCACACGTGTGAAAAAACGGCTCCATCATTTAGTAGTTGCCTTTTTTGTATTTTGCACTAATCTTTTTCCTCTTGTTTAATCTCTCCTGTCTTGGCCCTCCCCTCTCAGCTCTCTTGCCTCCCTACCTCCCTACTCTGCACCATCAGCATCCTGACCATCAGCAGCACAGGTTCATCCCCAACACAGGGTACTCATCAACAGCACAGCACACCCACAGATAGCTTCTAGGTCAGTAAGACTCTCTATATCCTTATCTTCTTGTTTAATAACACATACTTTTGGGATGTGATGTAGCTTAGATATTAGAATAAATACCACAAGCAGAAAGACTTTTGAATTGGGCTGGTTGAAATGACTGAAGGCATGTTCCAGCAAAGCTGCCTCATAAATTTGCAGGAAAATGCGAGGAGAAGGGTTTAGGAATTTCAAACAGCTGAAATTGCGTTTTGTTGCAAATTCACTTTTGGGGTCTTTTTTGGCCGTTTCCGGGCCTCCGGATGTCCGATTCCAGCGTTTCAAGTGCCGTTTCTGGGATTTTGGGCCGTTTCGGACGCGTTTGCAGTGTCAGAATCACCAAATTCTGCACAAAAAATAAATTTTTTAAAGATTCAAATTGGATCACCTTATTAATGTGACACGCTTCTATGAACATACAGTACTATTTATTTTTCTTATTTTCATCTTCTTTTGTTGAATTTTCAACGTAACGTTGGCCCACTCCTGATTAGTTGAGAGCCTATTTTCTCTCTCTTCTAAAATGCCCCAAAATGAGCTTCCTTTTTTCCTAATGTATTGTATTTAGTTGTAAAGACAGAGAAATCACTGTAGGAATGTACCAACATATTACTTCAAGTATTTGCAGAAAAACGCGAGAGTGAGCTATTAGGAATTTTAAACTGTCGAAATCGCGTTTTGTTGCAAATTTATAAATGTTGCTTCATCCACCCCTGTCATTGCCTTTTTGTATCATTCCATGTTCTCCATGGTTGTAATCTCTTTCCATGTGCAGCTTGTCAGAGTGATGGCTAGAACCAAGTCAACTGCAAGGAGTGCTGGCAAGGGGCCAGGGCTTGCAGCAGCAGCAGCTGGGGCAGTGCCTCCAAAGGGAAGAGTTGCACATGGCAGGAAGGGGAAGCCAATGAGCCTGCTCCAGCAAAAGGCCAAGAGATTGAAACATGGTGCAGGTGTGCTAAAGGAGATCAGGAAGCAATAGAAAGCTATAGGCTTTGCAATCCCCAAGGTACCTTTTTAGAGACTAGTGAAAGACATATGTGATAGTTGGCACCTTGGTTTCAGGTGGAACAGGACTGCCATTCTTTCCTTACAGGAAATGGCAGAGGATTACTTGGAGAAATATTTTGAAGATGCAATGTATGGCAGGATATCAAGATGAGAGACATATTATTAATTCCACCTACAAGAAAGTTGAAGGTAGATGAGGTTAAGGTTGTTAAAGTAACCCACTCAAAGAACACCAGAGGGAAAGCTACTTATGAGGAGTCACTGAAGCAGCAAATAAAAGAATCCAAATCTTTTATAGATGTAGAGACTGTACAGAGGGAGCTGCAGATACAGAGAAGGTTGCAGGAGCTGGGGCCCTAACATAGTTGTCCATATTGAGGATGAAACTTCAGTGAATAATTTTGACTTGACAAAACCATGCTTGGCAGCATTGGCTCATAAGAAAGAGTATTGCTCAGATACTATCATTCTTGCAATGCTCTAGTAAGTGTCTTTTATTTTACATTTGTTTGCAAAACAATCCTTCTTGTACCTCCTTTACACCCTACCCTAATTATTGTTTGGTCCAATGCAGCATGATGAGAAGCTGGCTTAACCACGCTGTACAACATACAGTTCATATTATTAATCCTGCCATTTCCTCCAGGTTAAGAGATGCAAAGGAAACTCCCATGGATATTTTCAATTGGTTCAGACACTGCAATTTTGATGTTATCAATGTTTTGCTACTTCCATACCATAACAGGTATGTGGGTGACTGCTTCTTTTGGGATTCTTCTTTAAGATTGAGAACTCTTGTAGCCTTTGATTTCTTAATGCTTTTTTCCTTACACAGTGACCACTGGAGCTTTGCTTCTATTGATATCCAGCAGAAGCAATGCTTTATATTCAACTCTCTTAAAAACACACACAGAGAGCTGAAATTGTAAGTGGTGTGTGTGCTATTTTTAACTTTAAACTTTATTATTTTGTTTTAATGCACACTAACTGAATTATATGTATTGCAGTTGTATTAGAAGGTTTCTAGATGCATTGGATCACTGTCCTCCTAATGTCAATCTTTTGGATTCAATAGAGTCAATAAATTTAGAGGTAGAAAGTCGTTTCCCCTACTGATGTCTATTTCATGCTATGCCTTTGAACCTATTGAATAATTTTGTTTTGTTCAGATGTTAACAGTTTCTAACATATCTTTCCAACTGTACAGACACCACAACAAGATGATTCAAGTAGCTACTGCGGGGCTACTGGAGAGTGCTGATCAGTGCCAAATATATACTTTCAAGCTATTTTGAGATAGGACAACCAGACCTTGTAAGAAAAAATATATTTCATTTAGCTTCAAAATAATTGATATTGGTACAAAGTGTTCTAAATCATCATATGCCATTGCAGATGAGAGAAGGTAGCTTCAGCTCGAAATATATATATAGTTTCAGAGCTGATACAATTTGGAAGTTTTTGAAGTATGCCTCTCCCAAACCTATTGTACCAGCTACTGTCGAGTTGGGTGAGAGCTCTAAAGTCCGAGAAGGGGTCATACACCTTGATGACACAGATGATGCTGATGTGGTGCCATAGGAACAAGGACCTAGTGATGATGAGGAGAAGCCACAGGAACAAGGACCTGTTGCTGATGTTATTGAGGAGAAGATGGAGCAACACAGCAAACAAATTCTCCAGGGGTAGTAGAGAAGACAATGGAGCAGCACCAAGAGATTGTACAGGACAGGATGGAGTAGCAGAAAACAGATTCTCCAAAAAAAGATGATACGGAGAGCTTGGACCATGTAGAGCAACCTCTGGATCAGGCTGTAGATAAATAGAAAATGGTTGTCAAGAATATGTTCTACATATACAATTAAACACTTCTGTACAAAATTTTACTTTATTGCCTTTGTTTATGGAGTCTGTGTTATCTCAATTTTCAAATTTTCAATGTCTTTGCATTTTATTGAACTCTCTCTTCTTTTGAGCACCTGCAAAAAAGCAATATAAATCAATAGGGTAAAGTAAACTAATAGCAGTGCTTAATGAGACTAGGATAAGTCAGATGATCTTGTTTTCTTAACACACCATGTGTGTTAGCATTGTCCAGCCAACTGATAAAAATGATCAGTAAAAAATATACCCGATTGAGCTAGCTCTGTTGCACATCGACCTTGGTATTGTTGTTCTCCTATCGATCCATGCAAAACATCTATAAATCCCAGAATACAATCGATGTTTTGCCATGTCTCATACGATGAAGGGTATAAATCTGAAATAAAATAACACAAGAATGTCAATAAGCAAAGAAAGAAAGCTTCATCTTAAAAATCTATACACCTCATAAAGAACAAAACCACAATAGAAAAATATACAATTAGGCCTGTGTTGCGGAAGATCATTTGGATAGTCTCGCAAGACAAGTTCTTTATGCATGTACACATGCTTAATCAAAACTTCTTTCACCGATATCTTCCCTCTGGTGATTTTCAAATCTCGTACTCTTCCCTTCCATGACGCCAAGAAAATGTTTTTTGTCTGGGGTCTCTTTCTTTTGCTAGGTTGCATGAGCACCCATGCTCCTTTCGAAACACTAAACCTTTCCCAAGTTCCTTCCGTTTTGACTGTACTTGAATTCCTACCGAAGAAATAGAAGAAGCAGGTCGACGGGGTAATGATGTGTGGTATAATTTTGCCTTCATAGCATTATCATCCACAGAGCGTCTTCCACAAGAACGGCCATAGTTTTTATTCACCATGGAGACCTTGTGAATCTGTAACAACAGCAAAGTAATGTAAACAAGATAACAAAGTGAAGTTTCAAGAAAGAGAAAGTGGGCAGACAGACAGTTGACAAGAAACATCTTACTCTAAGCCAAACAGGATCAAGGGAGCAGTTTTGAAAAAGAAGAGGCTGCTACACAATGAGGCAGTGGTGTAGAATGGTAGACCTTTCGAAGGAAAGGCAGCACAGCATTTCAAAGTTCAAAGGAAGGTGGAAGCGGGAAGGCCCTTGTCAAAGAAAATGTCAGACTAGATTCTATCTTCATGTCCAAAGATCTTGTGAGAATAAAAAACCAATCTCCACATTAATGTAGCACGCTTGTACCTACATAAAGTATTGTTTCTTTTATCTATTTTCTCTTATTTTTGTGAATTTCCAACGTTACGTCGGCCCTCTGTTGATTGGTTGAGAGCTTATTTTTCCAAACCGTAAAAGGCCCCAAAATGAGCTCCCTTTTTTCCTAATGCTCTATCTTTATCGATCTCATCATGTCCATTAAATGCCCCTAACTCTACTCTATTTGTGCAAGAAGTCGGGTGGAGATGTGTAAGAACATCTCAAAATTACAATAGAGGCCCGTATTTTTTGGAGAAAGCTTCTAGTGCATGGGCCCATTGATTCCAAAGATCTATATGTGTGGAATATGAAGATGGGAACTGCCATCGGCACTTGGCAGAGTTATGGCTACATTGGTGAAGAAAAGGATGAGCCCCTCCAAGAGGAGTTAAAGAATAAAGCAGCCCGTAAAAGCACATAGGTGTAGGAATCCTTATGTAGTTATGTCATGTTGTCTTTCGTAAACATTAGTGTAGGCTATAGCCCTTACAAGTACTTAGTTGTAGAAACCCTTATGTAGTTATGTGAGGGTGTCGTGTTGTCTTTAGTAAATAGTATGTAAGGATGATGTAATAACCTTTCTGGAATAAAGTCTTCTTTTAACTATAATTTGCCTTGTCCAATTTATTATTAGCCTTGTCAAAATTTACATTGTTTATTGTTTTTAGGAAACACTATGTGATTTCTTTTGGGGAATAAAATTATCTTTTTATAATTAGTAAACAGTATGTAAGGATGATGTAACAACCTTTTGGGGAATAAAATTATCTTTTTAGTAAATAATATGTAAGGATAATGTAACAACCTTTTTGGAATAAAGTCTTATTTTAACTATAATTCACCTTGTTAATTTTATTAATTTAGCCTTGTCAAACTTTACATTGTTTGTTGTTTTTAGAAAATTGTACGTAATTTCTTTTGGGGAATAAAATTATTATTACCCACAATTGGATACAATATTGTCTTTTTTAAATTTTACATTGTTCATTGTTTTTATGACATAAAGTCACATATAAAGGTATGCAATGACATGCGTAGGCATGCAATGACGTGCAAGTCTCCTTTATTAGTGCATGCAATGAAATTAAATCACATGTAACACTATGCATTATAAAGTAGAACCATGAAACGGCATGCATACGCAATAACATCCCAATGCTATGCCATGCAATGAAATGTATTCTAATGGATCATACATGCATTGGCATGCAGGATAAAGTAAGTAGAGAGAGAGAGAGAGAGAGAGAGAGAGAGAGAGAGAGAGAGAGAGAGAGAGAGAGAGAGAGAGAAGAAAGAGAAAGTAAGACGATAAGAAAGAGAGAAGAATGATGGGAGTATGAGGGAGTGAAAGTCGAGTGTAAGAGAGGAGAGTGGGAGAGTGACAAGGAGAGGGAAAGGAAGGAGAGAAAGAGGGTGTGAGAGGGAGAATAAAATATCAGGAGATAAGGATGGAGAGGGAAGGAAAGAGAGTGAGAGGGAGGGTGGGAAACGGAGAAAGAGTGACAGAGAGAGAAGGAAAGATAGACATAGGGAGGGTGCGAGAGGGATCAAGAAAGAAAGGAGTGTGAGGGAAGAGGGTGTGAGAGGAAGGAGAGAGAGAGAGGGAAGAGAGTGGGAGAGGGGGAAAGAGAAAGGGAAGGAGAGAGGGAGGCTGGGTGGGTGGGAAAGGAAGAAAGAGTGAGGGAGAGGAAAGGAGAGATTATGCATAGGGAGGGTGAGGAAAGGAGAGATTATGCATAGGGAGGGTGAGAGAGGGAGAGGGAGAGGGCAAGGAAGGAGAGAGGGTAGAGGGTGGGAGAGAGAGAAGGGGGTAGAGAGGGAGAGGGAGAGACAAAGCATGAGGTTGGGAGAAGGAGAGAGAGAGAGGTTGTGTAATATTTTGTGCACATATGATTACCCAAAAGAAAGGATGAGGTTGGGATAAGAAGAGAGGGAAGAGGGTGGGAGAGGGAGAAGGAGAGAGAGGGAGAGAGAGAGAGGGGGAGAGAGGAGGTAAGTTGGGCTAGAGGGAAGAAAGTGGGCTGGGGCGCTGAGAGGTAGTGGTGGAGGGAGTGGAGAGAGAATGTCCACTTTTTTAAGAGAAGAGTTTCCAGTAAAAGCCCCCTCTAAACCCTCCTTTGTTAAGCTCCCTCAAAAAACAGAAGAAATGGCAAAAACCTGAAAATACCACTCAACTTAGGGAATTTTTGGCTTTATCCTCTTCATATAGAGAATTATGCTCAAGTGGTAGCACCTCTCCACCGATAGGCTAAAGAACGAGTCTTTCTTTTGGGATGTCATCATCACTGATAAAAGCTTTGAATAGCTGCAAAGATTACTCTCTTTTGCTCCTATCTTGGTGTGTTCGAATTTCTCAAAGACATTCACTTTTTGTGTGGATTCTTGTAGAAGGGAAATATTGTGGTGCCGTTCTTTATCAAGATCATGATATCATTGCATTTGAAAGCTGAAAGCTTGATGAGAAGGAAATGGCTATGCATGCATATAAACAAGAAATGATTTCCATATTGCATGTTATTAAGAAATGACATCATTATCTCTATGGTAGTATCCGATTTTATGTGAGAGGAGTGATCATAGGATATTAAAGTATTTTATGTCTCAAGACACTCTCACACTCAAGCAAAGAAGGTGGTTGGGTACACTTCAAGGATATGGTTCTGAGATCACATACACCAAGGGGAAAGAAAATGTGGTAGCAAATGCACTCTCAAGAATGTGGGCATGCTCGGTTTTAACCATTAGTGAGGTGCATAATGATTGGATTGTAGATGTATAAGAGGAGTAATTGTTGAATGAAGAGATATCTCATATTTTTTTGAAATTGCAACCAAGTAATCATGATGCGTTGCCACATTTTTTATTGCAAAATGGTCTCGTATACTATAAGGACAAGGTCTACTCGGTGCCTCATTATACAAGAAAAAGGTCTCCAAAAGGTTTTGGAAGAAATGCATGCAACCCCTGTGGCATGCCACTTGGAAATCTTCAAAACCTATGACAAGATTAGAAAGAGCTGTTGGAAGGGAATATGAGAGGCCATACATGCATTTGTGTCAAAGCGTATGCCTTTCCAACTTAACAAATATCCTACTCATAAGCCAAATGGTTTATTACAACCTTTGCCTATCCCTGAAGGCAAAGGGACTCACATTTCTATGGCCTTTGTGTTACGGCATTACCTTCTACAAAGAGGGGTTGGGATAGCTTGTATGTAATTGTACGACAAAGGTTTCTCATTTTATCTCTACTACGATCAAGTATACAACATATTTGGCTGCCAAGCAATTTGTGGAGCATGTATTCAAGTTTCATGCTATACCTAGGGAGATCGTGAGTGACCGGGATGTCAAATTCATGAGATTATTTTGGGGCACATTGTTTGCTATTATGGGGTACTAAGTTGACGCCTAGTACCGCTTATCATCTAGAGATCGGTGGACACAAACGGAAAGGGTGAATAAGTGCGTGGAGACCTATTTGAGACATTTTTGCTATGAGACACAAAATGCATGGGGTGAGTGGTTTCCTCTTGTTGAATTTGCATATAATAGCACCGATCATGAGAGCATTGGCATGTCTCCTTTTGAAGCATTATATGATTACAAAGCGAATGTGCCAATGATATTCATTAAGCAAGATGTGGTGAATCAAAATACAAAAGAAGCCAAGAAAATGTAAGCTTTGCTTCAACAATGCAAGATGCAAATAGGCAAGCCCAAGAGAGTATGAAGTATTATGCGGATAAACATTGAAAGCACTTGGAGTTCAAGGAGGGTGATTGTGTTTTTGAGATTGCCAAAATCAAGATATGGACTACTCAAAGGTAATACTAATACCAAATTGGCTCATAGATATTTTGGATCCTACAAAGTATCGAGGAAGGTTGGTGAAGTAGCCTATGAATTGTTGCTATCTTCACTTCATGATGTCTTCCATGTACCACACTTGAAAGCTTTTGTGGGGCCGAAAGTAGTTATTCATGAGGAATTCCCTCCCTTGGATGAAGAAGGGTTGGTTAAATACCTACCAAAGAAGATTTTGGGCAAAAGGGAAAGGGTTCTTTGTAATCGAACTCTTGTGGAATACCTAGTCAAATGGAAAGGATTGCCCAAAGAAGAGGCTTCATGGTGGTAATGTGCTTCTATGATGGATCATTACCAAGGATTGTTGGATGATTTTGATGAAGCAAATGTGGAGGTATAATAGTGAATAAGCTTAAAATTCACTATTTTTGGTCCATAGGTCTATGTGGTAAGCTCAATGGTTGGAAGGAGATTTGGGAGAGGCATGTACCTTCATGGAGTAAAGACAAGGAGTTAATTTGGGAGTATCTTATGTAGATTTACAGTAGTGCAAAAGTTTGTATACTCTTTTGGAAGACCTTACCCTCTTCATGCTATATTTACATTTGGAATTGAAGAGATGTCGTGTTCTCCATAGTGTTGCACCCAACCTTTATGATTATGTGATTCTAATCAAGGGTTTTGAGGATGAAATGATTCGGGTGGTGATGGTTTGTAATGAATGGAAACATATTAGTTAGGAGCTTAGCCAGACATGTAAATAAATAATGGACTATAAGGTCATGTGAGCACACTGTAGACCTATATAAGTGAATTAGGGGAGATGGATGATTACCTTTTTTACAAATATTAATACAAATCTTGAGCCCAAGCTCTTGGCTATGGTGGTACTGCCATTGAGTACATATGTGTGGTAACTCCACTTGAGTGCATCTTTCTTCCTAACCCTAATCTATTTCTTGCAAAAAGTATTCTCCCGAGTGTCTTTTTTCTCTTATTCATTATTTAAGAAAAGGGGGAGCCTTCTACTTTCTCCCAAAAAAGGAAAATAAAAACGTTCGTGAGCTTTTTTCAAAATGCTTTAAAGAGTTTTAATGGTGTGCATGGATTACAATAAATCTAAAATACCATCCATTATATATACTAGTGGGCATGGCCCATCCTTGTGATGGGCAAGAGTAATCTTGCATGTATAAAATAGACGGCTCGTCCTTGTCCACCTCAAATTAGTACAATGGAGAGAGATTGTTGCCCAAGAGTCCCAAGGGCACGGGTTCAATCCCCCATTATGCAACCGGTGGCACACATGGATGTGTATGTTGTGTTGCACTTCCTAATTCCAGCCAATTCCATATATTTAAAAAAATGCCTATCCTAGGAGGGTGAGTAGAGATAAGTCTTATATTTGAAGCCCATAATGGTCCTCAACTTGCCAACCTTATATATAAACACATCATGCTTGCCATATATATCCATATAGAAGCTCGTAAAGCACCAAACTTGGCATATCAATATACATCTAGCATTCCAACCCAATAAAATGTTGACAATCTTAACACACTTGAGCACAGATTTAAAATGTTGACAATCTTAACACACTTGAGCACAGATTTAAAAAACAATCTTTGGACAACTGGATTATCTCTCCTTGGAAGCCTATACTCTCGCCTCTATCTAGCAAAATATATTTAAGATAAAAACATTAGCTATTGAAGATATAATTCTCGAGGAAAAAAAGAAGGATAAGGATAAAACCTTACAAAACTCATTTGGTGGATCAATGTTTGAGGCGAACAGCGTTTGAACAGGCTTGTAAGTAGCAAATCGTTAAATTCTATATTGTCCAGTGCCTATGCACCAAAAATCCAACTTATCAGGATTTTCATAGTCCACAAACATTACACCTACATAAAGTTGATCCGCAATCTTAGATTGTAAATTCCAAGGAGCCCAAAGCTCTCGTTGTTTGTAAGTGTCTCGACCATACAAACCTAACAATAATCTGGGTTCTAAAAAATAAAGATATTCCCTGTTGCAAAAAGAATGTATCAATAACAATATAAATTTATCAAATAAAATGCAAAAGTTACATAAAAAGGAAGTTTCTATATATACCATAAAACATCAGTTCTCTCTAATATATCGATAATTAGAGATGTTGCTTGCCCTTTCCAAATGGAGGGTCTATAATTTAGCCATGAATATTAAATAGGTTCTGGAAAACAATAATACCTATATTATAGCAACCTTTTAAAAAAATTACCTTCAATATCTTGTCCATCACCATAAACAAACGAAAATGATCTCCTTACCACATCCATCCTAAGCTTTATAGTCCTGATATCAAATATAACTCTCTCTCTCTCTCTCTCTCTCTCTCTCTCTCTCTATGTATATATATTTGTGTGTGTGTGTGTGTGTGTGTGTGTGTGTTCAGTAGCTTGAGCCGAGCAAGGAATAAAATAATGGCACTGTATATAAAAGCAATCTAGAAGCAAACAAAGATTGCACATGTCACATCTTTGCAAACATTCTCCATTCAAATGCTTACTTCATTATACAGAGATATGTATAAATGTAGTGTCTAACATTTGAAGGCTACCATTTACATTTACATTCTTCTGCATGTCGTTTTTGCAAAACCTCCTTATAGACAACATTGGTTGTGAATACTTTGTTTGAACCTTCTATGCTACTTTCGTATTCCAAAATATGCTTTACACACACTTTCACTGCATTGGATGATTTAACACGTGACATAGTAATGTACAGTTGCCCATGTGTGAATACTTGTGAAATGGTTGTGGAATTAAATGATGTGGTTGATGTGGAACAATGTGGAAAGACGAGAGTTCGTTATAGAAACTGTATTTAGGACCTGCTTTTAAATGAATGTTTTATGTCAAGAATGCTGGGGAAGCATTTTGGCCATCTTGTGAATGAGGTCGTGGAGACCTAATCAAT
Source organism: Cibotium barometz (assembly GCF_041138505.1). NCBI lineage: Eukaryota > Viridiplantae > Streptophyta > Polypodiopsida > Cyatheales > Cibotiaceae > Cibotium > Cibotium barometz. The sequence goes on from NC_141098.1 coordinate 33,697,202, forward strand.
AAGTTACAACAGTTGAGGGAGAGTCAATGGAGGATGTCTTGCGTAGCAAGTTCTGTCGAGGACTTGACCAACCTCGGTTCGATTAAAATGGTGAGCTTCCAGTATGGTGGATGAGGGACCAAGGAAGCGGCCTATGAGTGAAGCGCTAGGTCACCTGCAAAGGATCCTAGAGGGTTCTCGCTAGGTCACCTGCAAAGGATCCTAGAGGGTGCTGACCATACGGTGCTCGGGCTCTGGGACACGCGACGATACCCACACGTGCATCGTGGAAAATATTGGAACAAGGAGTAAGAGTTGTTTTCTGAATTCGAGCATGGATTTGGTTGATTGACCTTGCTGGTCCTCAACGGATAAATCCATGGCCCTTTTATATGGATCCGTTGGTTGATCATGCTGATCTTCAATGGAGTTTCCATTTTGATATGTGAATATATTGCAGTTACTACTATGAGCTAGGAAAGGCCCCTGAGTGGACAGGTGGTGAGCGTTTTGGTTGCCAATGATGCCATAGATACACCAATGAAGGAATGATTGGAAATAAGGATTTAACCGGAGATTTTGAGGATTATGATCAGTGACTCAATGGTTTCATTAAATGATTATTTTTAAAGATAGCTGATTCTGTGAAAAAGGCAATTTCATATTGGGTGTGTAAGTGGTGTGACTAGTTTTAAGTTTGCATGAATATCCGATCAGCGGGCCTGGGAATTCTTTTCCCTGGTACTTGGGACAAAACCTAACCAAATTCCTAATTGGATCCCATCACTACAGTGGTTGGGCGGTTGGCTAACCCATGGGACTAGATGGGGTGCTGGACTGATGGATCCCTAAATTGCTCAATTCTGTTATGGTACGATAGATGAAGTAAATCTCGGATAAAAATTATTCTATGGAAAAGAATCAACGCCTGTGCCTCTCAATGAGGAAAAAAATGTTGGTCTCTATGATCCAAGTGCAATCTTTTCCCTAATCTGACTATGGGACTTACAGGTTTGGTTAGATCAGTTCTGTTAGTTAAGGCTTTTGACTATGTTAGAGAAAAGTTATCCTGGAGGAATCGCCCGTGCTTTCCGTGTTAGAATTTTGTGGTGCTCATGCTAGATCATTATGTGGAGGAGAGAGACTCACAAAATACAAGAAAATATCTTGCTTATTAAGTTGCTCAAAATACAACTAGGCTTCTTGCTCCATACAAAAATGCCTTCTAGCTCCACCTTTAAATAGGTGAGCTAGTGGACCATAAGTCCATTCACACACATCCTTCTTCTCCCCTTTTACATAACCTTAGTCTCTTAATACCCCCCTCAATACTAACTATGAAAGAAAATTGGAATAGGTGGTATTGGACATAGGTTGCCTTTATAACATTAGGCGTACACAAGGTTAGGAATATAGGTGTGGTTACATTGAGATTTAAAACAATTTCTCAGTTGAGTTAGAGGCTGATACAAAGTTAGCCTCTGACTCTTTGTTAGGACATTTAGAAGTGATATGTCCCGTTTGTTTACACTTGTTACATTTCATTTTGTTGGGATATTTGATCCAACAATTATTTGCCAAATGACCCACCTTTTTGCAATGGACACATCTTACTTTGATCACTTGATGTGACAAAAGCTTGTTCGATATTCGATGAAGTTGTTGCATTTGAAGATTCAGTTCCTCCCTTTGGCCTCTTTTCTTCATCATCAAGACAAGATTGAATGACTCCTTCAAGGGTGGCATTAGGTATGTTCTTCAGGGTGGTGACTAAGGTGGGGTACACCTTCTTGACTGCTTTTAGCAAAACAACCACCACTGCATCATCTTCATCCATTCTCGCATTCACTGATGCAAGTTGATACATAAGGCCCTTCTAGTGAGAGATGAAGGCTCCAATGCCATCTCCCTCTTTGAGTTCCAAGCTGAAAAAATCAATTTTAAGTGAGATCTTGGAATTCTTACCCCACGAGCTCCATAGAGCTTATCAAGCTCATCCCATTTTCCCTTTTTGCAGTCGGAAGCTGGTCCACATGGTGAATGAGAGCCTCATCAAGATGAAGCATGATGATGGCTTGTGCCCTCTCATCATCTTCAATATCTTCAGCCTTAGTTCGATCAATAACCTTAGTGCCGAAAATGAATGGCCAAAAACCTTTGGACATCATCTTGTATTTGACAAGGACTTGCCAAGTGTGGAAGCCCTCTCTCAAGAACTTCTTGATTTGGGTGTTGTCCTTTGACATTGGTTATTGAAGGAGATTACCAGAGAGTAATGGGCTGATTTATGAAGAAGAAAAAACCAAAAATTTGTGATGTTTTGGCTTAAGCAGAGAGAGAAAGGCTTATGATAGTGCAACAACCCTTAATCAAGCAAAGGATGTTGCATAAAAAGAAGATTAAGATGGTGAAGCTTATGGTTTAGCATTTAGGGTTTGTGCCTAACCATTAATTCTGATGGAGATTAGCTTTATTAGTGTCAAAGAACACTTTGTTTGGTGATTAAGATCACCATTAGTGTTTAAAAACATGATTAGTGCTTAAGAGTACATTTCTAGCATCTAATGACACTTGCATTGGTGATTAGATTCACCATTAGTGTTTAAGAACACTCTTAGTGTTTAGAAACACTTTGGAATGACTCCCTAGAGGACGTCCGGGCGCTCATTTTTGTACAGTCAATCGTCTCCTCCTTTGCTGCCGCGGCATTCCCGCCTGAGTGCACCGGTGCCGATTTCTGCTACGCTTGAAGTCGTACATCCATACTCCGTGTGTAGGCGATGGCAAGATGTGTGGGCTTAGGGCTTTTGAAGCCCATAACCTCAAGGGTGTACAGTCCAAATCCTTGCCCTAATGGTTGCTCCAAGCTCTCACAATCAGAGAAAAACCAAGCTGCTCTCCTTGAAAGCCATTGAAGCTTCCATTAAAGCTTCAAAATCAAGTTTTTTCTTGCTCTAATCCTCTCCTCTTTGCTCTAATCACCTAAGTGCTCTTGTGAGGGCTCGTTTGCAGATCCTATTTTGAGCTTGAAGTGGTGGGCATACACCATGAGGTATTCATGAGCCTCATTCTCATCAAGCTTCATCAACATCATTCTACACCACAAAAATGACCTAATCTTGCCAAGCTCTAGATACCATGTTAGAATTTCGTGGTGCTCATGCTAGATCATTATGTCGAGGAGAGCGACTCACAAAATACAAGAAAATATCTTGCTTATCAAGTTGCTCAAAATACAACTAGGCTTCTTGCTCCATACAAAAATGCCTTCTAGCTCCACCTTTAAATAGGTGAGCTAGTGGACCATAAGTCCATTCACACACACACCCTTCTTCTCTCCTTTTATATAACCTTAGTCTCTTAATATTCCAGGTAAGGGAAGTTTTTTCGGGTTCGGTTTTGTGTAAGATTCCTCCCCAGCCTTCGAGGTATACAGGAGTAAGAATCTCCCTTTCTGATCTTATAATTATTCCCTCTCTAAAATAAAAGAAAGTTTCTGTTTAAAAAAAGGAATACCCTTTTCCTAAAATACTTCTCAGGAGTCACGCCTATTTTAAGGATTTAGAACAATGAGTTTAGAAGTGAGAATCGGTGTTTTGGATACCAAGGTTTTGGTTTTCATTCGAGTATGGCCCAAAAGAAGTTCTTTATCTCTTGGGGAGTATAAGAAGTTATCCCCCAGATATTGTGACCTTTATATCTCAATTCAATGAAAGTAGGTGACTTAGCCTACAAGCTTCTTTTATCTCCTCATCTCAAAATTCTTAATGCCTTCTATAGAAAAATGTGTCAAACACAAATTATGGAAAGACGATAAAACTTCAGTGGCAAGTTACCGTTGGCTTCTAGGTTACGCTAGCTCCTTCCTCTATATAAGTCGTAACTTTTACTTGTCGCTCACAGTAATCTTACTCCCATCAATCTCCTTTCTTTCTTAATCTCCTTCATGGCTTGGCAACAGGAATTAGTTTTTTCCCTGATGATTTCTCACCTTCAAGACGCAAGAGAGTCTGTGAAGAAAGACTTTATAGAACAGTATGAGCGCTCACTTTTTCCTCACCTAGGAACTTCTGTAGCGCAGACCAAATGGCGGACCTATCAAAACATAACTAGGGTAACACCCTGGGGTCAGCAGCACTTTCGTAACAATGTCCGCTTGGCCATGGTTATTGAAGCTTTGGGTTTGGGTCCTCGATACTACTGCGTCATGAGATCAAGGCATCTTGGGTTTTCTGAGCGGGTCTTCTTACTGGCGTGTTTTCTTCCTCATGAGAAGATATGCCTTTATCCCGTTTTTGGCTTGCCTCTCAGAGGTCCTTTTGTTAGATCACCTCATACCACTGAGATAGGTGCGGCAATAACCAGCAGAATCATTCCCATAGATGAGTTACCCTATACTTGTGCAGCTTGTGAGGACTGCTTTTGTGACCATATGATGGACGGGCTTATGGAAGTGTAAAGAGTTTCTCTATCTTTACTGTATAAGTTCCGAGAATGAATAAAGTTTAAATCTTGTTCTTATTTTGAATCTTGCTCTCTTTAAGACTTTTCTTGGTGGTTAATCGTGATTAAAATTTTTCTCTAAGTCTCATATTCGTGCATCTTGCGAAATTATTCCAAGTTGCGAGATGAGGACATCTCGCGTTTTTTAAGTGGGGTAGAATGTAAGATTCCTCCCCCAACCCCTTTTTGATGTCTAGCATCTTCCCCTGTAATCAATCCCTCTTCAGAAATATAAAGGCCTTGTTTCTAACTGTTTTAATCTAGAGAGAGAAAATATTCTAGAGAGAGAATATTCAGATTATGAATATTTTTGGATAGAAAAATAACTCATCTTATTAAAATAAGTTCCCCTGAAACAGAAATTTAAAAAGAATTTTCCAATGTGCAATTGGAATTAATTGGAAATAGGTATAAAGAACCTTAGTCTAAGGGCCTAGATTTTCAGAAATCTTTAGACTATGGTCCAATTAAGGTTTCTATGGGCCAATAGCATCAATCCATGTGTAGGGAGGAGATAAATCCAAATTGTAAAAGAAGATACCCAAAAATGAGTAAATGCTCACATAAGATGAAGAGTTGAAAATGTACAAGGTTTATTAGTAAATAAACTCATATGTAAGGAAGAGGAGTTCTTTAAAGAAGGTGCATATTTCACATAAGATGAAGAGTTGAAAATGTACAAGGTTTATTAGTAAATAAACACATATGTAAGGAAGGGGAGTTCTTTAAAGGAGGTGCATATTTCACATAAGATGAAGAGTTGAAAATGTACAAGGTTTATTAGTAAAAAAACTATGACACATATGTAAGGAAGAGGAGTTCTTTAAAGGAGGTGCACATTTCACATAAGATGAAGAGTTGAAAATGTACAAGGTTTATTAGTAAAAAACTATGAGCAATAAAATTTTGACACATATGTAAGGAAGGGGAATTCTTTAAAGGAGGTGCATATTTCACATGCTTGAATGAGTTTTAAACTCAAAAATAATGTGATATTTTTATCTCTCATCTCTCTTGAACCAAACCAAATCAAAATGGAACCAAACAGAATCAAAAAGTAACCAAACTAGGTCCAAATCTAGTCCAAATTCAACCAAACTGACTTGGAAAATTCTAGAATCAGTTTGTTTGGTTAGGAGCTCAAATTTTCCTATAAATAGAAGCCTCCCCTTGTTGAAAAAAATATAATGTCTTATGCATTGTTACTCTACTCCACCTAAGCCAAAATATAGTCTCTTATGCTTTGTTACTCTACCCCACCTAAGCCAAAATATAGTCTCTTATGCTTTGTTACTCTACTCCACCTAAGCCAAAATATATAGTCTCTTATGCTTGTTACTCTACTCTACCTAAGCCAAGAACTGTGAATTCTTTAATATTTCACTAGTTTTTGATACTTCCCTCTTTCTTCAATCCCCATTGGTGGCTCCATCAACATACTAAACCAATTGATTGGTTGGGGGCCTCTACCGTGAATAAAGAATCAAGCAAATCATAAGGTAAGTATATTGAATTTTGATCTTTTCTATGATTTCTCAATGATTCTCTCTTCTCAACCCCTCTCAAGCTTGAGAAGCTTAATTGGTATGGTTTTTTAAATGCTATTGAAGTTAATTGGTGAATAGTAGGGAAGAGTTACATAATTTAATAAATGCTATAGAAGTTAATTTCCATTTATGTTTAAATTCAAATGGTTTTTATGTAATTTCTCTCTCTCTCTTAAGAAATGGCCATACTCATGACCCATTCTCAATCCAAAAGAAGCTTTTCATAAAGCTTTTCCTTAATCCAAGATTAAGCTATGCTTGAGGCCAAATTAATGGCTTTTTTCTATGCTTTTAGTTTATGCACATTGATGATTCAATCCATTATGGATTGATGACCCAATTAGAGACCATTCTAATTGTTTTCTTGATGACCCAATTAGAGACCATTCTAATTGTTTTCTTAATGATCCAATTAGAGACCATTATGGATTGATGATCCAATTAGAGACCATTCTAATTATTTTCTTAATGATCCAATTAGAGACCATTATGGATTGATGATCCAATTAGAGACCATTCTAATTATTTCTTTAATAATGAGCTTTATCCCTTAGAAAAAAATTGAGATTTATCAGTCATAGTAGCGGAGCTATGGCAAAATTTTTATAGAAATTACGCATAAAATAAATTCATTCAAAGCATAAAAAGAGGACTTCCTACCATATTCTAGGAACTATCATCCTAGATTAATTAAAAGAATTTTATTATGCATGGAGATGTGGATGTTTGCATGTAGATGTAGATGTATAGATGTAGATGTGGATATGGAGGTGGATGGATGCATGTAGATGTAGATGTATAGATGTAGATGTGAATGGAGATGAGGATGTATGCATGTAGATGTAGATGTATAGATGTGGATGTGGATGTATACATGTAGATGTAGATGTATAGATGTAGATGTGAATGGAGATGAGGATGTATGCATGTAGATGTAGATGTATAGATGTGGATGTGGATGTATACATGTAGATGTAGATGTATAGATACGGATGTGGATGTGGAGGTGGATGTATACATGTAGATGTAGATGTATAGATGTAGATGTGGATGTGGAGGTAGATGGATGCATGTAGATATAGATGTATAGATGTAGATGGGAATGGAGATGTGGATGTATGCATGTAGATGTAGATGTATAGATGTAGATGTGGATGTGGAGGTGGATGGATGCATGTAGATGTAGATGTATAGATGTAGATGTGAATGGAGATGTGGATGTATGCATGTAGATGTAGATGTATGGAGGTGAATGTGAATGTGGATGTGGATGTATGCATAGAGATGTAGATGTATGCATGTAGATGTGAATGTACACATATAGATGTGGATGTATGGATGTGAATATACGATATGCGATGTGAGGGAATCTGAAGTGATGAGATAGAAATGATGTGATGGGATGAGTATACATATAAATGGAATATGGAATAAGTAATGTAGATTGATGAAGGATAATGTGGAAAAATGAAAGTTAAAATAGAAATTGTGTTGTAAACTGTTTGTAAATACTGTTTGTAAATGCTGTTTGTAAATGATTGTTTTATGTCAAGAATGCTGGGGGGAGCATTTTGACCGTCTTGTGATTAAAGTCGTGATGGTAAAGTTGCAACTGCTGACGGGGAGTCAATGAAGGACGTCTCGCGTAGCAAGGTCGGCCGAGGTCTTGACCAGCCTCGGTGCGATTAAAATGGTGAGCTTCCGGTACGGTGGATGAGGGGCCAAGGAAGCGGCCTATGCGTGAAGCGCTAGGTTACCTGCGAAGGATCCTAGAGGGTGCTGACCATACGGTGCTCGGGCTCTGGGTTGCCTAGGATACCCACGCGTGCGTCGAGGAAGATATTGGAACAGAGTTGGAGTTGTTTTCTGAAATCGAGCATGGATCTGGTTGATTGACCTTGCTGGTCTTCAATGGATGAGTCCATGGCTCCTTATATGGATCTGTTGGTTGATCTTGCTGATCTTCAACGAGAGTCCATCTTGTTAAGTGATTATATTGCCAAGTATTATGGGCTAGGAACTATCGAAACGGCTCCTGAGCGTTCTAGTTACCGATGATGCCATAGATACTCTGATGAAGGAATGATGGGAAATTAAGAATCAATTGGATAAATTGGAAGATGGTGATCAATGATACTATGGTTTTATTAAAGGATTGTTTTAAACTGGTTGAATCTGGTTGAAAAAGGGCAATTTCATATTGGGTGTGTGAGTGGTGTGACTAGTTTTATTTTGCATGAACATCCGGCTAGGGGGCCTTGGAACTCTTTTCCTTGGTACCCGGGACAAAACCTAACCAAATTTTTAATTGGAACCCATCACTACAGTGGTTGGGCGGTTGGCTAACCCATGGGATCGGATGGGGTTAGGCTGGACTGATGGATCCGTAAATCGAGACTCAAACTTTTGTTTTTACGATAGAAAAAAAAATAAAAATAAATCCCGGATAGAAACTGTTCTATGGATAGGAATCAACGGCTGTGCCTCTTGAATGGGGAAAAAAGCGTTGATCCCAATGATCCAAGTGCAAGTTTCTTCCTTGAACTGACTAAGTATCTTATAGATGTAATCGGATCATCTCGATCAGAAATGATCTTGACTACGTTAGAGTAAAAAGTTATCCTGGTGGAATCGCCCGTGCTTTCCGGTAAAGGAAGTTTTTCCGGGTTCGGTTTTGGAACAACCGACGGATTAGTCTCTTATCCGGATATCCGTGGGCGAGGCCCCGAGTGTGGGACCCCTGTCCCGCGCGAGAAGTGCTACTTCCGCTGCCAGTACCCCGAATCCATTGCTCGGTGGGAACAGGGATCTTACAGTTGGTATCAGAGCATTTGGTTAATAAAGATCACCTGAGAAGACAAATATGTCAAAAATTTATCAAGAAACACAAAAAGGTTATAATTGTGTGATATAATTCATACAAATTGATATTCAAACTGAAACTCGTAATTTGGTAATTGGGTCTTCAGATGGAAGTACCGCAATTATATAGAATCCCCGACTTGCTTGAGGCCTAGACATGATAGTATTTACCTTATAATTCCAAGGGCCGTGACTACCCGTATATACCGAGAGTATACTGCAGCTCTTTACTGACAGTATATACGAGTAAATCTAAGACTTGAAATTATAAGCGTTAATGCTATCCAGATGATGATTTTGCATGTGATTGATATGATTTTTAATTCTGTTTGAGAATGGATGAATTGATTTGGATTCTGATTGAAAATGCTGATTGAAAATGCTGATTGAAAAATGTTGATTTTTAAAAAATTAGTTGAAATATAATGAAACCACAATGAGGGGGAATGGGACGAATCCCTGTAATGATATTCATAACTAGAATGATGATAATGAATTCAGCAAATCACTATGAGGTTAATGGGTGTGCTGTTAGATTGCTACTGTTAATATTTGACCAGTAGATCAAGTTAAGGGATGTTAAATTGAGAACTTGCTTGACTGAAAATTCCGTGGAGGAATGTTTCGAAGGAAACTTTTCGGTCTAATGGACCATTATCATGTTAAAGATATGAATGATATGATCTGAATGAATTGTATTTAATAATGACTTCTATATAAGGGATATTTATCCCAGTGTTCTAATGGGTTGACCAGAATATAAGGAACCCCAGAATAAATTGGATCTTAAGAAAAAGAGTTGTCCTCTACTTGGCGAGATGAGGACATCTCGCATTTTTTTAAGTGGGGTAGAATGTAAGATTCCTCCCCAGCCTTCGAGGTATACAGGAGTAAGAATCTCCCTTTCTGATCTTATAATTATTCCCTCTCTAAAATAAAAGAAAGTTTCTGTTTAAAAAAAGGAATACCCTTTTCCTAAAATACTTCTCAGGAGTCACGCCTATTTTAAGGATTTAGAACAATGAGTTTAGAAGTGAGAATCGGTGTTTTGGATACCAAGGTTTTGGTTTTCATTCGAGTATGGCCCAAAAGAAGTTCTTTATCTCTTGGGGAGTATAAGAAGTTATCCCCCAGATATTGTGACCTTTATATCTCAATTCAATGAAAGTAGGTGACTTAGCCTACAAGCTTCTTTTATCTCCTCATCTCAAAATTCTTAATGCCTTCTATAGAAAAATGTGTCAAACACAAATTATGGAAAGACGATAAAACTTCAGTGGCAAGTTACCGTTGGCTTCTAGGTTACGCTAGCTCCTTCCTCTATATAAGTCGTAACTTTTACTTGTCGCTCACAGTAATCTTACTCCCATCAATCTCCTTTCTTTCTTAATCTCCTTCATGGCTTGGCAACAGGAATTAGTTTTTTCCCTGATGATTTCTCACCTTCAAGACGCAAGAGAGTCTGTGAAGAAAGACTTTATAGAACAGTATGAGCGCTCACTTTTTCCTCACCTAGGAACTTCTGTAGCGCAGACCAAATGGCGGACCTATCAAAACATAACTAGGGTAACACCCTGGGGTCAGCAGCACTTTCGTAACAATGTCCGCTTGGCCATGGTTATTGAAGCTTTGGGTTTGGGTCCTCGATACTACTGCGTCATGAGATCAAGGCATCTTGGGTTTTCTGAGCGGGTCTTCTTACTGGCGTGTTTTCTTCCTCATGAGAAGATATGCCTTTATCCCGTTTTTGGCTTGCCTCTCAGAGGTCCTTTTGTTAGATCACCTCATACCACTGAGATAGGTGCGGCAATAACCAGCAGAATCATTCCCATAGATGAGTTACCCTATACTTGTGCAGCTTGTGAGGACTGCTTTTGTGACCATATGATGGACGGGCTTATGGAAGTGTAAAGAGTTTCTCTATCTTTACTGTATAAGTTCCGAGAATGAATAAAGTTTAAATCTTGTTCTTATTTTGAATCTTGCTCTCTTTAAGACTTTTCTTGGTGGTTAATCGTGATTAAAATTTTTCTCTAAGTCTCATATTCGTGCATCTTGCGAAATTATTCCAAGTTGCGAGATGAGGACATCTCGCGTTTTTTAAGTGGGGTAGAATGTAAGATTCCTCCCCCAACCCCTTTTTGATGTCTAGCATCTTCCCCTGTAATCAATCCCTCTTCAGAAATATAAAGGCCTTGTTTCTAACTGTTTTAATCTAGAGAGAGAAAATATTCTAGAGAGAGAATATTCAGATTATGAATATTTTTGGATAGAAAAATAACTCATCTTATTAAAATAAGTTCCCCTGAAACAGAAATTTAAAAAGAATTTTCCAATGTGCAATTGGAATTAATTGGAAATAGGTATAAAGAACCTTAGTCTAAGGGCCTAGATTTTCAGAAATCTTTAGACTATGGTCCAATTAAGGTTTCTATGGGCCAATAGCATCAATCCATGTGTAGGGAGGAGATAAATCCAAATTGTAAAAGAAGATACCCAAAAATGAGTAAATGCTCACATAAGATGAAGAGTTGAAAATGTACAAGGTTTATTAGTAAATAAACTCATATGTAAGGAAGAGGAGTTCTTTAAAGAAGGTGCATATTTCACATAAGATGAAGAGTTGAAAATGTACAAGGTTTATTAGTAAATAAACACATATGTAAGGAAGGGGAGTTCTTTAAAGGAGGTGCATATTTCACATAAGATGAAGAGTTGAAAATGTACAAGGTTTATTAGTAAAAAAACTATGACACATATGTAAGGAAGAGGAGTTCTTTAAAGGAGGTGCACATTTCACATAAGATGAAGAGTTGAAAATGTACAAGGTTTATTAGTAAAAAACTATGAGCAATAAAATTTTGACACATATGTAAGGAAGGGGAATTCTTTAAAGGAGGTGCATATTTCACATGCTTGAATGAGTTTTAAACTCAAAAATAATGTGATATTTTTATCTCTCATCTCTCTTGAACCAAACCAAATCAAAATGGAACCAAACAGAATCAAAAAGTAACCAAACTAGGTCTAAATCTAGTCCAAATTCAACCAAACTGACTTGGAAAATTCTAGAATCAGTTTGTTTGGTTAGGAGCTCAAATTTTCCTATAAATAGAAGCCTCCCCTTGTTGAAAAAAATATAATGTCTTATGCATTGTTACTCTACTCCACCTAAGCCAAAATATAGTCTCTTATGCTTTGTTACTCTACCCCACCTAAGCCAAAATATAGTCTCTTATGCTTTGTTACTCTACTCCACCTAAGCCAAAATATATAGTCTCTTATGCTTGTTACTCTACTCTACCTAAGCCAAGAACTGTGAATTCTTTAATATTTCACTAGTTTTTGATACTTCCCTCTTTCTTCAATCCCCATTGGTGGCTCCATCAACATACTAAACCAATTGATTGGTTGGGGGCCTCTACCGTGAATAAAGAATCAAGCAAATCATAAGGTAAGTATATTGAATTTTGATCTTTTCTATGATTTCTCAATGATTCTCTCTTCTCAACCCCTCTCAAGCTTGAGAAGCTTAATTGGTATGGTTTTTTAAATGCTATTGAAGTTAATTGGTGAATAGTAGGGAAGAGTTACATAATTTAATAAATGCTATAGAAGTTAATTTCCATTTATGTTTAAATTCAAATGGTTTTTATGTAATTTCTCTCTCTCTCTTAAGAAATGGCCATACTCATGACCCATTCTCAATCCAAAAGAAGCTTTTCATAAAGCTTTTCCTTAATCCAAGATTAAGCTATGCTTGAGGCCAAATTAATGGCTTTTTTCTATGCTTTTAGTTTATGCACATTGATGATTCAATCCATTATGGATTGATGACCCAATTAGAGACCATTCTAATTGTTTTCTTGATGACCCAATTAGAGACCATTCTAATTGTTTTCTTAATGATCCAATTAGAGACCATTATGGATTGATGATCCAATTAGAGACCATTCTAATTATTTTCTTAATGATCCAATTAGAGACCATTATGGATTGATGATCCAATTAGAGACCATTCTAATTATTTCTTTAATAATGAGCTTTATTCCTTAGAAAAAAATTGAGATTTATCAGTCATAGTAGCGGAGCTATGGCAAAATTTTTATAGAAATTACGCATAAAATAAATTCATTCAAAGCATAAAAAGAGGACTTCCTACCATATTCTAGGAACTATCATCCTAGATTAATTAAAAGAATTTTATTATGCATGGAGATGTGGATGTTTGCATGTAGATGTAGATGTATAGATGTAGATGTGGATATGGAGGTGGATGGATGCATGTAGATGTAGATGTATAGATGTAGATGTGAATGGAGATGAGGATGTATGCATGTAGATGTAGATGTATAGATGTGGATGTGGATGTATACATGTAGATGTAGATGTATAGATGTAGATGTGAATGGAGATGAGGATGTATGCATGTAGATGTAGATGTATAGATGTGGATGTGGATGTATACATGTAGATGTAGATGTATAGATACGGATGTGGATGTGGAGGTGGATGTATACATGTAGATGTAGATGTATAGATGTAGATGTGGATGTGGAGGTAGATGGATGCATGTAGATATAGATGTATAGATGTAGATGGGAATGGAGATGTGGATGTATGCATGTAGATGTAGATGTATAGATGTAGATGTGGATGTGGAGGTGGATGGATGCATGTAGATGTAGATGTATAGATGTAGATGTGAATGGAGATGTGGATGTATGCATGTAGATGTAGATGTATGGAGGTGAATGTGAATGTGGATGTGGATGTATGCATAGAGATGTAGATGTATGCATGTAGATGTGAATGTACACATATAGATGTGGATGTATGGATGTGAATATACGATATGCGATGTGAGGGAATCTGAAGTGATGAGATAGAAATGATGTGATGGGATGAGTATACATATAAATGGAATATGGAATAAGTAATGTAGATTGATGAAGGATAATGTGGAAAAATGAAAGTTAAAATAGAAATTGTGTTGTAAACTGTTTGTAAATACTGTTTGTAAATGCTGTTTGTAAATGATTGTTTTATGTCAAGAATGCTGGGGGGAGCATTTTGACCGTCTTGTGATTAAAGTCGTGATGGTAAAGTTGCAACTGCTGACGGGGAGTCAATGAAGGACGTCTCGCGTAGCAAGGTCGGCCGAGGTCTTGACCAGCCTCGGTGCGATTAAAATGGTGAGCTTCCGGTACGGTGGATGAGGGGCCAAGGAAGCGGCCTATGCGTGAAGCGCTAGGTTACCTGCGAAGGATCCTAGAGGGTGCTGACCATACGGTGCTCGGGCTCTGGGTTGCCTAGGATACCCACGCGTGCGTCGAGGAAGATATTGGAACAGAGTTGGAGTTGTTTTCTGAAATCGAGCATGGATCTGGTTGATTGACCTTGCTGGTCTTCAATGGATGAGTCCATGGCTCCTTATATGGATCTGTTGGTTGATCTTGCTGATCTTCAACGAGAGTCCATCTTGTTAAGTGATTATATTGCCAAGTATTATGGGCTAGGAACTATCGAAACGGCTCCTGAGCGTTCTAGTTACCGATGATGCCATAGATACTCTGATGAAGGAATGATGGGAAATTAAGAATCAATTGGATAAATTGGAAGATGGTGATCAATGATACTATGGTTTTATTAAAGGATTGTTTTAAACTGGTTGAATCTGGTTGAAAAAGGGCAATTTCATATTGGGTGTGTGAGTGGTGTGACTAGTTTTATTTTGCATGAACATCCGGCTAGGGGGCCTTGGAACTCTTTTCCTTGGTACCCGGGACAAAACCTAACCAAATTTTTAATTGGAACCCATCACTACAGTGGTTGGGCGGTTGGCTAACCCATGGGATCGGATGGGGTTAGGCTGGACTGATGGATCCGTAAATCGAGACTCAAACTTTTGTTTTTACGATAGAAAAAAAAATAAAAATAAATCCCGGATAGAAACTGTTCTATGGATAGGAATCAACGGCTGTGCCTCTTGAATGGGGAAAAAAGCGTTGATCCCAATGATCCAAGTGCAAGTTTCTTCCTTGAACTGACTAAGTATCTTATAGATGTAATCGGATCATCTCGATCAGAAATGATCTTGACTACGTTAGAGTAAAAAGTTATCCTGGTGGAATCGCCCGTGCTTTCCGGTAAAGGAAGTTTTTCCGGGTTCGGTTTTGGAACAACCGACGGATTAGTCTCTTATCCGGATATCCGTGGGCGAGGCCCCGAGTGTGGGACCCCTGTCCCGCGCGAGAAGTGCTACTTCCGCTGCCAGTACCCCGAATCCATTGCTCGGTGGGAACAGGGATCTTACAGGTTTTGGAAGAATCGATGGATTAGTCTCTTGTCCACATATCCGTGGTGGTGGGCGAGGCCCCGAGTGTGGGACCCTGCCCCACGCAAGAAGTTCTACTTCCGCTAACACCCCTGAACTCGTTGCGCGGTGGGGACAGGGATCTTACAGCTGGTATCACAGCAAATTGGCTAAAGTGGATCAATCGAGAAGCCAAAAATGTCATAAATTTATGAAGTAGCAGTAAAAGGTTGGAATTGTGTGATGAAACTCATACAAATTGATACTCAAAATAAAATTCCTAAATTTATAATTGGGTCTTCAGATGGAAGTACTACAATTATATGGAATCCCTGACTTGCTTGAGGCCTAGACATGATGGTATTTACCTTATAGTTCCAAGGATCGTATGACCACCCGTATATACCGAGGGTATAATTGCAGCTCTTTACTGGCAGTATATACGAGTAAATCTAAGATCTTGAAATTATAAGCTAAAATGCTATCCAAATGATGAATTTGAATGTGGTTGATATGATTTTAAAATTTTGATTCAGAACTGAGGAGTTGAATTGAATTCTGATTGAAAAATGATGATTCTTGAATTTTTGGTTGAAAAGTGATAAACTGAGCAAAACCACAATGAGGATGAATGGGACGAGTCCCTGTGTTGATGTTCGTAATTGGAATGACAATAATGACTTCAGCAAATCACTACTATGAGATTAGTGGATTGTGTTGACAGATTGCTACTATTAACTCTTGACCCAGTGGATCAAGTTAAGGGATGACAAATTAAAAATCTATAAAATTGAAATCCCCCATGGAGTACTGTTGAGATGGAAATTTCGGTCTAATAGACCATTATTGTGTTAAAGATATGAATGATATGTTTTGAATGAATTGTTATCTGATAATGTGAGTATCTTTATCCCACGATTCTGTGGGGAGCTGACCTATCTAAAGAACTCCAGAATCAGATGAATCAAAAATCGGATTTGAATCATAAATAAAGGGACTTAACAAGATTTTCGTATTGATAGGAACATGGATCGAGGTCATGGTGGTGGTAGAAATGATAACCCCCAACGCGATGAGGAAGAGCTCGACTTGGATGTTCATAAAACTCTTCATAATTCGCAGCCTAGGCCTTTCAAGGGTGAAGGGGAAAACTTGGGTGAGGCTGCGGAGAAGTGGATCAAAGCAATGGAAGAGTACTTTGATGTCACCGGGTACAATAAGAAGAGAATGGCTCTTGTAAGGCTGAAGATAGTAGAAACAATTAAAGTGGCATGGAAAAACCACTGCAAGACAAACCGTCTGGATCGGAATACCCAGACATGGAATGATCTCAAAATTTACCTAAGGACGATGTTATGTCTTCCCGGCTTTTTGGAAACAAAGATGAACGAATTCTTAGAGCTAACCCAGAGGAGCTGAACTATTGAAGTATATCACAAGCATTCACTCTCCTTCTCAAATACTAGCCACCGCTGAATGAAGAATAGTTGATGGCCAAGTTCATTCGGGGTCTGGACGAACCTTTGAATATTTTGGTGAAGAACGCCAAGCCAGTTTCTATGGCTGAAGCAGTGCGGATGGCAAAGGATTTCTCCAAGGCCTTTGATGTCAAGGTCCCACCAAAGCCAGCACCATCACCTTTCAAAAGGTTTTTAGTTCTAGAAGGTGATTCCAGCCTTCCACCACCTAAGAGATATCAAGGTCAAGCCCAGGCTATGGGAAGTTTTAGAATGGAAGAAATGTCCTTATCCCAAAACTCATTCAACTTCAGAAGATCCACCCTTGAACAAGGGAGTGAAATGCTATAACTATCAAGGATTTGGACATCGTAGTATGGATTGTCCAACTCCTTTTGGATCAAGGTTTTCAGGGTAGGGAAATGAGGGATCAAGATTCTAGACTCCAGCTCGTTCCTTCCAGAGTAATCAGGTTTCTATCACCAAAATTAGGGAAATCCCAGAGGTATGCCCTCTAACCAACCCGCAGTTTCAAACCAAAATAATGCAAGACCTCTACCTCAGAATAGGGGAAGTCAAAGAGAGTTGTTTCCAAATCGGCCATCCACTTCCAAGGCAGTAACGCTGGAAGTGATTGAAGAAGAAGAAGAAGATAAAAGAGATCATACTCCACCTGTGAGATGAGGACATCTCGCATTTTTTAAGTGGAGTAGGATGTAAGATTCCTCCCCCAGTCCCTCAAGATGTCCAGTTTCTCCCCCTGTAATCAATCCCCTTTTCAGAATAATAACAGATGTTGTTTTTATCTGTTTTGGCCTAGAGAGAGAAAATATTCTAGAGAGAGATAATTCAGTTTCTAGATATCTTTGGATGGAAAAATATCCCTTCTTATTAAAATGATTTCCAATGAAACAAAAATTCAAAAAGAACTTTCCAGTGTGCGATTGGAATAAATTTAAAATAGGAAAAAAGGACCATAGCTTGAGGGTCCAGATTTTCTGAAAATTTTGGATTAAGGTTCCTATGGACCAATAGGATTAATCCAAATGTAGGGAGGAGATAAATTGAAGAATATAAGAGAAATCCCCCAAAAATGAGTAAATACTCACATAAGATGAAGAGTTTACTACTAAGGACAAGGTTTATTGAGTTAAAAAAGAAGAGATATTTAGAGGAAATGATGCATTTTTGACACCTCAGTGTGGGGAATTCCCCTCATGAAGGAGGTGCCTATTTCACATGTGTGGATGAGTTCTAAACTCACAAATAATGAGATATTTTCCTCTCTCCTGTTTCAACTAGATCCAAAAAGTAAGCTAAACTGACCTAAAAATGGTCAAAAAGTGACCAAACTGATCTGAAAAATTCTAGAATCAGTTTGCTTGGTTATAGGATTACTTTTTCCTATAAATAGAAGTCTCCCCCCCTTGTAAAAGGTTAATAGTGTTTATGCACTGTTACTCTACTCCTCCCAGAGGGAGTCAAATACATTGAATTCACTTGATAATTCAATTGTTTTTGACTGAATCCTCTCCAAAAGAACTGGTGGCCACTCTTGCTGCAAACAAGACTACAACCCTCAATCCCTCAAGCCAAAGGAAAGCTTACAAACTCCATGTAAGCTTAATTCTTACTTAAATCTATGGTTTTCTTAAATTTTATGCTTTGAAAATGTTTGAATTAAAATCTGATGCTATGCCTTGATGGAAAGGCCACCCCCTTCTCTCCTTTACAATTCAGCCCTTCTTAATCCTAGAAAGTTTAATTAAAAGATTGATTAAACTCTTTTCATTGTTTACTCTCTTGATTTTTAGAAAATGGAGTAGATTAGAGATATAAGAATTCAAACTGGATTAATTCAAGTCATAAATTGAATGTTAAAATTGAGAAATGGTCAGTCATACAAAGGAGGTTATGGCAAAATTTTCTTAAATTTTGTGGAACTAAAGTTTATCATTAGGTTATTCTAAAAGAGTAATTCCTTCCGTTTGTGCATTCTAAAAGATTTATTTTTATTTCAAAAGTGTCATTCCCATTAAAATTGAATTTATGCATAGAAAGATGCATAAAAGAATTTTTTATTTCAAAAGTGTTATTCCCATTAAAATTGAATCTATGCATAGAAAGATGCATAAAAGAATTTTTTATTTCAAAAGTGTTATTCCCATTAAAATTGAATCTATGCATAGAAAGATGCATAAAAGAATTTTTTATTTCAAAAGTGTTATTCCCATTAAAATTGAATTCATGCATAGAAAGATGCATAAAAGATTATTTTTTATTTCAATTCTCATTAATTTTGATTTTATGCATAGAAAGATGCATAAAGGAATTTATTTTTATTCCAAAAGAGTTATTCTCATTAAATTTGATTTTATGCATAGAAAGATGCATAAAGGAATTTATTTTTATTTCAAAAGAGTTATTCTCATTAATTTTGATTTTATTCATAGAAAGATGCATAAAGGAATTTATTTTTATTCCAAAAGTGTTATTCTCATGAACTTTGATTTTATGCATAGAAAGATGCATAAAGGATATATTCTTATTCCAAAAGTGTTAATTTCATTAAAATTGATTTTATGCAAAGAAAGATACATAAAGGATTTTTTTTATTTGTAAAGTGTTATTATTAAATTTATGCATAAAAGGATTTTGTTAAAAGCGTTATTCCCAATGAAGTTGATTTTATGCATAAATAGATGCGTAAAGAATCTTTATATCAAAAATTAGAATTCTCTTAAATTCTATGTTTAAACGAATGTGATGAGAATCAGATAGATGTGAATGAATGGATGGATGGATGTGATATGAATAGAAGTGATGAGAATATGATGTGAATAGATGTGGAAAGATGTGATGTGAATCAGATAGATGGGAATGAATGGATGGATGGATGTGATGTGAATAGAGGTGATGAGAATGTGAGGTGGATAGATGTGATGAGATGCGATGTGAATAGAGGTGATGAGAATGTGAGGTGGATAGATGTGATGAGATGCGATGTGAATCAGATAAATGTGAATGAATGGATGAGATGTGATGTCATGTGAATCAGAATGTAAATAAATGATGGGATGTGAGTGAATGTAAGTGATGATAATGAATGTGAATGTGTATGTGAGGAGTGGATGTGAATGAGTATGTGACAGAATGGATAAGGATGTGTATGAGAAGAATGGATGCGAATGTGTATGTGAAGAATGGATGTGAATGAGTATGTGAAAGAATGGATGTGGATGTATGTGAAAGAACGGATATAGATGTGTATGTGAAAGAATGTGATGTGATGTGACATGAATATATGTGGATGTGAATTGATAGATATGAATGTATGGATAGATACGAGTAGTCGTACATGTCAACGATTGGATGGATGTGGATGAATGAGATGGGATGTGGATGAATGAGATATGATGTGGATAGAAGTGATGTGATATAATGGTGAAGAGAATGAATGTGATGGATATGAATGAATGTGAATGTGATGGATATGAATGAATGTGAATGTGATGGATATGAAAGAATGTGATGTGATGGGATGTGAATTGGGATAGATGTGAATGAATGCGATGTAAGGTAAAATGAATGGATGAGTTGTGAATGAATGAGATGTAAGGTAAAATGAATGGATGAGTTGTAAGTGAATGTGATGTGGTTTGAATGGATGAGATGTGAATAAATGTGATGTGAGATGTGGATATGGGTAGATGCGAGTGGATGAGATCTGATGAGAACAAGTCGAGGAAAGATGTGATGAGATGAAAATGATGTCATTGCATGAAAATGATGTGATTGGATGAGAATGATGTGATTGAGAATAGGAATACTTGTGAAATGGTTGTGGAATTAAATAATGTGGTTGATGTGGAACAATGAGGAAAGATGAGAGTTCGTTATATAAACTGTATTTATGACTTATTTTTCAATGAATGTTTTATGTTAAGAATGCTGGGGAAGCATTTTGGCCGTCTTGTGAATGAGGTCATGGGGAGACCTAATCAATAAGTTACAATAGCTAACAAAGAGTCAATGGAGGACGTCTCGCGTAGAAAGTTCGGTCGAGGTCTTGACCAGCCTCGGTTCGATTAAGATGGTGAGCTTCCGATACAGTGGATGAGGGACCAAGGAAGCGGCCTATGAGTGAAGCGCTAGGTCACCTGCTGTTGCAAAGGATTGTAGAGGGTGCTGACCATACGGTGCTCTGGGTCGCCGACGATACCCACACGTGCATTGTGGAAGATATTGGAACAAGGAGTAAGGGTTGTTTTTTGAATTCGGGCATGGATCTGGTTGATTGACCTTGCTGGTCCTCAACGGATAAATCCATGGCCCTTTTGATCATGCTGATCTTCAATGGAGTTTCCATTTTGATATGTGAATATATTGCCGGTTACTATGAGCTAGGAACTATCGAAAAGGCCCTCTGAGTGGACATGTGGCGAGCATTCTGGTTGCCAATGATGCCATAGGTACACCAATGAAGGAATGATTGGAAATAAGGATTTAACCAGAGATTTTGAGGATTATGATCAGTGACTCAATGGTTTCATTAAATGATTGTTTTTAAAGATAGTTGATTATGTGAAAAAGGCAATTTCATATTGGGTGTGTAAGTGGTGTGACTAGTTTAAAGTTTGCAGCATGAATATCCGGTCACAGCGGGCTTGGGAACTCTTTTCCCTCGTACCTCGGACAAAACCTAACTAAATTCCTAATTGGATCCCATCACTACAGTGGTTGGACGGTTGGCTAACCCCCCATAGGGCTGGATGGGGTTAGGCTGGACTGATGGATCCCTAAATTAAGACTCAATTCTGTTATGGTACGACAGATGAAGTAAATCCCAGAGACACAAAATGTTCTATGGAAAAGAATCAATGGCTGTGCCTCTCAATGAGGAAAAAAGTGTTGGTCTCTATGATCCAAGTGCAATCTTTTCCCTGATCTGACTATGGGACTTACGGGTTCGGCCAGATCAGTTCTGTTAGTTAAGGCTTTTGATTACGTTAGAGAAAAGTTATCCTGGAGGAATCGCCTGTGCTTTCCGGTCAAGGTAAGTTTTTTCGGGTTCGGTTTTGGAAGAATCGATGGATTAGTCTCTTGTTCAGATATCCGTGGGCAAGGCCTTGAGTGTGGGACCCTACCCCGCGCAAGAAGTGCTACTTTCGCTGCTAGCACCCCTGAATTCGTTGCACGGTGGGGACAGGGATCTTACAGCTTGTACATGAGCAAATTGGCTAAAGTGGATCAATCGAGAAGCCAAAAATGTCATAAATTTATGAAGTAGCATTAAAAGGTTGGAATTGTGTGATGAAACTCATACAAATTGATATTCAGAATGAAATTCCTAAATTTATAATTGGGTCTTCAGATGGAAGTACTACAATCATATGGAATCCCTAACTTGCTTGAGGCCTAGACATGATGGTATTTTCCTTATAGTTCCAAGGACCGTGACTACTCGTATATACCGAGGGCATAACTGCAGCTCTTTACTGGTAGTATATACGAGTAAATCTAAGATCTTGAAGTTATAAGCTAAAATGCTATCCAGATGATGAATTCGAATGTGGTTGATATGATTTTAAAATTCTAATTGAGAACGGATGAGTTGAATTGGATTCTGATTGAAAAATGATGATTCTTGAATTTTTGGTTGAAAAGCGTTAAACTGAGCAAAACCACAATGAGGATGAATGGGAGACGAGTCCCTGTGTTGATGTTTGTTAACTGGAATGACGATAATGACTTCAGCAAATCACTATGAGATTAGTGGATTTTGCTGACAGATTGCTACTATTAACTCTTGACCCAGTGGATCAAGTTAAGGGATGACAAATTAAAAATCTATAAAATTGAAATCCCCCATGGAGTATTGTTCAGATGGAAATTTTGGTCTAATAGACCATTATTGTGTTAAAGATATGAATGACATGTTCTGAATGAATTGTTATCTATTAATGCGAGTATCTTTATCCCATGATTTTGTGGGGAGCCGACCTATCTAAAGAATCCCAAAATCAGATGAATCAAAAATCGGAGTTGCATCATGAATAAAGGGACTTAACAAGATTTTTCGTATTGATAGGAACAAGAATCGAGGTCATCATGGTAGAAATGATAATCCCAAACTCGATGAGGAAGATCTCAACTTGGATGTTCATAAAACTCTTCATAGTTTGCAGCCTAGGCCTTTCAAGGGTGAAGGAGAAAACTTGGGCGAGGCTGTGGAGAAGTGGATCGAAGCAATGGAAGAGTACTTTGATGTCACCGGGTACAATGAGAAGAGCAAAATGGCTCTTGCAAGGCTAAAGATAGTAGAAATAGGTAGAGTGGCATGGAAAAACCATTGCGAGACAAACCGTCTGGATCGAAATACCCAGACATGGAATGATCTCAAAACTTACCTAAGGACAAAGTTTTGTCCTCCCGGCTTTTTGGAAACAAAGATGAACGAATTCTTAGAGCTAACCCAGGGGAGTAGTACTATTGAAGTATATCACCAAGTGTTTGCTCTCCTTCTCAAATACTCGCCACCGCTGAATGAAGAACAGCTGATGGCCAGGTTCGGGGACTGAACGAACCTTTGAATATTTTGGTGAAGAACACCAAGCCAGTTTCCATGGCCGAAGCAGTGCGGATGGCAAAGGATTTCTCCAAGGCCTTTGATGTCAAGGTCCCACCAAAGCTAGCACCATCACCTTTCAAAAGGTTTTTAGTTCCAGAAGGTGATTGGACAACCTTTGACCACCTAAGAGATATCAGGGTCAAGCCCAAAATATGGGAAGTTTCAGAATGGAAGAAATGTCCTTATCCCGAAACTCAATCCCTTGGAAGTCAACTTCAGAAGTTCCACCCTTGAACAAGAGAGTGAAATGCTATAACTATCAAGGATTTGGACATCATAGTATGGATTGTCCAACTCCTTTGAGTGAAATGCTACAACTTTAGAAGTTCCACCCTTGAACAAGAGAGTGAAATGCTATAACTATCAAGGATTTGGACATCGTAGTATGGATTGTCCAACTCCTTTTGGATCAAGGTTTTCAGGGCAGGGAAATGAGGGATCAAGATTCCAGACTCCAGCTCCTTCCTTCTAGAGTAATCAGGTTTCTATCCGCCAAAATCAGCGAAATCCTAGAGGTAGACCCTCTAACCAACCTGCAGTTTCAAACCAAAATAATGCAATACCTCTGCCGCCTCAGAATAGGGAAGATTAAAGAGAGTTGTTTCCAAATCGGCCATCCACTTCCAAGGCAATAACGCTGGAAGTGATTGAAGAAGAAGAAGAAGATAAAGAGATCATACTCCACCAGCGAGATGAGGACATCTCGTGTTTTGTAAGTGGGGTAGGATGTAAGATTCCTTCCCCAGTCCCTCAAGATGTCCAGTTTCTCCCCCTCTAATCAATCCCCTTTTCAGAATAATAGTTGTTTCTTACTGTTTTGGCATAGAGAGAGAAAATATTCTAGAGAAAGCTAATTCAGTTTCTAGATATCTTTGGATGGAAAAATATCCCTTCTTATTAAAATGATTTCCCCTGAAACATAAATTCAAAAAGAACTTTCCAGTGTGCAATTGGAATAAATTGAAAATAGGTAAAAAGGACCTTAGCCTAAGGGTTCAAAAATTTGGATTAAGGTTTCTATGGACCAAAAAGATTAATCCAAATGTAGGGAGGAGATAAATTGAAGAATAATAGAAAAATCCTCCAAAAATGAGTAAATACTCACATAAGATGAAGAGTTCACTAAGGACAAGGTTTATTAGTTAAAAAAAAAGAGATATTTAGAGGAAATGATACATTTTTGACACCTCAGTGTGGGGAATTCCCCTCATGAAGGAGGCATCTATTTCACATGTGTGGATGAGTTTTAAACTCACAAACAATAAGATATTTTCATCTCTCCTCTCTCCTGTTTCAACTAGATCCAAAAAGTAAGCTAAACTGACCTAAAAATGGTCAAAAAGTGACCAAACTGATCTAGAAAATTCTAGAATCAGTTTGCTTGGTTAGAGGATCACTTTTTTCTATAAATAGAATCCTCCCCCCTTGTAAAAGGTTAATAGTGTTTATGCACTGTTACTCTACTCCTCCCCAGAGTCAAATACATTGAATAATTCAATTGTTTTTGACTGAATCCTCTCCAAAAGAACTGGTGGCCACTCTTGCTGCAAACAAGACTACAACCCTCAATCCCTCAAGCCAAAGGAAAGCTTACAAACTCCATGTAAGCTTAATTCTTACTTAAATCTATGGTTTTCTTAAATTTTATGCTTTGAAAATGTTTGAATTAAAATATGATGCTATGCCTCTATGGAAAGGCCACCCCCTTCTCTCCTTTACAATTCAGCCCTTCTTAATCCTAGAAAGTTTAATTAAAAGATTGATTAAACTCTTTTCATTGTTTACTCTCTTGATTTTTAGAAAATGGAGTAGATTAGAGATATAAGAATTCAAACTGGATTAATTCAAGTCATAAATTGAATGTTAAAATTGAGAAATGGTCAGTCATACAAAGGAGGTTATGGCAAAATTTTCTTAAATTTTGTGGAACTAAAGTTTATCATTAGGTTATTCTAAAAGAGTAATTCCTTCCGTTTGTGCATTCTAAAAGATTTATTTTTATTTCAAAAGTGTCATTCCCATTAAAATTGAATTTATGCATAGAAAGATGCATAAAAGAATTTTTTATTTCAAAAGTGTTATTCCCATTAAAATTGAATCTATGCATAGAAAGATGCATAAAAGAATTTTTTATTTCAAAAATGTTATTCCCATTAAAATTGAATTTATGTATAGAAAGATGTATAAAAGATTTATTTTTTTATTTCAAAAGAATTATTCTCATTAATTTTGATTTTATGCATAGAAAGATACATAAAGAAATTTATTTTTATTCCAAAAGAGTTATTCTCATTAATTTTGATTTTATGCATAGAAAGATGCATAAAGGAATTTATTTTAATTCCAAAAGAGTTATTCTCATTAATTTTGATTTTATGCATAGAAAGATGCATAAAGGATATATTTTTATTCCAAAAGTGTTAATTTCATTAAATTTGATTTTATGCAAAGAAAGATACATAAAGGATTTTTTTAATTTTAAAAGTGTTATTATTGATTTTATGCATAATAGATGCGTAAAGAATCTTTATATCAAAAATTAGAATTCTCTTAAATTCTATGTTTAAACGAATGTGATGAGAATCAGATAGATGTGAATGGATGGATGGATGGATGGATGTGATATGAATAGAAGTGATGAGAATATGATGTGGGTAGATGTGATGAGATGTGATAGAATGTGAAATGGATAGATGCGATGTGAATCAGATAAATGTGAATGAATGGATGAGATGTGATATCATGTGAATCAGAATGTAAATGAATGATGGGATGTGAGTGAATGTATGTGATGATAATGAATGTTAATGTGTATGTGAGAAATGGATGTGAATGAGTATGTGAAAGAATGGATAAGGATGTGTATGAGAAGAATGGATGTGAATGTGTATGTGAAGAATGGATGTGAATGAGTATGTGAAAGAATGTGAAAGAACAGATATAGATGTGTATGTGAAAGAACGTGATGTGATGTGACATGAATATATGTGGATGTGAAGTGATAGATATGAATGTATGGATAGATATGAGTAGTCATACATGTGAACGATTGAATGAGATGAGATGTGTATGAATGAGATATGATGTAGATAGAAGTGATGTGATAATGGTGATGAGAATGAATGTGATGGATATGAATGAATGTGAATGTGATGGATATGAATGAATGTAAGGTTCCCCCCTTCCAAAAATAGGGGAAACACTTAAGACAGTCCACTAGTCTTATCTTGGAGAAACTTTCCTACTCATCGACACCTTGACCATGAAGAGATTCAAGGATACGATTCATAGGTAAGACCTAGTTCTATCCCACAGGGGGAGCGTGGTCTTCTAAAAATCAAATCACCCATAGGGTAATTAATCATAATTTGGGTACTAGTCTTGATTCCTAGAGACAACGCTTTTTTCCTCATCCATGTAAGGCACAGCCGCTGGCCTAATCTTCTAGAATAGAATTGCCCGAGAACTTATTTATCTAATGTAGGGCTTTCACTTAATATGTTGGAAAGCTACTCGACTAATCGGGTCCACCCGTCCGTAGAATGGTGCCATCGGGGCATTCCATCCTCCCACTTTCCACCCTACTCACGCGTCAATTTATTTTCTAATTAATCCTACCACACTATTTGACATAAATAAACATGTTCCTTAATTAAGACTCTTTTCACAAGGTTTGTTAAAATAGCCTTTTTACACAATACAATAATGCCAAGACAAGATTTATAAAAAAAAGTTTATGCATGAATCAATTTCATACAAGCCAAACCGGCTCTCTTATTCTTTTCCTTTATATCGGCCCTTCCAGTCTCTACATGCTGGGCAAAACCCTACGGGATCATACACCTCATCGTCGTCGGCCGTTGTGGCGAGGACTCAAGCCGGCCTGTCACGCTCTCAGGCTCCATCGCTTGATCCTCCCACCTCTCAGAGGGATGTCTGTGCACTAGGGTGGGCTAATTCACTGCACTAGCTTGGGCCCTCAGAACTAGGTAGCATCACAATCACTCGCCTCAATCGGCGAACCTCATTCTCCTAATGGTATGAGGGATACCATGGGCCAACTTCGGGCCTTACTAACATCTCTGCCATCCGGCTACACAAGCACAAGAACGGGGCAATGTCAAGGCAGGGAGAGTTGTACCTGTATCTTAATTCAACCAAGATAACAATCCATTTACTCACTAAACCATAGGACTAGAATCCATGTTACCTTCTTAAGAAAACAATCCTTTCACAAAGATTTTAGCATTTCAACTTGAGATTGCGATAAGACATTCTTTATTAAGGCATATGCTATTGTTTAAAAGAATACAAACTTTAAATATTAAATCAATCAAATAGATCACTATTAACAATTAATAGAGAAGCCGGGGCCATACCTCAACCCCTAAGTATAATTGAAAAACAAAATATATATATACCTTATAGAAATTTATCGTTTATCGTTGCCTTTGCTCGTTAACAAGAGCTTTAGAACTTGACATATGAGAATAGAGTCTTCTAATACCTTCTCTTACGATTGAAATCATCTAATCATCCCCAAGCTTTATCTCCTCTTACTTGTACTGTGACTCTTCTCTCTTTCTAAGGTCTATGGCAAAATAGCCTTCTCTTACAGAACTACGGCATACTATTCTTTCTCTAAAAGAAAAGCTATGGAGTTTTGGTCTCTTCCTCCGAAAGACCATACCAATCTAGCCTTCTCTTCTAAGATATTAGATAAGAATGAAGGGAGATATACATCTCAAGCTCTAGGATTACCTTGAGGCTACTTGCTGCCTTCTTACAGTTTTCCCTATGGAGAGACCCTGACAGAATCAGCAAATTGTCTCGGCCATAACTCTCTGATAAAAACTCAGAATATGATTATATAACCAGTGAAAAGAATCGGAAGACATCTAGTCTACAAGCTTGCGCGGGCAGAATAGGCAAAAATGTCTGTATATAGCCACAAAGGTGCCATCTTTAGAAACGCATTGCTTTTCCATATTTTTAGTATGCATGGACTCTAAATATGCAAAAGTACTCTAAATATGACCGCTTATCACCTAGATTCGAATTTCTATTTTTGGAGATACTTATCTCTTAATAGAACTATTCTTGTCTTCTTATTTCTTTTACGATTTTTGGAGCTAATATTTTTATTCTAACACTTTCTTAATGTTTCTAGCCTTATTGTCTCACTCTTCTCTAAGTACACTCTCTTTCCTTATTGAAATCTATATTAAAAGAGACACATACATTCATGGCTTGGGAGGGACCTTACAATCTCCCCCACTTAAAAGATTCGAGATGTCCTCATCTCGCTAGCTGGGGTAGTATCTAAGTAAATCCTCCTGTCTCTTTCAAAGTGGTGTCCCCACTAGGTAGAAATCTTCTTTTATCTAACCATTGTTCCGAGTCCCTTATTTTATGTGTTTGGCTTGTTTTGTTGTGCCTCCAAAAGGTCTATTATTCTAAAGTTAATTGGCCTTGTCATGGAGAAACGTAAGGGAATCAATTCTTTACGCAATCTAACCTATGATAGCAATTTCATAATCTTAGTATTGTCTTGTAGAATACCTCTATTCATTATGCACATTACTTCACATGAATCTTGCACCAATCCTCTTCTATTTACTCATAGAAATGCTTGTTGAATTTGGTTATCTTTAACCCTGCTATCCCTATTTCTTGACCTAATTTTTGCTCTAGCTCATGATTCCTTGTAGCCAGGGGTGGGCTTGACGTTCCTCTTGAATTAGGAGACCTCTTCTTGATTAACATGGAAGGACTCATACTTTATCACAGTCTCTGGCTATAATTATGGCTTCTGAAATAGAGGATAGTTTTACATTCTTGATGAGGTTATTCAAAGGTAGATTAACCTTCCAAATGAATCGATGGACCTCATCCATCTCTAGAGCAAATCGGAGAAGTTTAACAAAAGTTTGGTGGTATTTTTTTAGGGTCTTGGGTTAGCTCCAAAAATTCATTCATTTTATCCTCTCGAAATCCTGGAGGACAAAACCTTTCACGAAGGTGTAATTTCATGGCATCCCATAACTGATTCTGGTTCTAGTGTGGTTAGATTGACAACAATGCTTCCAACTAATTTGGCATTTCTTACGATTTTTAGATGCAAGCAAGGGTGAGCTTGTTGCTTCTTTCATTGTATTCATTAAAAGTTCAAAACTATCAAATACTTATCATAGCACCACATTTGAAGGCAGTCAGGATTAATACATCTGAGATCTTCATTTTTTTGAGAATTACACATCTGGTGCCTTGGGATTGACACATCTGATTATCAGGATTGACACATCTGAGAGATGATTAGTTTTGTGAA
This sequence comes from Cibotium barometz, assembly GCF_041138505.1. Taxonomy (NCBI): domain Eukaryota; kingdom Viridiplantae; phylum Streptophyta; class Polypodiopsida; order Cyatheales; family Cibotiaceae; genus Cibotium; species Cibotium barometz. Next base: position 33,726,825 of record NC_141098.1, read on the forward strand.
AATTACACATAGTATCTTGGGATTAACACATCTAAGAGCATGATCCTCTAGGAATTACACATCCGAGACCCATGTTTGTCTGAGATGGGTTCAAGATCTTGGATGATTGTCCTAGTGTAAAGCATCCAATGGATGGCATTCACACGTCAACTATTCAAAACTTAATAGAATTATAATCTTAATAATTTATAATATGCAAACTAATGAGATATATCGTGAAAATGTCTCTAAACAAAGTTTCGGTCTATCCTTCTATTCAGTCTCTCATTAGTTTCTTAATTTGAACACCCTATGTTTTTCCTCAAAAGGTTTCCTCCCCACTAATATTTCTCAAATTTAGTGTACAAATATCTTGTGTGTGTACCCCCAAGATACAAGCACAATTTCATAGGATGACTGTCTCAAGATGTGAGGATATTCAAATCACTTCTATGGCCAGTAGAGATAATTGATTCCTCCTCATATGATAAACAATCACTTGTTTTAATCCCTTGAAAGTTTACCTTTGAAAAACAAATCTTAGGAACTAAGATCAGCTCTGATACCACTTTAAGGTTCCCCCCTTCCAAAAATAGGGGAAACACTTAAGATAGTCCACTAAGTCTTATCTTGGAGAAAATTTCCTACTCATCGACACCTTGACCATGTAGAGATTCAAGGATACGACTCATAGGTAAGACCTAGTTCTATCCCACAGGGAGAGTGTGGTCTTCTAAAAATCAAATCACCCATAGGGTAATTGATCATAATTTGGGCAACTACTAGTCTTGATTCCTAGAGATAATGCTTTTTTCCTCATCCATGTAAGGCACAGCCGTTGGCCTAGTCTTCTACAATAGAATTGCCCGAGAACTTATTTATCTAACGTAGGGCTTTCACTTAATATGTTGGAAAGCTACTCGACTAATCGGGTCCACCCGTCCATAGAATAGTGCCGTGGGGGCATTCCATCCTCCCACTTTCCACCCTACTCATGCGTCAATTTGTTTTCTAATTAATCCTACCGCACTATTTGACATAAATAAACATGTTCTTTAATTAAGACTCTTTTCACAAGGTTTGTTAAAACAGTCTTTTTACATAATACAATAATGCCAAGACAAGATTTATAAAAAAAAGTTTATGCATGAATCAATTTCATACAAGCCAAACGGGATCTCTTATTCTTTTCCTTAAACCGTCGATGATCTAGAATTCGGCCTTCCAGCCTCTACATGCTGGGCAAAACCCTATGGGACCATACATCTTATCTTCAGTCGGCTGCTGGGTGAGGACTCAAGCCGGCCTGTCCCCCTCTAAGGCTTCATCGCTCGATCCTCCCGCCCCTCAGAGAGATGTCTGCGCACTAGCGTGGGCTGGTCCTCAACAAATGAGTCCATGGCCCTTTTATATGGATCCATTGGTTGATCTTGCTAATCTTCAATGGAGTTTCCATTTTGATATGTGAATATATTGCCGGTTACTATGAGCTAGGAACTATCGAAAAGGCCCCTTGAGTGGACAAGTGGGCGTTCTGGTTGCCAATGATGCCATAGGTACACCGATGAAGAAATGATTGGAAATAAGGATTTAACTAGAGATTTTGAGGATTATGATCACTGACTCAATGGTTTCATTAAATGATTAATTTTAAACATAGCTGATTCTGTGAAAAAGGCAATTTCATATCGGGTGTGTAAGTGGTGTGACTAGTTTTAAGTTTGCATGAATATCCGGTTAGGAGGATCTGACTATGGGACTTACGGGTTCGGTTAGATCAGTTCTGTTAGTTAAGGCTTTTGACTAAGTTAGAGAAAAGTTATCCTGGAGGAATCGCCCGTGCTTTTCATGCAAGGGAAGTTTTTCCGGGTTTGGTTTTGGAAGAACCGATGGATTAGTCTCTTGTCCGGATATCCGTGGTGGGCGAGGCCCCGAGTGTGGGACACTACCCCACGTAAGAAGTTCTACTTCACCCCTGAATTCATTGCGCGGTGGGGACAGGGATCTTACAGAGTGGATCAATCGAGAAGCCAAGAATTTCATAAATTTATGAAGTAGCAGTAAAAGGTTGGAATTGTGTGATGAAACTCATACAAATTGATATTCAGAATGAAACTCCTAAATTGATAATTGGGTCTTCAGATGGAAGTACTGTAATTATATGGAATCCCTAACTTGCTTGAGGCCTAGACATGATGGTATTTACCTTATATTTCCAAGGACCGTGACTACCCAATATATACCAAGGATATAACTGCAGCTCTTTACTTGCAGTATATACGAGTAAATCTAAGATCTTGAAATTATAAGCTAAAATACTATCTAGATGATGAATTCAAATGTGGTTGATATGATTTTAAAATTCTGATTAACTGATGAGTTGAATTGGATTCTGATTGAAAAATGATGATTCCTGAATTTTTGGATGAAAAGCGATAAACTGAGCAAAACCACAATGAGGATGAATGGGACGAGTCCCTGTGTTAATGTTCGTAATTGGAATGATGATAATGACTTCAGACAATCACTATGAGATTAGTGGATTGTGCTGACAGATTGCTACTATTAACTCTTGACCCAGTGGATCAAGTTAAGGGATGACAAATTAAAAATCTATAAAATTGAAATCCCCCATGGAGTACTGTTCAGATGGAAATTTTGGTCTAATAGACCATTATTGTGTTAAAGATATGAATGATATGTTCTGAATGAATTATTATCTGATATTGCGAGTATCTTTATCCCACGATTCTATGGGGAGCCGACCTATCTAAAGAACCCGAGAATCAGATGAATCAAAAATCAAATTTGAATCATAAATAAAGGGACTTAACAAGATTTTTTGTATTGATAGGAACATGGATCGAGGTCATCGTGGTAGAAATGATAACCCCCAACTTGATGAGGAAGAGCTCGACTTGGATGTTCGTAAAACTCTTCATAGTTCGTAGCCTAGGCCTTTCAAGGGTGAAGGGGAAAATTTGGGCGACACTGTGGAGAAGTGGATCGAAGCAATGGAAGAGTACTTTGATGATGTCACCGGGTACAATGAGAAGAGAAAAATGGCTCTTGCAAGGCTAAAGATAGTAGAAAAATAGCCAAAGTGGCATTGAGAAACCACTGCGAGACAAACCATCTGGATCGGAATACCCAGACATGGAATAATCTCAAAATTTACCTAAGGACGAAGTTCTGTCCTCCTGGCTTTTTGGAAACAAAGATGAACGAATTCTTAGAGCTAACGCAGGGGAGCAGAACTATTGAAGTATATCACCAGCGTTTGCTCTCCTTCTCAAATACTCGCCACCACTGAATGAAGAACAGTTGATGCCTTGGTTCATTCGGGGACAGAACGAACCTTTGAATATTTTGGTGAAGAACGCCAAGCCAGTTTCCATGGCCGAAGCAGTGCAGATGGCAAAGGATTTTTCCAAGGCCTTTGATGTCAAGGTCCCACCAAAGTCAGCACCATCACCTTTCAAAAGGTTTTTAGTTCGAGAAGGTGATTCCAACCTTCCACCGCCTAAGAGATATCAGGGTCAAGCCCAGGATATGGGAAGTTTCAGAATGGAAGAAATGTCATTTTCCTGAAACTCAATCCCCTAGAATTCAACTTAAGAAGTTCCACCCTTGAACAAGGGAGTGAAATGCTATAGCTGTCAAGGATTTGGATATCGCAGTATGGATTGTCCAACTCCTTTTGGATCAAGGTTTTCAGGGCAGGGAAGTCAGGGATCAAGATTCCAGACTCGAGCTCCTTCCTTCCAGAGTAATCAGGTTTCTATCCGCCAAAATCAGGGAAATCCCAGAGGTAAACCCTCTAACTAACCTACAGTTTCAAACCAAAGTAATGCAAGGCCTGTGCCTCAGAATAGGGGAAGTCAAAGAGAGTTGTTTCCAAATCGTCCATCCACAACAGTAATGCTAGAAGTGAGTCAATGGAGGACATCTCGCGTAGCAAGTTCGGTCGAGGTCTTAACCAGCCTCGGTTTGATTAAAATGGTGAGCTTCCGATATGGTGGATGAGAAACCAAGGAAGCGGCCTATGAGTGAAGTGCTAGGTCACCTACAAAAGGATCCTAGAGGGCACTGACCATACGGTGCTCAGGCTCTAGGTCACCGACGATACCCACACGTGCGTCGTGGAAGATATTGGAACAAGGAGTAAGAGTTGTTTTTTGAATTCAGGCATGGATCCGGTTGATTGACCTTGCTGGTCCTCAACGGATGAGCCCATGGACCTTTTATATGGATCTGTTGGTTGATCTTGCTGATCTTCAATGGAGTTTCCATTTTGATATGTGAATATATTGCCGATTACTCTATGAGCTAGAAGCTATCGAAAAGGCCCCTGAGTGGACAGGTGGTGGGCGTTCTTGCCAATGATGCCATAGGTACACAGATGAAGGAATGATTGGAAATAAGGATTTAACCAGAGATTTTGAGGTTTATGATCAGTGACTCAATGGTTTCATTAAATGATTGTTTTTAAAGATAGCTGATTCTGTGAAAAAGGCAATTTTATATTGGGTGTGTAAGTGGTGTGACTAGTTTTAAGTTTGCATGAATATTCGGTTAGGGGGCTTGGGAACTCTTTTTCCTGGTACCCGGGTCAAAACCTAACCAAATTCCTAATTGGATCCCATCACTACAAGGGTTGGGCAGTTGGCTAACCCATGGGGCTAGATGGGGTTAGGCTGGACTAATGGATCCCTAAATTGAGACTCAATTCTCTTATGGTATGATAGATGAAGTAAATCCCGGATAAAAATTATTCTATGGAAAAAAATCAATGGCTGTGCCTCTCAATGAGGAAAAAAGCGTTGGTCTCTATGATCCAAGTGCAATCTTTTTCCTAATCTGACTATGGGACTTACGGGTTTGGTTAGATCAGTTCTATTAGTTAAGACTTTTGACTACGTTAGAGAAAAGTTATCCTAGAGGAATCGCCCGTGCTTTCCGGGTGGCAAGGGAAGTTTTTTTGGGTTCAGTTTTGGAAGAACCGATGGATTAGTCTTGTCCGGATATCTGTGGGCGAGGCCTCGAGTGTGGGACCTGCCCCCATAAAAAGTTCTACTAGCGCTTTCTACTAGCACCCCTGAATTCATTGCATGGTGGGGATAGGGATCTTACAGCTGGTATATCAGAGCAAATTGGCTAAAGTGGATCAATCGAGAAGCCAAAAATGTCATAAATTTATGAAGTAGCATTAAGAGGTTGGAATTGTGTGATGAAACTCATACGAATTGATATTCAGAATGAAATTCCTAAATTGATAATTGGGTCTTTAGATGGAAGTACTGCAAATATATGGAATCCCTGACTTGCTTGAGGCCTAGACATGATGGTATTTACCTTATAGTTCCAAGGACCGTGACTACCCGTATATTCCGAGGGTATAACTGTAGCTCTTTACTGGCAGTATATACGAGTAACTCTAAGATCTTGAAATTATAAGCTAAAATGCTATCCAGATGATGAATTTGAATGTGGTTGATATGATTTTAAAATTCTGATTGAGAAGAACTGATGAGTTGAATTGGATTCTGATTGAAAAATGATGATTCTTGAATTTTTAGATGAAAAGCGATAAACTGAGCAAAACCACAATGAGGATGAATGGGACGAGTCCCTGTGTTAATGTTCGTAATTGGAATCATGATAATGACTTCAAAAAATCACTATGAGATTAGTGGATTGTGCTGACAGATTGCTACTGTTAACTCTTGACCCAGTGGATCAAGTTAAGGGATGACAAACTAAAAATCTATAAAATTGAAATCTCCCATGGAGTACTGTTCAAATGGAAATTTCGGTCTAATAGACCATTATTGTGTTAAAGATATGAATGATATGTTCTGAATGAATTATTATCTGATAATGCGAGTATCTTTATCCCACGATTTTGTGGGGAGCCGACCTATCTAAAGAACCCCAGAATCAGATGAATCAAAAATCGAATTTGAATCATAATAAAGGGACTTAACAAGATTTTTCGTATTGATAGGAACATGGATCGAGGTCGTCGTGGTAGAAATGATAACCCCCAACTCGATGAGGAAGAGCTCGACTTGGATGTTCGTAAAACTCTTCATAGTTCGCAGCTAGGCCTTTCAAGGGTGAAGGGAAAAATTTGGGCGAGGCTGTGGAGAAGTGGATCGAAGCAATGGAAGAGTACTTTGATGTCACCGGGTACAATGAGAAGAGCAAAATGGCTCTTGCAAGGCTGAAGATAGTAGAAACTATTAGAGTGGCATGGAAAAACCACTGCGAGACAAACCATCTGGATCAAAATACCCAGACATGAAATGATCTCAAAACTTACCTAAGGACGAAGTTCTGTCCTCTTGCCTTTTTGGAAACAAAGATGAACCAATTCTTAGAGCTAACCCAGGGGAGCAGAACTATTGAAGTATATCACCCAGCATTCCCTCTCCTTCTCAAATACTCGCCACCGCTGAATGAAGAACAATTGATGGGGCCAGGTTCATTCGGGGACTGAACAAACCTTTGAATATTTTGGTGAAGAACGCCAAGCCAGTTTCCATGGCCGAAGCAATATGGATGGCGAAGGATTTCTCCAAGGCCTTTGATGTCAAGGTCCCACCAAAGCCAGCACCATCACCTTTCAAAAGGTTTTTAGTTCCAGAAGGTGATTCCAATCTTCCACCGCCTAAGAGATATGGGAAGTTTGAAAATGAAAGAAATGTCCTTTTCCCAAAACTCAATCCCCTGGAATTCAACTTCAGAAGTTCCACCCTTGAACAAGGGAGTGAAATGCTATAACTATCAAGTATTTGGACATCGTTCTATGGATTGTCCAACTCCTTTTGGATCAAGGTTTTCAAGGCAGGGAAATGAGGGATCAAGATTCCAGACTCCAGCTCCTTCCTTCCAGAGTAATCAGGTTTCTATCCACCAAAATCAAGGAAATCCCAGAGGTAGACCCTCTAACCAACCCGCAGTTTCAAACCAAAGTAATGCAAGACCTCTGCCTTAGAATAGGGGAAGTCAAAGAGAGTTCTTTCCAAATCGGCCATCCACTTCCAAGGCAGTAACGCTGAAAGTGATTGAAGAAGAAGAAAAAGAAGAGGAAGATGAAAGAGATCATACTCCACCTGCGAGATGAGGACATCTCGCGTTTTTTAAGTGGGGTAAGATGTAAGATTCCTCCCCCAGTCCCTCAAGATGTCCAGTTTCTCCCCCTGTAATCAATCCCCACTCCCTCAAGATGTCCAGTTTCTCCCCCTATAATCAATCCCCTTTTCAGAATAATAACAGATCTTGTTTCTCTCTGTTTTAGCTTAGAGAGAAAATTTTCTAGAGAGAGATAATTCAATTTCTAGATATCTTTGGATGAAATATATCCCTTCTTATTAAAATGATTTTCCTTGAAACAGAAATTCAAAAAGAACTTTCCAGTGTGTAATTGGAATAAATTGAAAATAGGTAAAAAGGACCTTAGCCTGAGGGTCCAGATTTTCTGAAAATTTTGGATTAAGGTTCCTATGGACCAATAAGATTAATCCAAATGTAGGGAGGAGATAAATTGAAGAATAAAAGAAAAATCTCCCAAAAATGAGTAAATACTCACATAAGATCAAGAGTTGACTAAGGACAAGGTTTATTAGTTAAAAAAGAAGAGATATTTAGAGGAAATGATGCATTTTTGACACCTCAGTGTGGGGAATTTCCCTCATGAAGGAGGCGCCTATTTCACATGTGTGGATGAGTTTTAAACTCACAAATAATGAGATATTTTCATCTCTCCTGTTCAACTAGATCCAAAAAGTAAGCTAAATTGACCTAAAATGGTCAAAAAGTGACCAAATTGATCTGGAAAATTCTAGATTCAGTTTGCTTGGTTAGAGCCTCACTTTTTCCTATAAATAGAACCCTCCCCCCTTGTAAAAGGTTAATAGTGTTTATGCACTATTACTCTACTCCTCCCTAGAGTCAAATACATCGAATTCACTTGATAATTCAATTATTTTTTACTAAATCCTCTCCAAAAGAACTGGTGGCCACTCTTGCTGTAAACAAGAGTAGAACCCTCAATCCTAGAAGCCAAAGGAAAGCTTACAAACTCCATGTAAGCTTAATTCTTACTTATTGTGAATTTTAAATCTATGGTTTTCTTAAATTTTATGCTTTGAAAATGTTTGAATTAAAATGTTTAAAAATTTTATGCTTTGAAAATGTTTGAATTAAAATGTTTAAAAATTTTATGCTTTGAAAATGTTTGAATTAAAATTTGATGCTATGTCTTGATGGAAAGGCCATCCCCTTCTCTCCTTTACAACTCAGCCCTTCTTAATCCCAGAAAGTTTAATTAAAAAGATTGATTAAACTCTTTTCATTGTTTACTCTCTTGATTTTTGGAAAATGGAGTAGATTAGAGATATTAGAATTCAAATTGGATTAATTCAAGTCATAAATTGAATGTTAAAATTGAGAAATGGTCAGCCATACAAAGGAGGTTATGGCAAAATTTTCTTCAATTTTGTGGAACTAAAGTTTATCATTAGGTTATTCTAAAAGAGTAATTCCTTCTGTTTGTGCATTCTAAAAGATTTATTTTTATTTCAAAAGTGTTATTCCCATTAAAATTGAATTTATGCATAGAAAGATGCAAAAAAAAGATTTTTTTATTTCAAAAATATTATTCCCATTAAAACTGAATTTATGCATAGAAAGATGCATAAAAGAATTTTTTATTTCAAAAGTGTTATTCCCATTAAAATTGAATTTATGCATAGAAAGATGCATAAAAGATTTATTTTTTTATTTGAAAAGAGTTATTCTCATTAATTTTGATTTTATGCATAGAAAGATGCATAAAGGAATTTATTTTTATTCCAAAAGAGTTATTCTCATCAAATTTGATTTTATGCATAGAAAGATGCATAAAGGAATTTATTTTTATTCCAAAAGTGTTATTCTCAGCAAATTTGATTTTATGCATAGAAAGATGCATAAAGGATTTATTTTTATTCCAAAAGTGTTAATTTCATTAAAATTGATTTTATGCAAAGAAAGATGCATAAAGGATTTTCTTTATTTTAAAAGTGTTATTATTGAATTTATGCATAAATAGATGCATAAAAGGATTTTGTTAAAAGTGTTATTCCCACTGAAGTGTAAGAATCTTTATTAATTCTCTTAAATTCTATGTTTAAACGAATGTGATGAGAATCAGATAGATGTGAATGAATGGATGGATGGATGTGATATGAATGGATGGATGGATGTGAATGAATGGATGGATGGATGGATGCGATATGAATAGAAGTGATAAGAATATGATGTGGATAGATGTGATGAGATGTGATGTGAATCAGATAGATGGGAATGAATGGATGGATGGATGTGATGTGAATAGAGGTGATGAGAATGTGAGGTGGATAGATGTGATGAGATGCGATGTGAATCAGATAAATGTGAATGAATGGATGAAATGTGATGTCTGTCATGTGAATCAGAATGTAAATGAATGATGGGATGTGAGTGAATGTATGTGATGTGAATGTGTATGTGAGGAATGGATGTGAATGAGTATGTGAAAGAATGGATAAGGATGTGTATGAGAAGAATGGATGTGAATGTGTATGTGAAGAATGCATGTGAATGAGTATGTGAAAGAATGGATGTGGATGTATGTGAAAGAACGGATATAGATGTGGATATATGTGAAAGAACGGATATAGATGTGCATGTGAAAGAATGTGATGTGATGTGACATGAATATATGTGGATGTGAAGTGATAGATATGAATGTATGGATAGATATGAGTAGTCGTACATGTGAATGATTGGATGGATGTGGATGAATGAGATGGGATGTGTATGAATGAGATATGATGTGGATAGAAGTGATGTGATATAATGGTGATGAGAATGAATGTGATGGATATAAATGAATGTGAATGTGATGGATATGAAAGAATGTGATGTGATGGATGTGAATGAATGTGATGGGATGGGATGTGAATCGGGATAGATGTGAATGAATGAGATGTAAGGTAAAATGAACGAGTTGTGAGTGATTGTGATGTGGTCTGAATGGATGAGATGTGAATGAATGTGATGTGATGAGATGTGGATATGGGTAGATGCAAGTGGATGAGATCTGATGAGGATAAATTGAGGAAAGATGTGATGAGATGAAAATGTTGTAATTGGATGAGAATAGGAATACTTGTGAAATGGTTATGGAATTAAATAATGTGGTTGATGTGGAACAATGTGGCAAGACGAGAGTTCGTTATAGAAACTGTATTTATGACCTGTTTTTAAATGAATGTTTTATGTCAAGAATGCTCGGGAATCATTTTGGCCATCTTGTGAATGAGGTCTTGGAGACCTAATCAATAAGTTACAACAGCTGACGCAGAGTCAATGGAGGATGTCTCGAGTAGCAAGTTCGGCCGAGGTTTTGACCAGCCTCGGTTCGATTAAAATGGTGAGCTTCCAGTACGGTGGATGAGGGACCAAGGAAGCGGCCTATGAGTGAAGCGCTAGGTCATCTGCCAAGGATCCTAGAGAGTGCTGACCATACGGTGCTCGGGTTCTGGGTCACCGACGATACCCACACGTGCGTCGTGGAAGATTTTGGAACAAGGAGTAAGAGTTGTTTTCTGAATTCGGGCATGGAAATATCCCTTCTTATTAAAATGATTTCTCGTGAAACAGAAATTCAAAAAGAACTTTTAAGTGTGCAATTGGAATAAATTGAAAATAGGTAAAAAGGACCTTTGCGTGAGGGTCCAGATTTTCTGAAAATTTTGGATTACGGTTCTCCTATGGACCAATAAGATTAATCCAAATGTAGGGAGGAGATAAATTGAAGACTTAAAAAAATCCCCCAAAAATGAGTAAATACTCACATAAGATGAAGAGTTGACTAAGGACAAGGGTTATTAGTTAAAAAAGAAGAGATATTTAGAGGAAATGATGCATTTTTGACACCTTAGTGTGGGGAATTCCCCTCATGAAAGAGGCACCTATTTCACATGTGTGGAAGTATATCACCAAGCATTCGCTCTCCTTCTCAAATACTCGCCACCGCTGAATGAAGAAGTGCTAATGGCCAAGTTCATTGGGGGGACTGAAAGAACCTTTGAATATTTTGGTGAAGAATGCCAAGCCAGTTTCTATGGCCGAAGCAGTGCGGATGGCGAAGGATTTCTCCAAGGCCTTTGATGTCAAGGTCCCACCAAAGCCAGCACCATTATCTTTCAGGTTTTTATTTCTAGAAGGTGATTCCAACCTTCCACCGCCTAAGAGATATCAGGGTCAAGCCCATGATATGGGAAGTTTTAGAATGGAAGAAATATCCTTGTCCCAAAACTCAATCCCCTGGAATTCAACTCCAAAAGTTCCACCCTTGAACAAGGGAGTGAAATTCTATAACTGTCAAGGATTCGGACATTGCAGTATGGATTGTCCAACTCCTTTTGGATCAAGGTTTTCAGGGCAGGGAAATCAGGGATCATGATTCTAGACTCTAGCTCCTTCCTTCAGAGAGTAATCAGGTTTCTATCCAACCAAAATCAGGGAAATCCCAGAGGTAGACCCTCTAACCAACCCGCAGTTTCAAACCAAAGTAATGCAAGACCTTTGCCTCAGAATAGGGGAAGTCAAAGAGAGTTGTTTCCAAATCGGCCATCCACTTCCAAGGCAGTAACGGTGGAAGTGATTGAAGAAGAAGAAGATGATGAAAGAAATCATACTCCACCTGCAAGATGAGGACATCTCACGTTTTGTAAGTGGGGTAGGATGTAAGATTCCTCCCCCAGTCCCTCAAGATGTCCAGATTCTCCCCTTGTAATCAATAACCTTTTCAGAATAATAACAGATCTTGTTTTTATCTGTTTTGGCCAAGAGAGAGAAAATATTATAGAGAGAGATAATTCAGTTTCTAGATATCTTTGGATGGAAAAATATCCCTTCTTATTAAAATAATTTCCCGTGAAATAGAAATTCAAAAAGAACTCTCCAGTGTGCAATTGGAATAAATTGAAAATAGGTAAAAAGGACCTTAGCCTGGGGGTCCAGATTTTTTAGAAATTTTGGATTAAGGTTCCTATGGACCAATAAGATTAATCCAGATGTAGGGAGGAGATAAATTGAATAATAAAATAAAAATCTCCCAAAAATGAGTAAATACTCACAAAAGATGAAGAGTACTAAGGACAAGGTTTATTAGTTAAAAAAGAAGAGATATTAGAGGAAATGATGCATTTTTGACACCTCAGTGTAGAGACTTCCCCTCATGAGGGGACGCCTATTTCACATGTGTGGATGAGTTTTAAACTAACAAATAATGAGATATTATCATCTCTCATCTCTCCTGTTTCAACTAGATCCAAAAAGTAAGCTAAACTGACCTAAAAATGGTCAAAAAGTGACCAAACTGATCTAAAAAATTTTAGAATCAGTTTGCTTGGTTAGAGGCTCATTTTTTCCTATAAATAGAAGCCTCCCTCCTTGTAAAAGGTTAATAGTGTTTATGCACTGTTACTCTCCTCCTCCCCAGAGTCAAATACATTGAATTCACTTGATAATTCAATTGTTTTTGACTAAATCCTCTCCAAAAGAACTGGTAGCCACTCTTGCTACAAACAAGAGTAGAACCCTCAATCCCTCAAGCCAAAGGAAACCTTACAAACTCCATGTAAGCTTAATTATTACTTATTGTGAATCTTAAATCTATGGTATTCTTAAATTTTATGCTTTGAAAATATTTGAATTAAAATCTGATGCTATGCCTTGATGGAAAGGCCATCCCCTTCTCTCCTTTACAATTCAACCCTTCTTAATCCTAGAAAGTTTAATTAAAAGATTGATTAAACTCTTTTCATTGTTTACTCTCTTGATTTTTGAAAAATGGAGTAGATTAGAGATATTAGAATTCAAATTGGATTAATTCAAGTCATAAATTCAATGTTAAAATTAACAAATGGTCAGCCATACAAAGGAGGTTAAATTTTGTGGAACTAAAGTTTATCATTAGGTTATTCTAAAAGAGTAATTCCTTCCGTTTGTGTATTCTAAAAGATTTATTTTTACTTCAAAAGTGTCATTCCCATTAAAATTGAATTTATGCATAGAAAGATGCATAAAAGAATTTTTTATTTCAAAAGTGTTATTTCCATTAAAAATAAATTTATGCATAAAAGAATTTTTTATTTCAAAAGTGTTATTCCCATTAAAATTGAATTTGTGCATAGAAAGATGCAAAGATTTATTTTTTTATTTCAAAAGAGTTAATCTCATTAATTTTGATTTTATGCATAGAAAGATGCATAAAGGAATTTATTTTTATTCCAAAAGAGTTATTCTCATTAGTTTTGATATTATGCATAGAAAGATCCATAAAGGAATTTATTTTTATTCCAAAAGTGTTATTCTCATTAATTTTGATTTTATGCATAGAAAGATGCATAAAGGAATTTATTTTTATTACAAAAGTGTTATTCTCATCAAATTTGATTTTATGCATAGAAAGATGCATAAAGGATTTATTTTTATTCCAAAAGTATTAATTTCATTAAAATTGATTTTTTGCAAAGAAAGATGCATAAAGGATTTCTTTTATTATAAAAGTGTTAATATTGAATTTATGGATAAAAGGATTTTGTTAAAAGTGTTATTCCCATTGAAGTTGATTTTATGCATAAATAGATGTGTAAAGAATCTTTATATCAAAAATTAGAATTCTCTTAAATTCTATGTTTAAACAAATGTGATGAGAATCAGATAGATGTGAATGAATGGATGGATGGATATGATATGAATAGAAGTGATGAGAATATGATGTGGATAGATGTGATGAGATGTGATGTGAATCACATAGATGGGAATGAATGGATGGATGGATGTGATGTGAATAGAGGTGATGAGAATGTGAGGTGGATAGATGTGATGAGATGCAATGTGAATCAAATAAATGTGAATGAATGGATGAGATGTGATGTCATGTGAATCAGAATGTAAATGAATGATGGGATGTGAGTGAATGTATGTGAGGATAATGAATGTGAATGTGTATGTGAGGAATGGATGTGAATGAGTATATGAAAGAATGGATAAGGACGTGTATGAGAAGAATGGATGTGAATATGTATGTCAAGAATGGATGTGAATGAGTATGTGAAAGAATGGATGTGTTTGTATGTGAAAGAACGGATATAGATGTGTATGTGAAAGAATGTGATGTGATGTGACATGAATATATGTGGATGTGAAGTGATAGATATGAATGTATGGATAGATATGAGTAGTCGTACATGTGAATGATTGGATGGATGTGGATGAATGAGATGGGATGTGTATGAATGAGATATGATGTGGATAGAAGTGATGTGATATAATGGTGATGTGAATGAATGCGATGGATATGAATGAATGTGATGGATATGAATGAATGTGAATGTGATGGATATGAGTGAATGTGAATGTGCTGGATATGAAAGAATGTGATGTGATGGGATGTGAATCGAGATAGATGTGAATGAATGAATGAGATGTAAGGTAAAATGAATGAATGAGATGTAAGGTAAAATGAATGGATGAGTTGTGAGTGAATGTTATGTGGTCTGAATGGATGATATGTGAATGAATGTGATGTGATGAGATGTGAATATGGGTAGATGTGAGTGGATGAGATCTGATAAGAGGAAAGATTTGATGAGATGAAAATGATGTGACTGGATGAGAATAGGAATTTGTGAAATGGTTGTGGAATTAAATAATGTGGTTGATGTGGAACAATGTGGAAAGATGAGAGCTCGTTATTATAGAAATTGTATTTATGACTTGTTTTTAAATGAATGTTTTATGTCAAGAACACTGGGGAAGCATTTTGGCCGTTTTGTGAATGAGGTCGTGGAGACCTCATCAATAACTTACAACAGCTGATGGAGAGTCAATGGAGGACGTCTCGCGTAGCAAGTTCGGCCGAGGTCTTGACTAGCCTCGATTCGATTAAAATGGTGAGCTTTCGGTACGGTGGATGAGGGACCAAGGAAGCGGCCTATGAGTGAAGCACTAGATCACCTGCCAAGGATCCTAGAGGGTGCTGACCATACGGTACTCGGGCTCTGGGTCGCCGATGATACCCACACGTGAGTCATGGAAGATATTAGAACAAGGAGTAAGAGTTTTTTTCTGAATTCGGGCATGGATGTGGTTGACTGACCTTGCTGGTCCTCAACGGATGAGCCCATGGCTCTTTTATATGGATCCGTTGGTTGATCTTGTTGATCTTCAGTGGAGTTTCCATTTTGATATGTGAATATATTGCCGGTTACTATGAGCTAGGAACTATCAAAAAGGCCCCTGAGTGGATAGGTGGTGAGCGTTCTGGTTGCCAATGATGCCATAGGTACACCGATGAAGGAATCATTCGAAATAAGGATTTAATCAGAGATTTTGAGGATTATGATCAGTGACTCAATGGTTTCATTAAATGATTGTTTTTAAAGATAGTTGATTATGTGAAAAAGGTAATTTCATATTGGGTGTGTAAGTGGTGTGACTAGTTTTAAGTTTACATGAATATCTAGTTAGGGGGCATGGGAACTCTTTTCCCTGGTACCGGGGACAAAACCTAATTAAATTCCTAATTGGATCCCATCACTACAGTGGTTGGGTGGTTGGCTAACCCATGGGACTGGATGGGGTTAGGCTGGACTGATGAATCCCTAAATTGAGACTCAATTCTGTTATGGTACGATAGATGAGGTAAATCCAGGACAAAAATTGTTCTATGGAAAAGAATCAACGGCAGTGCCTCTCAATGAGGAAAAAAGCATTGGTCTCTATGATCCAAGTGCAATCTCTATGATCCAAGTGCAATTTGTCCCTTGATCTGATTATGGAACTTACGAGTTCGGTCAGATCAGTTCAGTTAGTTAAGGCTTTTGACTACGTTAGGGAAAAGTTATCCTGGTGGAATCGCCCGTGCTTTCCGGGCAAAGGAAGTTTTTCCGGGTTCGGTTTTGGAAAAACCGATGGATTAGTCTCTTGTCCGGATATCCATGGGCGAGGCCCCGAGTGTGGGACCCTGCCCCGCACAAGAAGTGCTACTTCCGCTGCTAGCACTCCAAAATTCGTTGCGTGGTGGGGACGGGGATCTTACAAAAATGGTGTTGCTGAGAGGAAGTACAGAGTCATTTGTGATGTGGCCAAGGCAATGCTCAATGAAAAGAGCATGCCAGACTATTATTGGGAAAAAACGTGTGCCACCACGGTGTATGTACTTAATAAGACACCCACCCATAGCAGCCATACATGGAAGTATGCCAGAGATGTAGCTTACAGGTTTTAGGCCAGACATTGGACACCTCAAAGTGTTTGGTTGCATAGCTTATGTACATGTGCCTGATGAGAGAAGGAGGAAGTTGGATCCTAAGGCAGAAAAGTGTGTTTTTGTTGGGTATACACAGGATCGCAAGGCATATAAATGTTATAATCCACAAACTAGGCAAGTGTTTATCTCACGAGATGTGGTGTTTGATGAACTTGCTAGTTGGTACAAGGCAAAGGATGAGGGTGTCATTGATTCCATTGATGTTGATGTGCATGTGAACTTGCCACAAGCAAGTTCTATTTCTATGTATGGGCCAGCAGAGTCTGAGAGTAGCACTATACGTCCATGGTTAGGACGCTTGAGACAACATGAGAGTGTGAGTGCACTGGAGTAGTGCTGTGGATAAAGGGAAAAAGAAGGTTGAAGGAATTGGCATTACAGGTTATGAGTCGTCAAGTTCAGAAAGTTTGGATGAGGAGCTTGGTATACCAGTTTTACGCACACCTGGTGCAAGGCAGGATAGATATGTGCCCCAACATGCTAGAGTGACAGGTGTTCAAAGTGATCCGCATGCATTGCGGAGATACCAAAGGGTCAGGTATCCAGTTTTGACAGGTTGACATATCGTGACTTTGCTATGCATTATGCATATATGACATCTTTGGTGAAGCATGTGGAACCTACATGCTATACAGAAGCTATTGGGAAGCATGTATGGGAGAAGGCAATGGATGTTGAGATGGACACATTGGTTCAAAATGAAACATGGGATTTAGTTGCCTTACCACAAGGCAAAAATGTCATTGGTTGTTGCAAATGGGTTTATAAGATGAAATGCAAATCAGATGGTTCCATTGAGCGCCATAAAGCGCGATTGGTAGCTAAGGGTTATGCACAAACCCAAGGCTTGGACTATGATGAAACATTTAGTCCAGTTGCAAAAGATGGGAACAGTGAGCAGTCATTGCTATGGCTACAGCAAATGGTTGGGAAATGCATCAAATGGATGTGAAAAATGCATTTCTAAATGGTGATTTACAAGAGAAAGTTTATATGGCACAGCCAGAAGGATATGTACACCCAAGGTATCCCACTCATGTATACAGATTAAAGAAATCATTATATGGTTTGAAGCAAGCACCTCGTGCTTGGAGCGATAAGATAAGCCGATATCTTATCTCCCTTGGATTTCAGGTTTCTTCAACGGATTCTTCACTCTATGTGAAGAAGACAGATCATGGAATTGTCTTACTTGTCATCTATGTGGATGACTTGATTGTCATCTATGTGGATGACTTAATTGTCATCACAGGAGATCATGCTACAGATGTTATGCATGTCAAGAAGGCATTGAGTGGGCAGTTTGATATGAAAGACTTGGGTGAATTGAGATATTTTCTTGGGATTGAAGTGATCAAAGTGAAAAGATGCAAGGGGGAAGAGAGCTTGAGCTCTTGCAGGCACACACACACACTCACAAAACCCTAATAGAGAACACACAAGGTGAGAGTCTGAAAATCTTCTTCTTCTTCACACAACACTCAACACACCATATACACAATAAGAGTACTCATAATATGAAAGGTACTCAACCAAATACATACACAGGTTCTCTATAGTGTAAACTCGACTAAATGAGCTGGCGCTATAACTATGCCAGTCTCTAGAATGGCTATCACACAGCATGTCATCCACTGGCCGCATATCACCCACGATCTCACCAACCATGCCAGTGGTGTAAGTGTGGGGCCTATCCCCAAGGCGAGTCATTAGTGTCCACCGCCGCCTCACTAGACGAGCTCGATATCTCAACACTCCCCCTCGAGCTTAACTCCATCTCATGTACACACGTGAAGCCCTGAATCTGCAGAGCTTCTCTGTACCCAATGCTTTGGTGAAGATGTCAGCTACGTGATCCTCTGTGCTGACATAAACAAGGTCAAGGTCTCCTGCCAAGACCTTCTCTTTGATGAAATGGTAGTGGACCTCTATATGCTTCGTGTGAGCATGAAAGACTGGGTTCCTGGCCAACTGTATACTGCTAATGTTGTCACAAAAAATGACAACTTGTCTATCCATAGACTCAAATCTGCAAG
Source organism: Cibotium barometz (assembly GCF_041138505.1). NCBI lineage: Eukaryota > Viridiplantae > Streptophyta > Polypodiopsida > Cyatheales > Cibotiaceae > Cibotium > Cibotium barometz. The sequence goes on from NC_141098.1 coordinate 33,745,215, forward strand.
TAGCTTTCTCAACCAAGCTACCTCACATGCTCCCATAGCAGCTCCTCTATACTCGGCCTCTGTACTGGATAGAGCAACCGTAGGCTGCTTCTTGCTGCTCCAAGTCACAGCAGCACTCCCTAAAGAAAACATGAATCCACTGGTAGATCTTCTATCTGAGATACTACCAGCCCAATCAGCATCTGTGTACCCATGTACACATATCTCTGTCCCAGTCTCATAGAATAGTCCACAATGCAAAGTAGACCTCACATACCTCAGTATGCGTTTCACTGCATCCAAATGCAGTTTCCATGGAACCTGCATAAACTGATTCACCAACCCAACAGCATAGCTCAAATCTGGTCTGGTGATCGTCATGTAGATCAAACTTCCTACTATGCGCCTATACATAGTAGGATCCTCCAAGATCTCTCCTGAATCTGCACTCAACTTGCCATTCTGATCCAATGGCACGGAAATAGGCTTACAACCTGTCATACCATACTTGGACAACATGTCCAAGCCATACTGTCTCTGCAGTAATCCAATACCATGTGGTGACCTAATCACCTCAATGCCCAAGAAATATCTGAGCTCCCCCAGATCCTTCATCTCAAACTTCTGTCTAAGCAAGATCTTTACATCAAAGATCTCTGCATCATGGTCCCCCGTAATGATCGTCATCTACATAGATGACAACAAGCACAACCCCTCTATCACCATGTCTCACATACAGCGAGAAATATGCATTGGCTACATGAAAGCCAATAGTGACAAGATATTCAGAAATCTTGTCAGACCATGCTCTTGGTGTTTGTTTTAAGCCATACAAGGCTTTCTTCAACCTGCAAACATGCTCGGGGTGACCCACATCCTCATAACCAGGTGGCTACAACATATACACCTCCTCTTGCAAATCCCCATGCAAGAATGCATTCTTTACATCCATCTGATGTAAAGACCATTGCTTTGACGCAGCCACTGCTATCACAACTCTCACTGTTGCCATCTTGGCAACTGGGCTGAAAGTTTCTTCATAATCAATGCCATATGTCTGCGCATATCCTTTGGCTACCAATCTAGCCTTGTACCTGTTTATGCTTCCATCACTATTATGTTTTACTTTGCTTTCTCGCCTTCAGGCAATTGCACTAAATCCCAAGTCTCATTTCCATATAGTTCATCCATCTCCTCATCCATAGCTTTCTCCCAACACACATTTCCAACAGCCTCATCAATGCATGTGGGCTCAACAACCTGCACAACCTTTGCCATATATGCATAGTGATGTGCCACATAACCATCATAGGTAAATCTCTGCACAGTATTTTTCACTTTCCCAGATCTTCGCAGCTTTGCATTCATGGCTTCCATAGCCTTCTTTACACCAGGTGTTCTCATAGCTGGGATCCCAAGCTCCTCATCAAGGCTCATATCTGAGCCACTAGACTCTCCATCAACATGAGAATGCCTTGCAGAAATGTCAGGCATACCAAGGGGCTCAACCACTTTCTCTTTTCCTTTTCGTGATGTACTAATCACATTTGCAGGACTGGTATTATGACGCAGCCTGCCACTCCATGGTCTATCAACAGACCCACTAGATGAGGACTCTCCTGGTCCACTCAAAGACTGTGATTGCTGACCTGCATTCTGTGAAACCACACTTCCACTCACATCAGCCCCAACAGCTTCTTTTTCAGCAGCATACCAGCTGCTCATCTCATCAAAGACAACATGCCTGCTTACCCTCAACTCACGTGTAGCAGGGTTATAACACCTGTATCCCTTTTGCTCAAGGGAGTATCCAATAAACACACATTTTTCAGCTTTTGGATCCAGCTTAGTTCTCAGCTCATATGGCACATGCACATATGCAATGCATCCCCAAAGACTTTCAGATGAGACAAATCTGGTTTTCTGCCAGTAAACCTCTCCTCTGGAGTTACATCATGTATGGCTACAGTTGGAGTCCTGTTCATGATGTATACTGCTGTAGAAACAGCCTCAGCCCAATAGCTATGCGGCAAATTCTTCTCTTCCATCAATGCTCGCGCAATCTCAGCAATGTGCCTGTTTTTTCGCTCAGCAACTCCATTTTGCTGCAGAGTGTATCTGCATGTAAACTATCTCTGAATACCATTCTTCTTCAAAAATTAAGAGAACTCATTGGAGAAGTACTCTCCCCCTCCATCTGACCTTAGGCACTTTACATATTTCCCTGTTTGCTTTTCAACCAAAACTCTGAAATTCTGAAAGTGAGTGAACACCTCACTCTTCTCCTTCATGAAATATACCCACACTTTCCTTGTGTGGTCATCAATGAAAGTCACATAATACCTACAGCCTCCCATAGATATGGTCTTCGTAGGACCCCATACATTTGAATGCACAACATCTAGTGCATTTCTGCTCACATATCTATTACGTGGAAACACATGCTTTGTTTGCTTCCCAAATTGGCATGCTTCACATATTTTCTGCATACCTTTCACTTTAAATTTTGGCAGCCCTGTCACAATTCCTTTAGTCTGTATAGACTTCAATCTCTGCACATTCACATGTCCAATTCTTTTATGCCAAATGTCTGTGTCTGTAACAATTCCTGAACTGTTTGCAAACATTGCAGCACTCATTTCAGGCATGTCTACATTCAATGTAAACATTCTGCCCACTCTGTTGCCTTTTGCAACCAACCTGCACTTGTCTTTAAAGTCTTCAACATAACAACCATCAGGGTTAAACCGAACCTGCAAACCCTGCTCAATCATCTGGCCAACTGAAACCAGATTCTTTGTTATGTTCGGTACATGAAGTACATCTGCAAGGTACTTCACTTTGCCATCCTGCATGGACAATGGCACATCTCCAACATGGGCAATTGGATGAGCAGTGTCATCCCCTGTTTCCACAAAACCTGGTCTTTCCGGGTTTTTCATCTCCTTGAACCGCTCCCCATGACTTGTCATGTGGTTCGAAGCACCTGAATCCACATACCATACATTATCTTTTTGTGCTACATCAACATTTTCAGACATGGCATTCACGACATACTGCATAACAAACAACCTTTCATTATCCTCATTATTTCTGCTTGAGGATGCATAGTTGTTTTGCTGCACTTTCCCATTTTGTATGTCAGCCTGCTTCGTATAACATTCTGCCTGCACATGTCCAGGCTTACCACAATAATAGCATTCATGTGCATCATTATACTGCCTTTGCCAATTTCCACGGCCTCTTTGACTCCCCCTGCCTCTGAATTTGCCTCTTCCACCTGTGTGTTGTTGTTGTTGTTTTTGTGTATTATGGGACTGTTGTTGCTGCTGCTGCTGTCCATAATTCTGATTACCTGTTCGGCCACCTCCTTGACCGCGTCCACGGCCTCCTCTACCTCGTCCTCTTCTTGAACTCGTGTAGAAGGCCTGTTGCTCTGAACTATTTTTGCTTTGTGAAGATTTTTGGTCTTCACCCACGCTCTTCTCTTTGATAATCAGCATAGACACCAAATCTGTAAAGTTGGGAATGTTTTCCCGAGTCTAAATGGACGTCTTGAACGCCTTGTATTGTGGCCCGAGACCACGTAGACAGACCTCCACCTTATCATCATCATCTACTGACACACCAATAGATGCAAGGGATTCCACAATACCCTTTATCTTCAACGCATAGTCATTCACAGACATGCTCTTTTTCTCCACAGTATGAAGTTCATTCTTCAACTATATCTTACGTGCCTTGGTATTTGTTTCATAAAGCTTTACCAAGGTCCACGCCCCCTTGGGGGATTTGGCATCCTTAATGTGCCCAATCATGGTGTCCTATATACTAATGGAGAGCCAATACATGACTTTCCTGGCTTCTTGGTTCCAGTCTTTAAACTCTTTCACATCTGTAGCAGTAGGATTTATGTCCGGTATCTCCGGTGCCTCTTCATGCTCACCTTCTATGTAGTCCCAATAGCCCTTTCCCATCAGGAAATTCATCAATCTAAACCTCCAAGCATGGAAGTTATTCTTATCTAGCTTCTCAGCCACAATCTGGGTTATCCCATCATTTGACATCTTGCCAAACACACAATTTTACCAGAAACAGCACTCTGGTTTATCCTGCACAAACTGCTGTATTTCCTCCAGCGGTAATGTAGTACTCTCAAATGTCACAACCAGTGACCTCAATGTGCATACATACACCCAATGGCAACTGTAGACCTCTTTGCAGCACCCACAGTGTCTGCACAGTCAATCTGTCTTCCTACAGTTCTTAAAACAGAGTTCTGCAGAGAATTGATGACTTACCCGCAGTGCTCGAAATCGCCTGTTTTCTGAAAAACGGAGATCCAGACGTGCCCGAAACGCGTTTTTGGCCCAGAAAATGAAGTCCGATAGGACAGTATAGTTGCCCTATAGCTTTACTCCCACGAAGAAAGCTCCTCAATTAGAGATCGTTGCCGGTGCCTCCCGTAGAGCTCCCGACAAGGGTGTAGTCACCAAGACAAATAGGGAAGAGTAGTTGAAGCTCTTACCCTCGTACCGCTTCCTGTGGTTCTCTTGCTTGCAACTTAGCCCTTAGCATGAACCAGGCTCTGATACCATGAAAAGATGCAAGATGCAAGGGGCACACACACACACTCACAAAACCCTAATAGAGAACACACAAGGTGAGAGGCTGAAAATCTTCTTCTTTTTCACACAACACTCAACACACCATATACACAATAAGAGTACTCATAATATGAAAGGTACTCAACCAAATACATACACAAGTTCTCTATAGTGTGAACCCGACTAAATGAGCTGGCGCTATAACTATGCCAGTCTCTAGAATGGCTGTCACACAGCCTGTCATTTACTGGCCGCATATCACCCACGATCTCACCAACCATGCCAGTGGTGTAAGTGTGGGGCCTATCCCCCAGGCGGGTCATCAGTGTCCACCGCCTCACTAGACGAGCTCGATATCTCAACACAAAGACCATGCAGATACATGGTTAGTGCAATGCCAATATGCATTGGATATATTGGCAAAATATGGGATAACAGGGTGTAAGCCAATGAGTACACCTTTGGAGCAGAATGTGAAGCTGCGAGCTGATTTTGGTGGAGTTGGATGATCCATCTATGTATAGAAAGATGGTGCAGTCTTATTTACATGACTATCACATGCCTGGATCTCAGTTATGTTGTGGGGCTAGTAAGCCAATTTATGCAGAGCCCCAGAAAACCTCATTTGGATGCAGTGAGACGTATTATGCGATATGTAAAGACCACGTCTTCTTTATGAGCATGGTAAAGGCTTGGATGTACATGGCTACACAGATGCAGATTGGGCAGGTAGCTCATATGACAGGAGGTCTATTAGTGGTTATGCCCTTACATTTGGAAGTGCAGTGGTGAGTTGGAGTAGCAAAAAGCAACCTACTGTTGCTTTATCTAGTACAGAGGCTGAATATAGGGGTGCAGCCACCATTGCTGCATGTGAAGGAGTATTATGCGAGTAAGACGTATTATGCGATATGTAAAGACCACGTCTTCTTTATGAGCATGGTAAAGGCTTGGATGTACATGGCTACACACATGCAGATTGGGCAGGTAGCTCGTATGACAGGAGGTCTACTAGTGGTTATGCCCTTACATTTGGAAGTGCAGTGGTGAGTTGGAGTAGCAAAAAGCAACCTACTGTTGCTTTATCTAGTACAGAGGCTGAATATAGGGGTGCAGCCACCATTGCTACATGTGAAGGAGTATGGTTAAAGAGTCTCTTGGCTAATTTGGGTGAGCCTATTGATGGCAAGGTTGTCATTCATTGTGACAACATGAGCAGCATACAGTTGGCCAAGAATCCAATTTTTCATGCGTAGACCACTATCATTTTGTCAGAGCGAAAGTGTTGGATGGTACAGTGGATTTGCATTATGTGAAGACTGAAGAGCAAGTGGTCGCCACATCTTTACAAAGCCACTTAGCAGGGATAAGTTTGAGTACTTCCGTACTATGTTGGGAGTACATGGGATGAGCTTGAGGAGGAGTGTTGAGAGCTTTGATAGCCCAAGCTCATCTACATCGTCATCTATGATAGTACATCATGAGCTTGAGAGGGGCTGTTAAGATTCAAGCTCGATATGTCAGCTTGTGCCAGTTGCACTATGTGCTGGCATGTTAGGTAGTAACATGTGAGACATAAATGACCGCGTCCAGCTGGTCATAGCATGTGGACATTAGCTAGGGTTAGTAGTGTGTGGACAAAACACATAGTGTGTGTTGTAGATTATGGATTATGGCTTTATGCATTGTGTGAGAAGGGAAATGGCTGCCCTCTATGTTTAGGGTTTGCAATATATATTAGGGTTTGCTCCTGTGTGTGTGTCTCCTCTTCCTCTACTTGTTTTTCATCATGAGCTTCCTAAATTCTATATTGGGGATGTAATATTTGAGTTTCCTGCCACCACGGGTTCTAGAGCAAGAATGGCATGGATCATAAGTACCATGGTCACATGTGGACTAAAGGAGCTACATTGAATGTCAAGTTTCGAAGGGTGTGCAGGATAAGCCATTGCATTGGTGAAATGTATTGTTTACACAACACATGCCCTTGGTATTTGAATAATGGCTTCCCTAATACATTAGTTTCAAAGGGTGCATAAAGAAAAATTGTGCAGTTGGTGTCCTAGCCAATTAATGATGATGAAAAGCTCAATTGTCGCTATTGCAAAAAAGCCATCTTCTTACAAGGCATTTTGTACATGTTATGTGTAGTATATCGTGCCTAGTGCAGTTGGTGTCCTAGCCATGGAAAGCTAAATTGTCACTTTTGCAAAAAGGCAACTATGTAGTATAAGACATATTGTGCATGTTATGTGTAGTATGTCATGCCTAGTGATGATGACAGACTAATATACATTGGAATTCATTCACATTGGTTCTTGAAGGTTATAACTTACAAAGTAAGATGTTGGAAAGGGAGCCACAAACTCCTATGATCTCAAGGCAACCAAAAATACCTAGGGAAGGGATAAACACATTCATAAATTATATATCACGATATGGCCGTTGCACAAGATACGGAATAGGCATTTTAAAAAAAGCTGCAAAATGGATCAAGAAAGAACTAGATATTAATATAAAACTTACACGAGTGTAAGTGTTTTAATCTTCCAAACATGAAGCTTTCACCACTAAGACATTCAGAGAACATTCTCATGCAAGCACTTATGATGTGCACATAAAAATGCATCCACCATGCTCATGTCTAGATTTTTTGGGAAGGGTCAAAAAGAAAAAAACCCTAATTAACATACAAGCACTTGTACTTTGTGTACATGAGAATCATGGAATTAAGCTAAAATTAAAATATGTTTATCCACCAACCAATTTTGATAGAAATGGAGGTAACCGAATGTCTATGCCGAGAACGGACTTACCCTAAATTGGTTTAGTGGATAACTCATGTTCCAAGTGTAACTTCAGAGATGTATGGGATGTGCAAGAATGTTCTGGGGTATCATTTTATTGGAATAATTTTATTTTTCTTTTGATAGGATGCATCATTTTATTAGGATGTTCTTTTTACTTTTAAGAGAGAGAGATAAAGAGAGAGAGACAGACAAACAGACACACACACATAGAGAGCGAGAGAGGTAGAAGAATAGAGAGAGAGTGTGTAGCCAAAAAAATCCCCCCATTATTTTAAAACCACTCACCATTTCTTGGAAACTTCTCACCTAAATTTTCTTGCTTTAAAAAATACCTCTTCATGAGTAAGCCATTATAAATTGCTTCATGTTTAAGCCCATGGATGAATCTATCAAGCAGTTGATTATTTGAATAACATTCATGTGGAAGGAAATAAGAGTTCAAATGCTTGAGATGGCTAATGAAATCTCTAACTGACTCCTCTTCTTCTCTCTCAGCTCTGTGAAGATGGCTAATGAAATCTCTAACTGACTCCTCTTCTTCTCTCTCAGCTTTGTGTAGAAGTGAAGCTACACCCCATAAGACTCCTTCACACACAAATTGCTTCAAGAACAATCTCCTAAGAGAGATGAAGTTCAAGCGTTCCTCAACTTTGAGAGTTCTATACCAATCCCTAGCCCTACCGTCTAATGTTAGACTAAAGTCATTGGTCTTGGAAATCTCATTTAATTCTCCCAATGCTTCACACACTTATTAAATTCCTCCAAATGTCTCCTAGGATCACCATCTCCAGTGAATTTATGAGTTAGATTGGCTATCTGGGAAATCATTCCATGGCTATATCGACCACCATATCTCATAATAGGTGCTATCACTCTTCCCAAGGCCTATGAAAAAGAAACTAGGTCTATGGATAGAGCTGGTGTGCTGGCATAACAAGAGTAATGATAAGGTGGAGTTGCAACACGTGGCACTTCATGAGGATGTATTGGTATAAACCCTAGTGGGGGTAGATGTGCTACATAAGGTATGTGTCCTATTGGCACCTCAATACGGGGTAGATGTGCCACATAAGGTATGTTTCCTACTAGCACCTCAATAGGTGCTTTAGTCATGTGGGCATTAAGTGCATTCAGTCTCGCAAAACAGGAGTTAGTAGCACACTCACTCTATGGAAGGGGTGTTTCATGGGTGCACTAGACTAAGATGTGACCCCTCTAGGAATGACAATACTAGATATGCCAAGCACAAGGGGATCCATGTGTGAAGTGGTGGTGGCTTCTATGGTAACCATGGGCATGTGGATCAAAGATAATAATGCGTGAGTCATAAGTGCCATAGTTGGTGGTATGGAGCTTACTATGGATGATGCAGTGTACTAGCAGTGTCTTGGGTGGGGAGAACTCTAGGATCTAAGAAGTTGAAGTCATGCACAGCCTTGTGGGTTTGAAGATGTGGGTTGGTCTATGGTATAGCCAAGGGATACTACAAAACTAGGATCCGTTTGGGCTCACAGGAGGTGTTACCATTTCGCTCATTGTGGGCGTTTTTGCTTTGCATTAGGACCTCAATGGAGTCTTCTTGGGCCCTTTTATTTGGCAGTTTAAGGGAGTCAAACCTTTTCTCTTAAGAAGAAACATTTTCTAATTTGAAGCTTCAAAACGGCTACTTTATTCGAATTTGAATTTCGGGAAAAAAATGGAATTTAAAATCTAGCAGATAAAACCATATCATGTAACATATCTACGGAAAGCTCTTGATGCATAGATCACGGATCTGTAATCTCCGCTCAAATCGGAGCTTGTATGTAGAAGTTATGGAGGTCCGAAAATTGTAAAATTGCCCCCCTCCCCTTTTGGGGGAAAAAGTGCACCCTTTGACCACTCTTACACCTCTCTTAATCACCAATGGTTTTTGCTTACATGGCGGGCTCCTATTTGTCAAAAAGTTAAACGTTTCCAACCTCATGGCAAATTAAAGGGCCCAAAAAGACTCCATTGAGTTCCTAATGGATGTCCCAACTTCTGCCCCACAGATCTTTGGATCCTTTCAAGCTCAATGATCCTATATATGCAATAATTGTAGATACCCAGCAATCATTCCTCCTCTGTTGTGATCCCAGATATTGATTGGATAATCCCTTCCGAACTAGCACCATAAGCTTGGCCTGTACCAAAATCCACAAAAGTCTCACAAATGATACTCCCAATCATTTGTGAGAAGACATTGATCCAAGATTTTCAAGCCTAGCTCTTTCCTTGAGGTATTATCAAGGGCAATACTTGTGCAATCGTGGCTTGGGACTCATTTTGGGTATACTGAGATGTTTGGGTTGCTAATTGTTAATGTGCCACTTGGAAAGTCTCTTCTTCCTTTGCTCTAGCAACCTAATTTAGTGCTTTTATTACCTACACTTCTAATGATGTTCTACCATCAAGCATAAGAACCTGTGTAGGGGTGGTTTGATAGTCATAGTTGAAGCAAGAGCAACAAGAGCTGTATGGATAGGGATATCAACGTGAACACTCCCTACTTGTAAAACGATGAAAATGCCCCAAGTATCTCTCTAGAGTTTACCTCAACTCCTTCAACATGTGGTTAGTATGTAGTAAGATTTAGATTAGAAGTAGTAATTGAGGTCAAACCTCTAAGGTATCTAGCTACACGGTCAAAAACATTGGTAGCTAGCTTGATTGATGAGACTTGGTTAGGGTTCTCACTTCTTGGGACTAGGTATCCTTCCATTGACTCAAAATCTGACGATGTATTACTGGATATCATTGGCCCACGGTGCAGGTCCTTGTACAATGCTAAATTGGGTTTCGACTGAAGGTCCTAAGCCCAGTGTAGGCTATGGAAATAAGAATTATGGAATTATTTGATATTTTATGTGATATTTATGGTACGCTCATTTGCCACATGGTCATGACTGGCTACGCGTGAGAGCATGGAGCAGTGGTCACATCGCGTTGGGTGGATAAGTGAGATTTAATGTGTCTTGTGTTTTTCATGAGTAGATCAGTGCACGGAGTAGCGTGGGTGCGATGGATTTAGGCCAATGCGCGGCCATTGTATTTTGATGTGCAATGATGGTCGCCCACCCATAGTTTCATTTAATTAAATTGCAACAATTTTAATGTAAATAGGCAAGCTTGGGGACCAAGTTATTTTTTGATATTAATGGCCCAAAGTGGAATGTATCAAGCCATATTTGTGAGCACTTTCTTTTTGCTTATACATAAATACATGCATGAGGAAGTGTGCTCACTCATGCATGGGGGGAGATTGAACCCACTCTTTTTGTCATGCATAGTTGCTATATTTATCTCCTTCTTGTTTATTTTGAAAATATTGAAGCTATGGTTTTGGAAGATTATTGACAGCATTGGTATCAGAGCTCAGATGCTATTGGTTAGCTTGTCACATCATCGTACACAGCCTCCTCATGCCCATGATGGAGTGGTCTCTTCCCCTACCCTCAAATACAAGCGATTAACTAGTGGTTTTTTCTCTCTTCCTTGAAATTTTTGGAGGCATTTTATTTCATCTATACCCTTTAGCATGTACCACAAAATTGGGTGTAGTATTGATGGCCAAGGATAACAGCGTATGCAAGGGCGCCATCAACAACAATAAAAAGTGAGGGATCAACAGCCCCTACAAGCAGCAGCCACCATGATGGCGCGAACTTCCAGCATCATCACACAACTCAAACCATTATAACAAGGTGGGAAACATCATCCGCCACACGAGCCCACAAGGGCAACCAACCACGACAGCAACATCGATGGTAGAGTCACTCTCTCTCTCTCTCTCTCTCTCTCAGACGATGGACAACGTCAGTCACCACATGAGTGCAACAACAACACAAAACAGTGCACACAAGAAAAAAAACAAACCACCAGCCCGGGATGCATCACCTAAGAGCTACACTTTCTCTCTCTCTCTCTCTCTCTCTCTTTAAAAACCACCTTCTAAACCCGCCTTTTGCATAAAAGTAGTTTTGCTGATCTCTCCACCTCTTCAATCAGCTTCCATGGATGCAATGTACCACCATTGGAGCATCTAGAACCACCCTTCAATCATCAAATTATTTTGATTTACTCTCCCTTATCATGGATGGCAATGGGTGTCTCCTTTCAAGTTATGTTCTGCAGGCTTATAATCCAAACTTTTATTATTAACCCTTTAATACTCAAACCCTTAAAAAGCTTTTATTATTAAGCCTTTGAAATACTCAAACCCTTATAGCAAGTAGACTTTTTTTTAAATCAAAGCAAGTGGACCCTTCTTCACACGACTAATATACCTGCGAACATCCTTATATCTTCCGGATTGTGATCTCAACAACACTAATCAAGTCATCAATTTTGAAGAGGGTAATTCACAAGTTTAATTCATTGGTGCTCGGGTAACTTCCACTCTCAACTTTCAATTTTATTTACTTCATCATGCCGTCAAAAGCAACACCTCGTTGCAACACAACTCCAACATGGATACCCCTTTGCCTAAGGCTACTTCGGAACAACAAATTTATTTGTTGTTGCAACAACAACTTCAAGATGCTGAATGCCAATTACACAACCGCGACAAATGACTGCGGGATTCGACAAATGACTGCGGGATTCAGACATTGAGGATGACCGAATTGCTAAAATTTTGCAAGCCGGATTCGACGCTCAACAAAACCCCAGAAAGAAAAAGAGATAAGTCGTCGCTCATTTAATTTCTCTCACTTTGATGGTCGCAAAGATGGAAAATTTATTTTATCATGGTTGAGTCAATTTGATGACTACTTTGCTGAAGAATTTTTTTCTGAGCATGACAAAATTAAGTGTGCCACCAACCACATGAATGATAAAGTTGCTTTATGGTGGAACGTGCCCCACCATAGCATTGATCGCCCTACCACTTGGGCCTCATTCCAAGATGAGGTCAAAGAATCATTCTTACCACCTCAGTTTCATCTTCACGCCTATTACACATGATCAAATTTTTCATGGATTGAAGGTGAAAACATGAGTCAATATACTGAGCATTTTTGGCAATGCCTCCTACTCCTTCGCATGCTTGAAGGTGTGCCTGAGGATTCACTTCAACGCAAACACGAAGATGGTCTTCAACATGCTATACAAGAAAACATTAATACTTTGAAACCCTCTTCACTCTACAAAGCAATTTCTTTCACACTCATGACGTGGAGAAAGAGTTTCAATCTATTGCCCAAATGGATTTCTCTTCTCAAAAGGCTACTCAAATTTGCCAACCACAAGCGGCAACTCAAAATCGACAATCGTCTTGGGTAACAAACAATCGTAACTTTCGTAAACCATTTGTTACTCCACGCACTAACACTTATAACAACACTCGTGCACCCACTTTTCCAAATAAAAATGTATCTAATGTGGCTAATTCTAAGACAAATGATGTAAATTCAAAGCCCCAACTTAGCCACAATAGCGTGCATGCACCACGTGCTGATTCGAGCTCAAATATCCCATCGTTTGTTTATAAATTCCATAAGCCTAGCCATAAACAATCTCATTGCCTTGCTAAGCTTCCAAAGGACAATCCTTCATTTGCAAAACTCCACTATATTGAAGAGGATAGCGCTATTGATGATCTCGACTTCACTCTAAATTGAACTGAAGATGCTCTTCAATCCGAGGTGAACAACATAGAATCTATTGTTCCACAGGTATGCCTCCCTCGACACATGCTTTATGGAGAATGAAAGGTCATATAAATGGTTCAGAAGTATGTGTTTTACATGATGATGGCAGTTCACATGACTTCATCTCTGAAAGACTTGTTAGGAAACTCCAACTTGAAACTTCTCCTTCTACTTATAAAGTTAAATCTGCTTTTCAAGGAACTAGGTACAATGGAACATGCGAAATAAAAGATCTCAAAATTTCTATTGGTCCTTAAAGGGAAAAACGAAATTTTCTTATTACACCTCTACACTCCACAGATGTTATTCTTGGTATGCCATTTAGACACCAACATAATCCACAGATTGATTATCATACACACATGATGTCTTTCAATTTCAATAATCAATCTTTCTCTTTATCTAGTCACTCTTCTCTTGAAATGTTTCCACTCATCTATCACACACAAGCACGTCGTGCATTAAGGAAACATGAGAAAGCGTGCATGATTTATGTTAATGAAATGAAAACGAAAGAATCTTCTCTTTCACCACAACAACAAAAACTTATTTCTTCATTTAATGATTGTTTTGCGGATGACTATCCTCCCCATCTACCTCCTTCTCGTGCTGTCTTAGACCATAAGGTAGAACTTCTTCCATGCATTCAACCGCCTCACAAAGCACCATATAGACATGGCCCTTTGCATAAACAAGAAGTGCAACATCAAGTAGTTGAATTGCTTGACAAAGGTCTCATTCACCCTAGTAGTTCCCCATTTGGTGCTGCGCATGTCTTGCTTGTGCAGAAAAAGAATAAAACTTTGAGTATGTGCATAGACTATAGAGCACTAAATAAAGTGACTGTTAAGAACCACTACCCAATCCCTAGAATTGATGACCTATTAGATAAATTGAAAGGTGCAAGTGTATTTAGTAAAATTGACTTAAAGTTTGGGTATCATCAAATCCATATGGATCCTGCTGATATCTTCAAGACTACCTTCCGTACACAATCAAGACATTAGGAGTTCGTTGTCATGCCCTTTTGCTCCTACCACATTTGCACACATGATGAACAAATTTTTTATAGATTATCAAAACTTTATGATTGTTTTCTTTTATGATATTCTTGTTTACAATCTTTCTGAAGAAGAACACAAGGATCACTTAAGCATTGTCTTTGATTTGTTAAGGAAAAATCAATTATATGCTAACCCTAATAAATGTTCTTTCTTTCAAACTAAGATGGAAAAATCAATTATATGCTAACCCTAATAAATGTTCTTTCTTTCAAACTAAGATGGAATATCTAGACCATATTGTATCGGCCAATGGTATTTGAGTAGAACCTAAGAAAGTCCAAATCATTCAAGACTCACCTATTCTAAAAACGCCCATGAAGTTAGATCTTTTCTAGGTCTAGCAGGTTTTTAATGCAAGTTCATAAAGAATTTCTCACTCATTGCTCTCCCACTAACTCTCTTGCTTCGCAAAGAAGATAGTTTTTCGATGGGGTGACAGTCAGCGAAAATCCTTTGAAACTTTGAAGTATTTATTGGCGCATGTACCTGTAACTCTACATATATGGGACATAGAGGAATTCAATCCACATTAGCTGCATGTAAAGAATATTTCTTTTGGCCTGACATGAAACATCATATTGCAAAATTTATGTCTGAATGTAGTGTTTGTCAAAGAATTAAATGCCATCATGGTAAACCTTTTGGTCTTTTAATGCCCCTACCTATTCCCAAAGGTCCATGGGAAGAGATTTCAATGGATTTTATTACTAGCTTGCCAACTATCTCCTCTCATAATGACATGATATGGACCATAGTCAATAGATTTAGCAAGCAAGCATACTTTGTACCTTGCAAGAAGACCTTGTGTGCTCCTCAAGCTGCAAAGCTATTCATTAAGACTATCTTTCCTCACCATGGCTTTCCCAAAGTCATTCTCTCTAACCAAGATGGTCGCTTTTGCAATCATTTTTGGGTTGCTTTATTCAAGAACTTAGGTTCTGAAATGGACTTTACATCCGCTTTCCACAGAAAGCAATGGCCAGAATCAAGCTACCAATAGCACTATTATGGATCTTCTTAGATCCTACACTATTGACCGACCCTCTAATTGGGATCAACATTTGCCTCTACTTCAATTTGCATACAACAATACCTCCCATTCGGCTACTCTACTGGTAGAGCTCCTATTGAAATTGTCTATGGCAAGAAACTTCCCATTCCTATCTCTACCATAATTAGTTATGTTCCAGCTCCTCTGATACTTTAGCTCATGACCATACTACTATTTTAGCTGAAGTCACCAACACTGAATCTATTAAACGAGCACAATTGAAATACACCGCTAAAGCCAATAAGAAACGACAACCAATGAAATTCAAAGAAAATGATCTAGTTTGGCTTCGCGTAGAGAAAAGACGCTCAAAGAATATTGCCAAGCATCCTAAGATCAGATTGGCTCCTAGATTTTATGGACCGTTCATAATTATCCACAAATCAATGAAAATGCATTTTGCCTGTGCATTCCCACTCACTGGAAGATACATAACTCATTCCACATTAGTTTATTGAGACCCTTTAAAGCCCCCACTCAAGTTAACCCTGTTATTGATGATCCACCTCTCCTCAAGGATGACTCTGAAGTTCTAGTACTTGAAAGTATTATAGACCACCATGACCAGAAAACCACCCGTACTGGCACTATGTATCATCGTTACTTGGTGAAGTATAAGAATCATTCTATTGCGGAATCACAGTGGATTCCTGAAACATCGCTTACTCCACACTACCGACACTTGATTCTGGCATACCGCTCACATTCACATTGATTCTTTTTGGACACCGATTCACCAACTAAGGCAGTGTCATAGTTCCTCCACATGTTTTGTTGCTGCTTCACCAACTCAGGTAGCACATTCATTTGGTGTCGATTCGTTGATTGAGGCAGCACATTCATTTAGTGCCGATTCGCCGACTAAGGCAGCACATTACTTTAGTGCTGATTTGCGACTAAGGCATCATGTTGATTTAGTGCTGATTCGCCAACTGAGGCAGCACATTAATTTAGTAAGATACAGGGGAGAAGAGAGCTTGAGCTCTTGCAAGCATACACACACTCACAAAACCCTAAAAGAGAACACACAAGGTGAGAGGCTGAAAATCTTCTTCTTCTTCACTCAACACTCAACACTCAACACACCATATACAAAGATAAGAGTACACACCATATGAAAAGGTACTCAACTAAATACATACTAGGGTTCTCTATAGTGTGAACCCAACTAAATCTATAGAGGCTGAAAATCTTCTTCTTCTTCACTCAACACTCAACACACCATATACAAAGATAAGAGTACACACCATGTGAAAATCTTCTTCTTCTTCACTCAACACTCAACACACCATATACAAAGATAAGAGTACACACCATATGAAAAGGTACTCAACCAAATACATACTAGGGTTCTCTATAGAGGCTGAAAATCTTCTTCTTCTTCACTCAACACTCAACACACCATATACAAAGATAAGAGTACACACCATATGAAAAGGTACTCAACCAAATACATACTAGGGTTCTCTATAGTGTGAACCCAACTAAATGAGCTGGCGCTATAACTATGCCAGTCTCTAGAATGACTGTCACACAGCCTGTCATCCCACTGGTTGCATATCACCCATGATCTCACCAACCATGCCAGTGGTGTAAGTATGGGGCCTATCCCCAAGGCGGGTCATCATTGTCCACTGCCTCACTAGATGAGCTCGATATCTCAACACTCCCCCTCGAGCTCAAATCCATCTCATGTACACCAAGCGAAGCCCTGAATTTGCAGAGCTTCTCTGTACCCAATGCTTTGGTGAAGATGTCAGCGACCTGATCCTGTGTGCTGACATAAACAAGGTCAACGTCACCTGCTGCCAAAACCTTCTCTCTGCTAACAAAATGGTAGTGGACCTCATATGCTTCGTGCGAGCATGAAAAACTCGGTTCCTGGCCAACTGTATACTGCTAATGTTGTCACAGAAAATGACAACTTGTCTATCCCACTGATAGACCCAAATCTGCAAGTAGCTTTCTCAACCAAGCTACCTCACATGTTGCCATAGCAGCACCTCTGTACTCGGCCTCTGTAGTACTGGATAGAGCAACCGTAGGCTTCTTCTTGGTGCTCCAAGTCACAATAGCACTCCCCAAAGAAAACATGAAACCACTAGTAGATCTCCTATCTGAGATACTACCAGCCCAATCAGCATCTGTGTACCCATGTATACATATCTTTGTCCCAGTTTCATAAAATAGTCCACAATGCAAAATAGACCTCACATACCTCACTGATGCGTCTCAATGCATCCAAATGCGACTTCCGTGGAACCTGCATAAACTGACTCACCAACCCAACAGCATAACTCAAATCTGGCTTAGTGATCTCGTCATGTAGATCAAGCTTTCTACTATGCGCCTATACATAGTAGGATCCTCCAAAATCTCTCCTGAATCTACACTCAACTTGCCATTCTGATCCAATGGCACTAAGATAGGCTTACAGCCTGTCATACCATACTTGGACAACATGTCCAAGCCATACTATCTCTACAGTAATCCAATACCATGTGGTGACCTAATCACCTCTCAATGCCCAAGAAATATCTGAGCTCCCCCAAATCCTTCATCTCAAACTTCTGTCTAAGCAAGATCTTTAAATCAAAGATCTCTGCATCATGGTCCCTCGTAATGATCAGGTCATCTACATAGATGACAACAAGCACAACCCCTCTATCACTGTGTCTCACATACAGCGAGAAATCTGCATTGGCTACATGAAAGCCAATAGTGACAAGATATTTAGAAATCTTGTCAGACCATGCTCTTGGTGCTTGTTTTAAGCCATACAAGGCTTTCTTCAACCTGCAAACATCATGCTCTGGGTAACTCACATCCTCATAACCAGGAGGCTGCAACATATACACCTCTTCCTGCAAATCCCCATGCAAGAATGCATTCTTTACATCCATCTAATGTAAAGACCATTGCTTTGACGCAGCCACTGCTATCACAACTCTCACTGTTGCCATCTTGGCAACTGGGCTGAAAGTTTCCTCTCATAATCAATACCATATGTCTGTGCATATACTTTGGCTACCAATCTAGCCTTGTACCTGCTTATGCTTCCATCACTGCTATGTTTTACTTTGTACGCCCACTTGCATCCAATGGCTTTCTTGCCTTCAGGCAATTGCACTAAATCCCAAGTCTCATTTCCATATAGTGCATCCATCTCCTCATCCATAGCTTTCTCCCAACACACATTTCCAATAGCCTCATCAATGCATGTGGGCTCTACAACCTGCACAACTTTTGCCATGTATGCATAGTGATGTGCCACATAACCATCATAGGTAAACCTCTGCACAGGATTCTTCACTCTCCCAGATCTTTGCAGCTTTGCATTCGTGGCTTCTGTAGCCTTCTTTACACGAGGTGTTCTCATAGCTGGTATCCCAAGCTCCTTATCAAGGCTCATCTCTGAGCCACTAGACTCTCCATCAACATGAGAATGCCCTGCAGAAATGTAAGGGGCTCAACCACTTTCTCTTTGCCTTTATGTGATGTACTAATCACATTTGCAGGACTGGTATTATAATGTAACTTGCCACTCCATGGTCTATCAACAACTGAACCACTAGATGAGGACTCTCTTGGTCCATTCAAAGACTGTGATTGCTGACTTGCATTCTGTGCAACCACATTTCCACTCACATCAGCCCCAACAGCTTCTTTTTTTGCAGCATACCAGCTGTTCATCTTATAAAAAACAACATCCCTGCTTACCCTTAACTCATGTGTATAGCAAGGTTATAACACCTGTATCCCTTTTGCTCAAGGGAATATCCAATAAACACACATTTTTTAGCTTTTGGATCCAGCTTAGTTCTCAGCTCATCTAGCACATGCACATATGCAATGCATCCAAAGACTTTCAAATGAGACGAATCAGGTTTTCTGCCAGTAAACCTCTCCTCTGGAGTTACATCATCATGTATGGCGCTGCAGTTGGAGTCCTGTTCATGATGTAAACTGCTGTAGAAACAACCTCAGTCCAACAGCTATGCAGCATGTTCTTCTCTTCCATCAATGCTTGCGCAATCTCAGCAATGTGCCTGTTTTTCCGCTCAGCAACTCCATTTTTCTGCAGAGTGTATCTGTATGTAAACTGTCTCCGAATACCATTCTTCTTCAAAAATTCATAGAACTCATTGGAGAAGTACTCTCCCCCTCCATCTCACCTTAGGCACTTTACATATTTCCCTGTTTGCTTTTCAACCATAACTCTAAAATTCTAAAAATGAGTGAACACCTCACCCTTCTTCTTCATGAAGTATACCCACACTTTCCTTGTGTGGTCATCAATAAATGTCACATAATACCTGAGCCTCCCATAGACATGGTTTTCGTAGAACCCCATACATCGGAATGCACAACATCTAGTGCATTTCTGCTCACATTTCTGCTACATGGAAATACATGCTTTGTTTGTTTTCTAAATTGGCATGCTTCACATATTTTCTGCATACCTTCAACTTTAAATTTTGGTAGTCCTGTCACAATTCCTTTAGTTTGCATAGACTTCATTCTCTGCACATTCACATGTCCAATTATTTTATGCCAAATGTATGTGTTTGCAACAATTCATGAACCATTTTCAAACATCGCAACACTCACTTCAGGTATGTTTACATTCAATGTAAACATTATGCCCACTCTGTTGCCTTTTGCAACCAACCTACACTTGTCTTTAAAGTCTTCAACATAACAACCATCAGGATTAAACCGAACGTGCAAACCTTGCTCAATCATCTAGCCAACTGAAACCAGATTCTTTGTTATGTTCAGAACATGAAGTACATCTACAAGGTACTTCACTTTGCCATCCTGCATAGACAATGGCACATCTCCAACATGGGCAATCGGATGAGCACTGTCATCCCCTGTTTCCACAAAACCTGGTCTTTCAAGGTTTTTCATCTCTTTGAACCACTCCCCATGACTTGTCATGTGGTTCGAAGCACCTGAATCAACATACCATACATCATCTTTATGTGCTGCTTCAATATTTTCACACATGGCATTAACGACATGCTACATAACAAACAACCTTTCATTATCCTCATTGTTTCTGCTCGAGGATGCATAGTTTTTTTGCTACAATTTTCCATTTTGCATGTCAGCCTACTTCTTATAACAATCTGCCTACACATGTCCAAGCTTACCACAGTAAAAACATCCACGTGTATTATTATACTACCTTTGCCAATTTCCACGACCTCTTTGACTCCCCCTGCCTCTCTGAATTGGCCTCTTCCACCTGTGTGTTGTTGTTGTTGTGAATTCTGGGACTGTTGTTGTTGCTGCTACTGGCCATAATTTTGATTACCTGTTCGGCCACCTCCTTGGCCGCGTTCATGGCCTCCTCTACCTCATCCTCTTCCTGAACTTGTGTAGAAGGCTTGTTGCTCCTGAACTATTTTTGTTTTGTGTGAAGACAGTTGGTCTTCACCCAAGCTCTTCTCTTTTATAATCAACATAGACACCAAATCTGTGAAATTGGGAATGTTTTCCCGAGTCTGAATAGATGTCTTGAATGCCTTGTATTGTGGCCCGAGACCACATAGACACCTTATCATCATCATCTACTGAAACGCCAATAGATGCAAGGGATTCCACAATACCCTTGATCTTCAATGCATAGTCATTCACAGACATACTCTTTTTCTCCACAGTATGAAGTTCATTCTTCAACTGTATCTTTCGTGCCTTGGTATTCGTTTCATAAAGTTTTACCAAGGTGTCCCATGCCTCCTTGGGGGACTTGGCATCCTGTATGTGCCCAATCATGGTGTCTTGTATACTGATAGAGAGCCAATACATAACTTTTCTGGCTCCTTGGTTCCAATCCTTGAACTCTTTCACATCTGCAGGCAGTCGGATTGATCTTCGATGCCTCTTCATGCTCACCTTCTATGTAGTCCCAATAACCCTTTCCCATCAAAAAATTCATCAACCTAAACCTCCAAGCATGGAAGTTGTTCTTATCAAGCTTCTCAGCAACAATCTGGTTTATGCCAGCATTTGACATCTTGCCAGACACACAAATTTACTAGAAACAGCACTCTGGTTTGTCCTGCACAAAGTGCTGTATTTTTTGCAACAACGGTACTGTAATACACTCAAATGTCACAAATTAGTGACCTCAATGTACATACATACACCCAATGGCAACTGTTGACCTCCTTGTAACACACACAATGTCTGCACAACCAATCTGTCTTCTTGCAGTTCTTAAAACAGAGTTCTGCATAGAATCAATGACTTACCTGCACAGTGCTCGAAATCGCCTGCTTTCTGAAAAACGGAGGTCGTAACGCACCCGAAACGCGTTTTCGGCCCAAAAAATGTTGGCCGATAGGGTAACATAGTTGCTCTATATCTTTACTCCCGTAAAGAAAGCTCCTCAATCAGAGATCATTTGTCGGTGCCTCCGGTAGAGCTCCCGACAAGGGTGTAGTCACCAACACAAATAGGGAAGAGTAGTTGAAGCTCTTACTCTCGTACCGCTTCTTGTGCTTCTCTTGCTTGCAGCTCAACCCTTAGCATGAACTAGGCTTTGATACCATGAAAAGATGCAGGGGAGAAGAGCGCTTGAGCTCTTGCAAGCACACACACACTCACAAATCCCTAAAAGAGAACACACAAGGTGAGAGGCTAAAAATCTTCTTCTTCTTCACTCAACACTCAACACACCATATACAAAGATAAGAGTACACACCATATGAAAAGGTACTCAACCAAATACATACTAGGGTTCTCTATAGTGTAAACCCAACTAAATGAGCTGACGCTATAACTATGCTAGTCTCTAGAATGACTATCACATAGCCTGTCATCCCACTAGCTGCATATCACGCATGATCTCACCAACCATGCGAGTGGTGTAAGTGTGGGGCCTAGGTTGACCACCCTTGCTTTTGTTTATTTTACACAAATGAGTGCAGTTTCTTTTTAACCCCGTGGTATGTTATGGAAATGAGAATTGTGAAATTATTTAATATTTTATGTGATATTTATGGTACGCTCATTTGCCACATGGTCGTGTGACTGGCTACGCACGAGAGCGTGGAGAAGTGGTCGCATCGTGTTAGGAAGATAAGCAAGATTTAATGTGTCTTGTGTTTTTGGTGAGCAGATCAGTGTTGCACAGAGTAGCATGGGTGCGATGGATTTTGGCCGATGCACGGCCATCATATTTTGATGTGTAATGATGGTCCCCCGCCCATAGTTTCATTTAATTAAATTGCAACAATTTTAATGTAAATAGCCAAGCTTGGGGACCACATTACTTTTTGATATTAGTGGCCCAAAGTGGAATGTATCAAGCTATATTTGTGAGCACTTGCTTTTTGCTAATACATAAATACATGTATGAGGAAGTGTACTCACTCATGTATGGGGAGAGATTGAACCCACTCTCTTTGTCATGCATAGTTGCTATATTTATCTCCTTCTTGTGTATTTTAAAAAGCTTGAAGCTATGGTTTTAGAAGATTATTGACATCAACACCGAGCTCAATAGATGCACTATCGTCTAAATAGGCCTCTAATACATTATACATGCCCACATCATAGGTGCATGTGAATATGGGGTGTTTGAATGTCCTACATATGCCCGGAACAAGTTTGAGAATTTTTAACATTTTTTTATTTTTTGAAAAAAAATGGATTGTCCTCAAAAATATGTTCACTTTTTACTTTTTATGTTTTTGATTTATGATTTCCATTTACCCACCGAAAAAACGGTCCCAAAATCTTTGCCTTGGACCTACATGGACCTACATGCATTAAATGCGTCCAACCACTCAAAACTTATCCAAAATGGGTATTGCCAGGCTTTTGGACTTTTTTGGCTAGTGGCCTAAACGCATTAAATGCAACTAGCCAATCAAGTCTAATACCTAGTGGACCAAATTATTAGGAAATTAAGCTATCTTAATCTGCATTAATTACACTAATGTAAAAATGCAAAAAACCTCCAAAATGTAGAATATAATCTGCCTTGCGAATCCTCCGTGAATTTATGTTTCTATCCCAATTTCTCCATGTAAGGAGTCTAATTCGGGATAAACATGTGTGAAAAGCGATTTGGAAGTCTCTTTACCTAGATTAATTCAATTTCATGCCCAATGTACTATTTTTTATTTTTAAAATTGAAAAAATGTAAAAAAAAACTAGAAAATGAAGAAATCAACTAAAAGATGAAATGTAGAATTAAAAAAATAGTTTTTGTAGAAATCGACCACAACTTTACATGCATTTGCAAATATAATAACAAAATGCAACAAGAAACATTAATAATGTAGTTTTAAAAATTTGAAAATTTTCTTATGTTCCTTTCTTGACAAAAATAGAATTTTCCAAAAATGAACCCCACACAAGCATTCAAGATGCACTATGGCTATGCAGTGAGCCCATTTATGAAAGGCCCTTGCACCATAGAAAAAGTGTAGGAACAAACCAGCACTCAAGAGCATAAACAGCTCAACCGAGATGCCAATGTTCCATGACCTAGCTCACAAATGCAGGGGCAAGGTGTGTCACTCACCTCGTGATGAATACTTGTGCTTAGGATCCTCGTAGGTTGCACCACAGGAGAACCCAAGAGATCCACTCCACCACCACCTCCGCACTCCAAATGTAGCTTGACCCTCCTCTCACTCAATCTCACACTCACTCACTCTCACACACATGCAATGACACACAAGCTCAAATCAAAATAGGCAAGTGACAAGAGATCAAGAGAGTAGAGAAGAAGAGCACTCTATTGATTATGCATAAGAAAATGAATGGTAAGAATACAAACTGACCCTTATCTTGGCTCCCAACATTCACACCTTATCTTGGCTCCCAACATTCACACCTTGGTAGGCCATACTTAAAATATAGATCCATGGCTATCCAAGGCTACCTAGGCTTGTGCAAACACTTAATCTAAGCATGAAATTTCCATAATTAATCCCGTGGCATGCTTTCATAGACAAGCGACATGAGCGTACACGTAAAATATACAATATTAGCATTTCTAATGTCAACGACCAAATGAAGTGGTGGTTGTCAATGGATGGCATAAATGCTAGAGAGGTGTCCAATGAGGGTTAACACTCACAAAAACTCTCTCAATCTTCCATGACACTTTCTATCATTAGGTAGTCAATCGTCCATTCTTCAAATGTAGACAAGCAATCAATGATGTCACTATTTGAGTCATTTCCTAAAGGAATAATGCGCTTCATATTCTCCTAACCCATTTTGTTTTGCATAGTTTTGTTGGTGCACGGTATTAACTACCATGTAGATACACTACATTCACCCTCCGTTAGCTTATCCTCACTTGCACTTGTTACCTCTCCCTTGGAGACATCCCCTCCATAATCTATAGTATCCTCCTTAATAATCTCCTTAAGCCACTCATTAGGCACTACTCTTATTCTAACTTGATCATCCCGAGGACCAAGCATAATCAAACCTTTGTGCCAACTTTAGTGCACAAAAGGCTTGTGAAAGCCATGGTCATCTCAATAAAACAAGGTATGACATGACATAAGAAGTAGGAAGTACCACAACTTGGAAACTCAAGTCCTATAATAGTGGTATTTAGGGCTTGCAACACCCCTGAGGGTTTAACTCTTCGTTGGTCAGCCAACCACAAGACTAAACTAGTAGGTTCTAAATCCTTCAACCCTAACTCCTCCATACTTTACTCAGTCATTTAGTTAACAACTACCCCTCCATCTAGCTATGCTCCAAGAATTGTCATATTTATTAAAAGACTAAGGCCATGAAAAAGGGTAGGAGAAGGGTGTGTGGGTGAATGGACTTATGGTCCACTAGCTCACCTATTTTTAAAGGTGAAGCTAGAAGGCATTAGTGTGTGAGCAAAGGCCAAGTTATATTCGTAAGCAACTTAATAAACAAGATGTGTTCTTGTATTTTGTGAGTCTCTCTCCTCCACATATCTTGATCTAGCATGAGCACCACATTTTCTTAACATGGTATCTAGAGCTTGGGTAGATTAGGTCTCATTTTGGTTGGTGTAGACTAGGTTATCCACATTTCACTTTTTGTGGAGAAGAACCCCTAGCCAGTGGAGGCCTCTCAGCTGCTTGTGGAGGCCATATCTTGTCTTGAGTCCAACTAAGAAGTTGTAAAAGACCCCCAAGCGTTCATCTTCATACTGCCAATTGCTGGTTTTCTCCTCTCTCTGCCGCTCCATTGCGCCCTGAGTAGGCCAGCGCACTTTTTCTGCATCACTGCTGTCATACAGCTCATTCGCCGTGTGTAGGCGACTGTGGGCAATGAGCTTAGGGCTTTTAAATCCCATGACCTAAGGGCCTACTACCTGAAGTTTCAGCCCCAATGGCTGCGTGAAACGACTGTGGGAGGTAAAAGACCAGGCAGCTCTACTGATTTTCTCCATGAAAGCTTGCTCAAGAGCTTGATAATAGTGTTCATAAACACTAATAGTGTTGATTAACACTAATGATTCTACTAATCCAACAAAGGGGAGCCATTTCAAAGTGTTTCTAAACACTAAGTGTGTTCTTAAACACTAATGGTGAATCTAATCACCAATACAAGTGTCATTTGATGCTAAAAATGTGCTCTTAAGCACTAATAGTGTTGCTAAACACTAATGGTGATCTTAATCACCAAAGAAAGTGTTCCTTGACACTAATGAAGCTCTCTCCATCAGAATTAGTGGTTGGGCACAAACCCTAAGTGCTAAACCATAACCTTCACCATCTTAATCTCCTTTTTTATGCAACATCCTTGGCTTGATTAAGGGTTGTTGCACTCTCATAAGCCTTTCTCTTTCTACTTAAGCCAAAACATCACAAATTTTCTGGTTTTCTTCTTCATAAATCAGCCCATTACTCTCTTGTAATCTCCCTTCAATACCCAGTGTCAAAGGAAAACACCCAAATTAAGAAGTTCTCAGGAGAGGGCTTCCACACTTGGCAAGTTCTTGTCAAGTACAAGATGATGTCCAAAGGTTTTTGGCCATTCATCTCTGGGCACTAAGGTTATTAATCGAACTAAGGCTGAAGATATTGAAGATGATGAGTGGGCACAAGCCATCATCATGCTTCATCTTAATGAGGGCACAAGCCATCATCATGCTTCATCTTGATGAGGCTCTTATTCACCATGTGGACCAGCTTCCGACTGCAAAAAGGAGAAATGGGATGAGCTTGACAAGCTCTATGGAGCTCGTGGTAAGAATTCCAAGATCTCACTTAAAATTGAATTTTTTAGCTTGGAGCTCAAAGAGGGAGACAGCATTGGAGCCTTTATCTCTCACTTGAAGGGCCTTATGGCTCAACTTGCATCAGTGAATGCGAGAATGGATGAACATGATACAGTGGTTGTTTTGCTAAAAGTAGTCAAAGAAGGTGTACCCCACCTTAGTCACCACCCTGAAGAACATACCTAATCCCACCCTTGAAGGAGTCATTCAATCTTGTCTTGATGAAGAAAAGAGGCCAAAGGGAGGAGCTGAATCTTCAAATCCATCGATTCCATTGAATATCGAACAAGCTTTGTCACATCAAAGTGAGCAAAGTAAGGTGTACCCATTGCAAAAAGGTAGGTCATTTTGTAAATAATTGTTGGATCAAATATCCCAACAAGATGAAATGTAACAAGTGTAAACAAATGGGACATATCACTTTAAATGTCCTAACAAAGAGTCAGAGGCTAACTTTGTATCAACCTCTAACTCCTCTGAGCACTTATTTTAAATCTCAATGTAACAACACCTATATTCCTAACCTTGTACGCCTAATGTTATAAAGGCAACCTATGTCCAATACCACCTATTCCAATTCTTTCATAGTTGGTATTGAGGGGGGGTATTATCCTTTTTATGTGAACTAATCATTCAAGAAAGGGTGCCACTACCTGTATCTATGGGTTTTGCAAGGGGATAGGTAAGATAAGATGATCTAAAGATTGTCCTTGGGATTCATACTCTGTTAGTTCAATGTTGTGTCTTACATTTTCCCCCACACTTTCTTTCTTAAGCTCAGTAGGTGGCACGATCTCATCTAACTGAGAAAAATCTCTCTCTACTCCTTTCTAGTTTATTTGTGAACGATTCACGATGCTAATCATTGGTTCTATTGCAAAGGTTACTTCAGGATGCATGAATTTCGATTTAATGATCTAGAAGGGATCCTCTTTTTCTATTTCTACAAGATTTGTTAAAGATCTAGGCCTTTCACTCACCACTTGTTTACCCTTATATTCAGCAGTTTTTAGTGGTCAATTTTATTTATAATGGCCTTTCCCACTACAATTTCTACTTATGGGAGTGTAATCTCGGTGCTTCATTTAGTTAGGGTAATAAGCCGCTATATTATGCCCCTTTTATTGACAACAATAGCATATTATGGGGCCTTGTGGCCTAAAGTAATTAACACTCATTCCACTATCTCTAGGATTTCCAAAGTTTCTTCTGAAAGGAGAACCTCTCCACATATTTCCACTATTGTTAGGATATGAGGTTCTAGGTAATGGAGGTTGCCCTTGTGTAGGAAATCCTCTTTGCATAAAAGGTTGGGTTGGTAGGTCTATCTTATGATTAGTATTTGTTATGTCCATGAGTTATAATTAGTTTGCAACCCTTGATCTTGTCGTGTTGCTGATGGTTGCACTTGATATAACACCGGTATTCATCATGATTATTTCATAAAAAATAATCGCAAAGGAGAGTTCATGGTTGGTATGGAACAATCCTTGATATTGTTAGACATTCAGTTACTAAATGGCCATATCCATGGCACTTCCCACACCAAATATTTTATCTCAGTGGGTTTTGAGTATTTGTCGCATTTTGCAATGCCACAATGTATACCCCTTTCTCTTACAGGTGCACATCATTAAGAGTTTCTCTTATAGATGCACTGCATTAAAAATTTCTTCTTTAAACTTCCATAATGAATTTGCTCCTATCTCTGTGATCTTTGCCTCACTCAAAGGTACTTAAGGAGTGCTTGTTTTAGAACCATATATGTTAGATATCCGTAACGCCGCTACGGGTGTTACCACGAGAGGGGACGGCCTCTGGCTCACCACCCAGCCATAGAGGAAGAATGAGGATTGCCCCTCATCCCCCAGGCTATATAGTGTGTGGCCTGCCGTCCACACTAGCCTGGCTGCCCATGACTCCGCATGGGCGTCCTCTCCCACTGAACCCCGGATATAGCCATCCGGTCTGCCGTCGGTCACAGGCGTTACAGCCTACGTGACATTACCCCCCCTTAAGAAGAGTTTTCGTCCTCGAAAACAAACTGGGGAAACCTTCTGGAAATTGCACTACGGCGTTCCCAGGTAGCTACCTCCTCATCCCTATCTGTCCATTTAACAAGTACCTCCTGGTACACTTTATGTCGGGTCTGTCTATCACGATACTGTAGAATCTTTTCAGGTTCATGTGGTATCTTTGGTGGCTCTATCAAGTCCACCAAAATCTCTGGAGAAACTGCGTTCTCTAACCCGTGAACTGATTTCTTCAGTTTACTGACATGGAAGACAGGATGGACTTGAGAACTCTCCGGTAACTCAAGTTTATATGCTACGTCCCCAATCTTCTTAAGGATTTTAAAAGGACCACAATATCTCGGAGAAAGTTTATCACACTTTCCCGTTTTCATGGTTTCTGACTGCGCAGGAACCTTGAGGAATACAAAGTCACCTTCTGCAAAGGTCACCTTTCTTCGTCCTTTATCCGCATAAGTTTTAGCGCGATCCTGAGCGCTACGAATGCTCTCACGTGCGGCTCTGAGCATATCATTCATATCTTCAAGGAAATCCTTGACAGATTGAATCTTCTCCTTTTCTAGGCCTACAGCCATTGGAGATCTTGGCTGGAATCCATACATTAACATGAATGGTGTAAATCCAGTTGCTGAGTGTTTGGAGCTGTTATAGGCAAACTCCAGTAAGGGTAAGTACTCTTCCCAATTAGATTGCTTCTTACTAACATAAGAACGCAACATATCCTCTAGAATTTGGTTAACTCTTTCAGTTTGACCATCAGACTCCGGATGATCTGTCGTACTCATACTCAGAGTAGTATCCAGCTTTTTGAAGACTTCCCTCCAAAAATGACTGTTGAACTTTCTATCTCTATCCGACACTATATCTGCGGGCAGGCCATATAGCTTGTAGAGATGTTCAATAAAGAGTTTTGCCAACTCTGGCGTTTTAACAGTTTTCTTCGTGGCAATAAACTTTGCCATTTTAGTTAACCTGTCCACTACCACCCACACCGAGTCATTCCCTCGACTCGTCTTGGGTAAACCAGTAATGAAATCCATGGAAATGCTTTCCCATTTCCCTTGAGGAATCTCCAGCAGATGGAGTAGTCCTCCAACCTTAAGACGTTCATGTTTATTGACCTGGCACTTATTGCATTTCAGCACATAAGTCTGGACGTCCTTAAACAAACTAGGCCAATAAAACTGTTTTTTTACTAGTGCATAGGTCTTCTGAATCCCGGGATGACCCGCACTTGGACTATCATGACTTTCTTTAAGAATTTGGGCCCGAAAGTCACCAATAGTTGGTACACATATTCTACCCTTGTAGAGTAAGTACCCGTCGTCAATGGAGTAATTAGCATATTTCTCCCCCCGACGAAGTTTATCACTCCCCTTTGAAGCCATGGCAGTCAAAGGTGATGAAGGGCCTACGTCAGAACTCTCCGGTTCCAAACTATACCCAGAAGACACGGCTAGTCTCTCCGGACTAACTCTCGCTTCCCTTCCCGTTGCACCTTCGGCCAGTCTCTCCGGACTAGCAATACGTGCCAACGAGGGAGGTGGTCGCGTCTGTGAAGAAGTGCGTACGCGTACAGCGCGCCAGACCTCTGTAAAAGATGGATCGTGCTCACATAAACCACGTAGGGACTCCAAGAAATCATTCTTGAAGACTGTGAAACTAAGTTCATTAATCTGTGGCATGCGACTAAGTGCATCTGCCACCACGTTATACTTACCTTTCTGGTAACGTATCTGAAGGTCAAACTCCTGTAGAATCTCCGCCCACCGAGCTTTTCTACCCTTCAGTTCATTTTGACTTGAAAGCCATTTCAGACTTTCATGGTCCGTCCGGACCTCAAAAGTGGCACCATATAAATAGTGTCTCCACTTTTTCAGTGCATGAACTATCGCTAGTAACTCTCGCTCGTAAGCTGAGTAGTTACGCTGCGCACGATCTAACTTTTTACTTTCAAATGCAATTGGGCGTCCCCTTTGCATTAGTACGGCCCCAATGGCCTCATTACTAGCGTCTGTTTCCAAAACAAACGGCTTATTTGGATCGACAATTGTCAAAACAGGTGCAGCTGCTACGGTCACCTTGAGCTTATCAAAGCTTTTCTGTTGGGCGTCCCCCCAACTAATGTTCTTTGTTTTTGACCGTAATTGGTCCGTCAACGGGACTGCGATCTTCGCGTAGTCCTTCACATACTGTCAGTAGAACCCCAACATGCCAAGAAAAATCTGCAGTTCCTCGAGATTCTTCGGCACTGGCCATTTAAGAATAGCCTCTACTTTTTCTGGCTCCATCCGCGTACCATCGGCGGATATAATATGGCCAAGGTAGTGAATTTCTGTTTCAAAAAATTCACATTTGCTTTTCTTTGCAAATAATTTGTGCTCTCGCAACAACTTGAACACTAGACGCAAATGCTCTATGTGTTCTTTCTGTGTCTTACTGTACACAAGAATATCATCTAGGAAAACTACTACGAATTTTCCCAGATATGGACGTAAAATACTGTCCATCAGCGTCATAAACGTCGCTGGAGCATTGGTTAGCCCAAATGGCATAACCAAAAACTCAAAATGCCCGAAACGGGTCCTAAATGCTGTCTTTGCAACATCTTCTGCTTTTATTCTAACCTGATGATACCCAGATCTCAGGTCTATTTTTGTGAAGTATCTCGATCCATAGAGTTGATCAAACAACTCATCCATGCGTGGCATCGGATACTTGTTCTTAATCGTTATCTGATTAAGAGCTCTATAGTCTATGCACATCCGCATAGATCCGTCTTTCTTCTTTACCAGAAGAATAGGCGATGCCCACAGACTTGAACTAGGCCGAATAAAGCCTTTGTTCAAATATTCCGTTAATTGTTTTTCCACCTCCTGTGCTTCGGAGTGGCTTAATCTATAAGCAGGTTTGCTTATAGGTTTTGATCCTGGCATAACTTCGATGCCATGGTCTACTTCCCTAGATGGTGGTAAACCATCTGGTAAATCATCAGGAAAAACATCCTGAAATTCCTCTAATAAATTCGTTAAAGTATCTACGTACTTTTTTTTTAATGTCTCATTCACCTTGGATTTTTTCTTGTTTGAATCACATGCATGCCAAACAGGGTTTTCAAACAGTGGGTCGCGTCCAAGGGTATTTTGTTTTTCTTGTTTGTCTACCCAAACATCATTTATCGTTTCATCTACGGAAACAGAATTCAAAAGAGGGTAACAAGCATATACCTCTGCTATCTGGTCTCTGCGGACCGCTGTACACAACTCCATGGAGGAAATAAGTGGTGTGGCAGGGACAGTACGGTCGCCCTGCAGGGTGATGACTCTACCTCCATGCTCAAAACATAGCGTGTTATGTAAGTAATTCCGAGCTAGACTAGGGCCCAAGCCATACAGCCACTTCCTGCCTAGATATACGTCTGCTCTGGCTAAGTGCATGACCTGAAAGTCAAGCGGAGCCTTGTAGTCCTGCATAGATAATGGGACCCCCAATACTACGGTATTCCATACCGTTTTGTCATATCCGTTGGCTAGGCCAACAGTATATTCATGATCACTCCGGGTCTCAGTCAATCCCAATTTCTTGACTAACGAGTAGTTCAAGAAGTTGTGACTAGCTCCATCATCAATAAAAACTGTGACTCTACGGCCACCTATGGTGCCATACATGCGCACCATGTCATGCGGACCTACAGTAGGCTGCCACATCGCTGGTGTCACTGAACAAGCGTGATGCTCATCACAATGACACACTGTCACCTCTCTGAACTCTGCGGAACTGAGAGGGAGTCTCTGCACTCTATGCAACTGCCTAGAAGATTTACCATCTTTTTTGGGCTCGTTGCCACTCGTGCTGGCTTTAGGCTTTGGACACTCAGCCTTCGTGTGTCCTACTTCATTGCAATTAAAGCAGCGATTTTCCTTTCGTGCTTTAATATATTGCTCTTTCTTTTGGTTTTCAGTGTCTCTTTTTTTTCTGGATGGTCGCGGTTTTTTAGACCAATGACCACCCTGTCCTTCCTGGTCCGTCCTATCCCCTTGTTTCTCACTGCGGAACCCTTTTCTTTTGAGGCCTGACCTCCTCTTTTCACTACCCTCGGCCCTGCTAGAACCACCACGCGCACTACGGCGCTTGATGTCATCGAATATCTGTGCATATTGAATTGCCTCTGCTAAGTCCTTAGGCTGTAGGGGTTCTACGTACTCAAGGTAATCATCTTTGAGGCCTCTCTTAAAGCCCCGCAATGTTTGGAATGCATCGATTCCTTTTAACTTGAGTACTATCTCCCTGTAGTTTGAGATGTACTGAGTTAGGGATTTGTTCTCCATCGAGCACTTGTCCCATAACTCCCAGCTTCTCTTTGCCTCATTAACAGGCAAAAATTCTTTTCGAAACATTGTTTCAAATTCCGTCCAAGTGGCAGGGCGAGTTGTCAGACTCATCCACCACTTGTACGCTTTGCTGGTTAAAGAGAGGCTAGCCTCTACGGGCTGTATACGGCTAGGCTGCTGTCGCAGCGCGTGCAAATCTGACCACTTCGCTAGAAACATATTGACTGAGTCCTTGTTTCTCTCCTTTTCCTCGCCACCAAAACTAGGCGGCTTTAAGTCTTTTAACAACGACGAAGCTGTCGCTACGGACGGCCCTGCAGGTGCATCGGCCTGTACTCCTGCAACCACTGGCGAGGCTACGCTCACCCGTGCTGTAGGAGCTCAGCTACCACGAGGAGTCGGAGTACTAGCCGAGGCGGCTGTCAGTGCATCTAACCGTGTGGAGATGCTCTGTAACATCATGACTAAATCAGCCTGGACTTTACCCATAGTGTTCAATTTGGCATTAAGATATTTAAACAGTCCACTAGAGAGCTCCGTCTCTGTCAGGACATCAGCAGGGTCTAGTAGGTCATAGTCATCGTCGTCATATTCCAAGAGGTCCTCCTCGGTCCCCTCGGCGACGTCAGTGTTCATGTCCTCTGGCTCATCGGCCAGAAAGGGGTCATCAGCCAATGCGGCCGCTGCGGGCTCGCTGGGTCCTAAGACAGGGTCAATAGACGAGGAGGGCGCTGGCGGATCACGAGTGATCGATAAGCGCGCTACGAACCGAACAACGGTCGGGCGTGTACGGCCTGACAATTCGGTCGGGGTCAAACCCGCGACCGAGGACAAGAGACTGGAAAAACCTAGAGAAGTAGAAGGCGGTGGAGACACACTACGCCTAGCAGACATTTTTAATTCTTGCAAAAAATAATGCGAGAACTCGGAAATAACTTAAAAAAAACGCTAATAAAAATGAGCAATGGTGGAGAGAGAATAATAGTCACCCCCCTTTACGGACGCCTGTCGAGTTGTTGCGTTGCGAGCCTCTACAAGGACGCTTCCGGGATGCTCCGATCCACGAGAAAATATGCCTGCAGCTCATAACAAAAATTAACTCCGGAAACACTTATCCCTTGCCGGGATTATTTCTTGCGGGAATGATTTTCTTCCCCAGCCGAGAAAGAGGGTTCCTTGAATTTTCTCATATAATTCTCAAAAATGAATAATGAAAATTATTTTTATTTTTTAAAAAAAAATAAATGTTTTTTTTTCAGGCCGTTGGTGGCCGGCTGCTTGGTGGGTTGGCTGGCGCCATTCCTGGCCGGCCGCCGCCGTTGGCTGGCTGGCGCCGTTAGCTGGCCGGCGCCGCCGCCTGGGTGGCCGCAATGGCTGGCCGCCGCTGGCTGGCTGGCGCCGCCGCCCCTGGCTGGCCGCCTGGGCCTGGCTGGCCTAGGCGCCGGTTACCTTCACACGTCCCCCTTCAACGGGTACGCCTCAACGCTCACGCAAGCCAGCGCCTCCCCCCCTCTACACGACTAGATACGTGTTTCGCTGTGGGTTTCGCCGTCCGCCCTGCGCCTTGATGACCGTCCCGCCGTTGCCTTGTTTGCTGGGGGCTGGCTGGTTTTCCCTACCCCCCACACACAGTGTGTGACTGGTTTTCGCCGCCCCACCCCACGCGTGCATGGGTTTCGCCGCCCAGCCATTCAACGCAGTCAACACAGTTTTGCGCAGCATTTGTAGCTATCAACGCACAATTCAAGGTTTGCTGGGGCTGGCTGGTTTTCGCCACCCCACCCCCCACACACACAGGTTTCGTGGGGTTGGTCTGCGCCCCCCCCACCTCAACACACAGGCGTTTTTTTTTTTGAAAACCTTCAACGCACAGTTTTTCAAATCGATTCAACGCAGAAAAAAATGAAAACAAATACATTTTGCTTACCTCGATGCTGTGTGACGGGGAGAGAGAATGAGAGAGAGAGAGAGAAAGAGTTCTTCCCTTCCCTTCAAAAGTCTTGGTCCTCCTTCCTCCACACATTCCCTTGTGTAGATAAGGGTAAGGAGATTGTGGATGAAAACCACCGAGTGGGCTCCGGTCCCCCGTTCACGCGCGGACTCTCACGATCCCTTCGAACCATGCTCTCATACCAGTGTTAGATATCCGTAACGCCGCTACGGGCGTTACCACGAGAGGGGACGGCCTCTGGCTCACCACCCAGCCATAGAGGAAGAATGAGGATTGCCCCTCATCCCCCAGGCTATATAGTGTGTGGCCTGCCGTCCACACTAGCCTGGCCGCCCATGACTCCGCATGGGCGTCCTCTCCCACTGAACCCCGGATATAGCCATCCGGTCTGCCGTCGGTCACAGGCGTTACAGCCTACGTGACAATATATGAGGATGTTGACATATAAGGATTATATGGAATATAACTCAATGAATTAGAGACCATCATAGCTTGTCCTTACACACTCATTCCAGACACATTACACATTGTTTGCATGAAAGACCTGGTCACTGAACTCATGTCGATAAAAATTTCTCCTGGATTGGAGCTTCTTAAGTGTACATCTCGAAAACCCGAATGGGATCTCCAAAATCCAGTATCCACCATGTCTTCAAAAGTGATGTGCAGGTATCCTGGAAGACATCGAAGACGATGGTAATAGAGCATGATCCCTATATCTAATGGGCCTTGGTTCATGTCGAACCTCGAGTTTTTTGCTTCATAGCCATCATAATGGTCCTTTGGTTGGTCTATGAGTATGACCACTAACTTCAAAAATCTAACACTAGCTACAATGGCGGGGTCGGGAATGTCGTGCCATGCCCGGATCCATGTCAATATCTATTGTCTTTGTTTCTGAATGTGGCCAAAGGTTGCTGGTACAAAGCTTAGGAAGTTGTAGCACACATGAGAGTCATGCCGTTTAGCTTCTTGCGGTGTCCATCTTCTTTTAATTAGCATGTACAATGGATCAACCTGCAATGTTGGTGTCGCGGTCATGTACACTTGGCTGTATTCTAGAATCGCCAAGTACTCTTTCCTCAAGTCCAGTTGAATTCCGAAATCCTCCAGGCTGGGGTGCTCTTCAGTAGTTACGATTGTGGCGTAGCCACCTCTTGTGTGCACGGGGTTTACTTTTTGACACCTACGAAAATAGTAGTTGATCATAAATGTTACTATCCTTATCTCCAGTAAATCAGCTAAACTGCGGATTGGCAAGCTTAGTGTGCTTGGCCACATTTGCCCATAAGGTGCCCTCTCCTGGCCAATGGAAGAAGTTCTTCTAAATCAGGTCATGGGACACGGAGAGGGTATGGTACATTATGTTGCTTTGTTGGAGTGACCTCTGAGTATGTTTCAAGCATGATCCGTCATGTAGGCTCAAAGGGAATAATCTGCATTAGTACCTTGAACATTAATTTGGGCTTCAAAAGGAGGATTGCCTGCTCTTATGAGTCCCTCGTATTCTGTGCTGACAAAGAATCCAAGATTGTGTCATTAGTAAACGGTTCAAGATTATCTTGCGAGATAGTTTCTCTTACCTCTTGAGCGTGCCTCGTTGGAGATGGGGTAGGTGCCAGTATTTCCTCGTCGGGGGGCAAGAGTGTTAGTGGGAAAATCTATCTCAGGAGGATAAAAAGATGAGAAGATGCATTCTGCCTGAG
The DNA here is from genome assembly GCF_041138505.1 of Cibotium barometz. Classification (NCBI taxonomy): domain Eukaryota; kingdom Viridiplantae; phylum Streptophyta; class Polypodiopsida; order Cyatheales; family Cibotiaceae; genus Cibotium; species Cibotium barometz. Next base: position 33,781,667 of record NC_141098.1, read on the forward strand.
AGGTGTTAGTAGGTTGCGAGTTAGGATATGGGTTAAGTAGTTTACTAGAGCGACATTAGCGTAGACAGGGTAAGTGGATTTTGAAAATGAAGAAGAAGTTTCTTCTTGACCTTGTCCTTGTGCTAGGTGGTGGGTGACTAGGCTTATGAGACTTAATAAATTCCCTAAAGTCTGGAATTTTCTCTTCGTTTATAGTTGGATACTCTATATGGGTAACATCAAAATTGTATTGTGCACTGGTCAGCATGGCTTCTAAATGTTTGTAAATATTCATGTAGAGTTTTAGAATGCCATAAGGATGATAGAGAGTGGAATCACAGAGGTTTAGATGTTGGTGAGTGTTATAGACCTCTAACCAGCTGCTGCCGTCTCGTGACTTATGACCCACTGGTATATGTGCTACGACTTTATAGTTGGCGAGCATCTTTGGAATGTCATCTGGGACAAACAGGTCTAATTTTTTGACACTGTCGTCCAAAATTTTTGAGTTTTGGAGCATGTGGCACCAACTACGAAGGTTTAAGACGATAGGATGTAGGGGATAGAAAAAGATATCTTGAGGGGGGTTAGTCAATACTAAGTCACCCCGCAAAATTCCCATGATTATGGTGGGATCAATATCTCTTTCTGTATTTTTTTTTAATTAAGGTTAGCTCTCCTAAGCTTATATCTTCGGATAGATTTATGTCATATTGAAGTAAAGAGAGGGTTAGTGTAGAAAAAAACAAAGAGAGAGTGTGAGGAGGCCCGAGGAGTTATTGGCAATTGTCCCAACTGGGAGGCCCACGCTCAAGGACTAGACGGAGATCGTCATTGGGTTCTGGCCACTGACTTTTGTCTTGTATGGCGAGCTGGTGCTCCAATTCTTGCATGCAGGACTCTGTGTTGCTAATGAGATTTGATATTGTTGTTTCTCTGACCATCCGCGCAACATCCAGTTCTTCAAATCTTCGAGTGGCTTCTTCTTGGGCTCGCTGAGCTGTTGCTTCCCTTGCTTGAGAGTCGGTGATCTGTTGTAATCTTTGTGTTGCTAACCTCTCAGTGTCTTGAAGTTGTTTTGTGAGCTATGTCATTGTTTCCTTTTGTGCCAACTCACTTCTGTGTGCTTTGACCTGTCTTGCAGTTATTGTTTCATTGAGACCTCTGACCTTCTCAACATGGGCCTTGTTGGTCTCTTCTCTTTCATGTCGTAGATGTAGTGTCTTGTCCTCCTCTGCTGCTGCCTGTTAGTTGCGTAATTTGGTCTTGCAATGCTGCTTCTTTGGCCCTGGCATTGTCTTGGAAGTCTTGTACTTTCTACTCATGGTTTCTACTCATGGAGTGTCATGAGTTTTTGTGTAGTTTACTTCTTTCTAGAGTTGTTCTTTTGCTTGTTCCAGTTTGGCATTGAGATCAGCATTCTCTTTGATCTTTTGTACTATTGTTTGGCTTAACACAAGGTTATGATCCTCCAGTGAGGTGTACCTTTTCTCCTGCTCTTTTGTAGCCTTCAAACTATTCTAAAATGACATCCTTGTGGGTTGACTCAGCTGCTTCTAGGTTTGCCTTTAACTTTTGCACTTGTGTTGATGCATTGTTGCGGTCGTGGAGCATATGTGTTGTTTAGGAGATGGCATCACCAGACTTTTGCACTTGTGCTGATGCATTGTTGCGGTCGTGGAGCATATGTGTTGTTTAGGAGATGGCATCACCAAACTTTATGCTCCTTCCACACTACATCGGTGCTTGATTCTGTCTCCATTCTGTCTCCAGCCCTGTTGGTGGTTGGTTGAGCAGCTCGTCAAGTCCCTCTACATTCTCCTGCAAGAATTGTTGGTAATCGATGTTTTGGAGGGAGGCAAGTTGTGGCAGTCTTTCTTCGTCCTCAAATCTCCTCCTTTTGCTCGGACTTAACAGCTCTTGAGTTCTTTGACACTTACTTGCTTCCATGGTTGCCTCAGGTTCTAGTACTTGGGCTGTGCTACCTCTTCATATCTTGTTTCTTCAGCTTGTATGAGTGTTGCTGGTTCAGGAGTTGTTTCTATTGGTGTGTCTACCAGACTAGAATCCTTGAGAGGAGATAAGTCGGTAAATATAAGTTGGGTAGGGCTTGTTGGAGGAGTAGGATGTTGCTAAAGTTCCTATGTTATCTAACTGAGAATATTTTCCTTTAGTGCCTCCTGGAATGTACGGATTTCGGTGGTGGCCACTTCTTCCTCTAGTCTCTGTGACTGTGCTACAACAACGGTGATTACCCCCCTCATCCTTCTATCTATTTTCTTCTTTCGACCTTTCTTCATTTGCTTGATTATATCCTTGGATTCCATTAAGATGGCCTGCCCTTCTTGTACATCTTCAGCTATTAATGTGGGCTGGTCTGATAGCAGGGCCAACTACATGTGTTCCTCCGGTTCAGGCTCCTTGAGGGGTCTTTTGGTGGGTGACATGATTGAGCACCTATGTGAGAAGGTAAGGTTTAGATATCTTAGATTGGTGGGCCTTTAAATAGTTTTCCATCTCCTTATGTAGATAGAATGCCCAATATTCTTCCTTCTCTTCATGTACTTTGGCTATTCTATTGAGACCCACTCTGTTGTATCTATCTACAGGATTTATCTACATCATTAAGGACATTGCCCCTGCATGCCTTCTACGTAGCTTCATCTTGGATATTTTTATATTCTACACCATTCAAGTTAAAAGAATTCTTATTCGGAATGTCCAAGGCATCTTGTCAATGTTGTGTATGTGGGCCTTGATTGCAGCTGGAAGTTGCAGAGCTTCTCTTATTAAGTTCTTTGTGATGAGGAGCTCTTCAGTAGTGCCATCTGCCTTGGTGATTCTCCCTCTTTTGGTATGCTTGTCATGTGTCTTCAAGTACTCTGCACAGACTCCTGTGTCGATATTTCGGGGGAGTATCTCTGCCATTCTTCTGAGATCGACATTGTCTAATTTGGCCTTCACTTCAGCATCTTCTAGTATCTGTAGACACTCCGGACTATGGTACTAGAGAGCTACCTTTCCATGGGCTGTAACAGTTTCCTTTCGAATGAGGGTCCCATGGAACAGTTGGGCATAAGGACCTAAGAAATTTAGCTTTGGTTTCTGTGTCCCCCATCATTGCTAGTTGGCTGGGGATCGAGTGGCACTACTTGCTTGAGTGGTTGATGGGTTCTCGTGGGCTTCAGACACTCCGAGGCCGACATCTATATCAGGCACATAAGATCAATCGAATGACTAGTGGGGTTGATATCATTCTTCTTCTTTTTTTGTAAGTAAGTTAGTGAGAATAGGTTAGTATGGTTGAAGAGAGTGTTAGTATATGTACAATAGTGAGAATAGGTTAGTATGGTTGAAGAGAGTGTTAGCATATGTACAATCCATTGGTCTTTTAATAGTCAGTTCATGGCAGAGTAGGAGTTAGTACGTGAATGTGTAGGCCGTGAAAAGGTGAGGACGTGAGTGCAGGAAGAGTTTCCATGAAAGGCTTAGGCATGAAAGGCTCTGACGTGAAGGGCTCAGGCGTGAAATGCTCAGGCGTGAAATTCTCAGGCAAGAAAGACTCAGGCGTGAAATGCTCAAGCGTGAAATGCTCAGGCGTGAAATGCTCTATCGAGAAGGGCTCTGGCCGTGAAAGTGCAGGAATTGTTCCGTGAAATGCTATGGCGTGAAAGGCTCAGGCATGAAATGCTTGGGCGTGAAAGGCTCAAGCGTGAAATGCTCAGGCTGTGAAAGCGCATGAATTTTTTCGTGAAATACTCAGGCGTGAAAGGCTCTCGCATGAAAGGCTGTGGCGTGAAATACTCAGCGTGAAATGCTCAAGCGTGAAATGCTCAGGCGGCGTGAAAGGCTCTGGCGTGAAGGGCTCTGGCCGTGAAAGCGCAGGAATTATTCTGTGAAATGCTCTGGCCGCCACGTGAAAGGCTCAGGCGAGCGTGGGCTCTGGCCATGAAAGCACAGGAATTGTTCCGTGAAATGCTCTGGCCGTGAAAGGCTCAGGCGTGAATACCTTTTACGTGAAAGTGTAGGAATTTTACGTGAATTTCCATGAAAGGCTCAAAAGCGTGAACAGCTTTTATGTGAAAGTGCATGAATTTTTTCATGAATTGCTCTGGCCATGAAAGGCTCAAGTGTGAACAGCTTTTACGTGAAAGTGCATGAATTTTTACATGAAAGTGTGTTAGAATTAGGGTTGCAGGAAAGCACACAAAGCTTGGAGAAGAAGAAGCAAGAATGCACACAACACACAATGTATTAGATTGTGTCAATGTACAAAAGATAAGTTAGCCCTAGAATGATGGGCGTATATACAAGCCAAGGGAAAAAACCTCCTAAAGAGGGAAAAAGTGCCCCGGCAGTCCTAAGTGTGTTCATACACATCACTGCCTATATATATGGCAACAAATCCCCCCCTGGGAGTGATGCTGTGAACAAGAGCTAGCACTCATGTATAGGGAAGTGCCATGCCCGAAGCAGATCAGTCCACAAAGGGGAGCAAGCCCAAAGCTTTGCGGAAAGCTTCAAACTTCTCACAAGGAAGCGCCTTTGTGAAAAGATCAGCGAGGTTGTCCTATGTTGGCACATAGACCAAGCTGATCTCTCCTGCTGAGAGTCTCTCCCTGACATAGTGATAATGCACCTCAATGTGCTTTGTGCGAGCATGAAAAACTGGGTTTCTCGCAACTGCCAATGTGCTCTTACTGTCAGTGTAGATAGAGGTGGCAGACTCCTGTCCAACACCCAAGTCAGCCACCATAAGCCGTCTGAGCCACACACACTCAACCGTAGATAGCTGTGAAAGCTACCCTCCTGTACTCAGCTTCACAACTAGAAGTGGCCACAGTAGGTTGCTTCTTGCTCAACCAAGATACGCATGAGCTACCGAGCATGAAACAAAAACCACTTGTGCACACTCTTGTGTCATAGCAACCAGCCTAATCTGAGTCCAAAAAAGCATGCAAATCTGGCGGCAACGATCCCCCCTTGGGATAAAACAACCCAAGATGTATGGTGCCACTCAAGTAGCAAAAATTGCATTTAACTACCTTCCAATGCTGAGACCCTGGGCTATGCATAAACCTGCTCACCTGTGAGACTGCAAACTGGATGTCCGGCCTCGTAATGCATACATAAATGAGGCAACCAATAGCTGTCTGATAGAGTGTGGCATCAAAGTGATCTCCAGCATCATGAAGACTCAACTTCAAACCTGTCTCCATTGGAGTGTAGCAATAGGCTTGCAGTCTTCAAGGCCAAATCTCCGCAACAATGTCTCAATATACTTTGTCTGACACAAAGCAATACCTCCATCACACTGCTTAAACTGTATCCCCAAATAATGATGCAAATGCCCCAAATCTGACATCTCAAAAGAGGCATTCAAATCAGCCTTAAAATTAGCAATATGACTCTCATTTGGTCCTGTGAGCAGCATGTCATCGACATAGAGAGCAATGATTAGATGTACATCATCCACACGTTTAGCATACAAAGTGCTTTCCGTTGGACTATTCTGAAAACCATGTGCAGTCAAATATGCATGTATCTTTTCATACCAAGCTCGTGGAGCTTGCTTTAAACCATATAAAGCCTTTTTTAACCTGCACACTTTGTTTTCCTGCCCTCTTTGAACAAAACCACGAGGCTGCGATACATACACCTCCTCATGCAAATGTCCATTCAAGAACGCAGTCTTTATGTCCAACTAATGTACATTCCAACCATTATGAGCTGCCAATGCACAAATGCTACGAATGGTAGTCATACGACAAGTGGGAGCAAAGGTCTCATCAAAATCAATGCCCTTTTCTTGAGCATAACCCTTTGCAACAAGTCTAGCTTTATAGCGATCAACACTGCCATCTGGCTTTTGTTTCAACTTAAAAACCCACTTACATCCAATGGCCTTTTTACCAATAGGCAAATCACACAAAGACCATGTACCATTCTTCATTATAGCATCATATTCACTTTGCATTGCAGCCAACCAATTTTTTGATTTTTGTGCCTCATAAATGAAAGAGGTTCTTCCTCTTCACACATACTAGACACAGCCAAAGCATAACAATCTGATGCATAAGAGGCATGCTGAAAACCTGAACGAGTATGACTAGATATAGGTGCATCAATTTTACTATCACGCAAGGTTTGCACCAGCCATTTAGGCATACCTCTAGTCTGCTCATTTTCAGCCCTATCCTCATGAATTACATCCTGTAAATCTGCATCAGAAGTAGGCGGATCTATGATGTTGTTTGAAATCTGCATGCTGAGTATTTGCCTCATTAGGACTTACATTTGAATTCCCACCTGTAAATAGAGGCAACAACATATCAAATACATCCCGTGGTACATGATAACAAAGGCTGCACAGCATCTTCCACAAAAACATCATCTCGACTAATCAAGATACGCTTTGACTGCGGATGATACAATCTGTAACCCTTGCTCTCAGCACTGTAACCAACAAAAATGCATTTGACGGCCTTATCATCCAATTTTGTGCGTTGTTGCACACGCACTAAAGCATAGGCCAAGCAACCAAAGACACGCAAGTGACCAATAGAAGGCTTCCTGCCATGCCAAGCTTCGTATGGAGTAATAGACTGCAAGGCCTTAGTGGGACACCTGTTGAGTACATATGCAGCACACATGATAGCCTCAAGCCAAAACGCATCGTGCCATCTCCATAAGTGACCTGTTTTTCCTCTCAACAACACCATTTTGCTGAGGGGTATACAGCACTGTACATTGGTGTTTTATCCCACGACTAGCCAGAAATGCATCAAACTCTTTAGACATGTACTCCCCCCCTCGATCAAAACGGAGGGTGCCCACAGTACAATTGGATACATTTTCACCATAAGCATAAACTGTTTGAAGCACAAGCACTTCAGACTTTGCCTTCAGTGGATATACCCATGCATGCCTTGAGTAATCATCAATGAAAGTCACGAAGTACAAGTGTTTACCAAATGATGGAGTTTGCATAGACCCACATACATCACTATGTACAAGTTGCAATTTGCGAGTGGCCTGCACAGAACCATCCTTTGGAAATGCAGAACGCTGCATTTTGTCCAAAATACAGCCTTCACAAACATGTTTCAATGGTGCCTCAAGAGGGGGCAATGAAGCAACCATATCAAATTTCTGTAAAAGCAGCAAACTAGCAAAGTTCAGATGACCAAAACGAGCATGCCATAGTTTTGCATCTGAAACTGCCTTTTCATCCAAAAATTGCATTTGCTAAAACTTCCACATGCTTGTCATAAGAATTGATCCTATACAGCCCACGAAACAAGGTGCCAGATACAATAATCGTATCACCAGAAGTCAAATCATGAACAGTACATCTGTCATCCACAAATTTGACTACAAGTCCAAGTCTAGCAAGCGCAGAGACAGACAATAGATTCTTCTTTATCCCTGGCACATACAAAGCATCTGAAAGTGTGAAAGCGCTGCCATTTGCAGAGCAGTAAGCATAATTTTACCAATGCCCTTCACTGGGTAAGAAGGATTATTGGCATATGTGACAGTATTCCCATTAGGGACAGCCTCAAGACAAGTGAACATATCACGATGCGAGGTAATGTGCTTTGTAGCACCACTGTCAAAATACCATACATCAGAGTCAACAGAAACTGCCAAACATGCATCATGTACAGATGGGTCATACTGGCAATACACGCTAAACGCCCATTCTGTATCCTGCACAACATTTGCAAAATCTGCATTTGTAGAAGCATCCGCTATTGTGGCTGCATTTGACTCTTTCTTCTTTGCCTCTTTAGCCTTTAGCTTAGGGCAATTCTTAATGACATGATCAGTTGCCTTACAATAGTTGCACCTGATCTTTTTCTTGCCTTTATCAAGAGCCTTCTCATACTTATTGTTGCTACCTTTATCAAGAGCCTTCTCATACTTATACAATTTTGCTTTTACGTAATTGTCCAACACTTCTTTAATTATAAAATGAAGTATGATTCCTTTCCTGAAAATTGAAGTGATTTTTTCATTAACTAAGAAAGGACAAGCTCTCTCATATTTCAAAAAAATATCTCTTTGTAAAAGATATTTCTATTACTTTGAAAATTATCACATTAGTTTAAAGCTTAGCTCTGGGATTCAAATATATACTAAAGCATATGGGTTGCTCTACAATTACAAACTTTCTCCATGGAAGATATAAACTAAGGTGAGTCATTCTAGACATATATTCATCTAGGGAATACTGGCTTCGATCGTTAATTCTATATTCTCGAACTAACCCAAGCTTCTCCATGATCATGGCTAAGCATAGATTTAAACCATAAAATGAAAGGAAATCTAAATTGATTTCTATAACAAACTTCTCTTCATCATTCATCCAATGATGTGGCCACATATAAAGCTCATGATATGGTTGGGCCAAAAGAATACTTTTTAAACTTAAGATAATGAGCAATCATTCTTTCCTTGTCATCACTTGCCATGTACAAAAATGCAACGCTCACAACTTCATAGTCATGTGGTGAAATGGCAATTTTCACTAGGCGATTCTATAATTTTTCTCTAGTTAATTAAACATTTCCACAAGAAGACAATTTGAAAACAAGATGAAAAGTAATTTGCAAATAGGAAAAATCTTTATATATATGAAGTTTTATTACAAGTCTAGTCATATACTCAGACTTCACATATAAACTCAGATCCTCCCCACAAATCACAATTTTGTCGCCGGGGGGGGGGGGGGGGGGTATGGTATCTCTTATTAGCCTATACAGATTACACTGAAGTACACAATTCGAGGTCAAGGTAGTGTATAATACTATCTCCCAAACAACTCCAAGTCACATAAGTACCATCGTCATAGTAAGATTCTCCCAAAATCTCAATGTTAGGCTATAACAATAAGCAATAAATGCTTGGTTTCACTTATTCTCACTCCTAGAAATAACATGATTTTAGCACATATTCACCTTACTAAAAATAAGTCCCTTTCTTTTAACTTTTTTAGTTCTCTTTTTATACTAACATGGACTCTTTAGTTTTTATAGACTCTATTTCATATTCTAGAGCACTCACTTTCTTTTCCTTGTATTCTCATGCATAGAAGTGGTAGATGTATGTAATTATCTATGGAAGAGAGTCAATCTCATGAGCACTAGTAGCTACACATGCTTAGAGTTGTGTATCATACACATATGCACACAAGGTAGTAAAACCCACATCACCCATTTTAGTCCATAGATAGATCTATAATTTTAAATATGAAAGTACTAAAATATGCAACATTAGGAAAAATTTGAACTCAAATTGGGCCCTTTAAGGATTTCTACACATTCTCTCTCTACAAAAATGGGCTCATGGTGAAATTTTTGATCACCAAATTTGGAGACTTCTTGAATATGCAAAATTGCCCATCATGCTATATATCATTGGAAAGGTCTGAAGAGTAGTACGTGCCACACCATCCACCAAATTTGGAGACTTCTTTGATATGCAAAATTGGAGACTTCTTGAATATGCAAAATTGCCCATCGTGCTATATATCATTGGAAAGCTCTCGAAGAGTAGTACGTGCCACATCGTCAAAAAATTTGGAGACTTTTGAATATGCAAAATTTCACATCCTATTATATATCATTGGAAAGGTCTCAAAGACTAGATTCCAAATGTCCAAAATCTGCTCACTTTTGAGTTGATTTACAAAAATTTCACCATGAGGCCATTATTTTAGAGAGAGAATGTGTAGAAATCTTGAAAGGGCCCAATTCGAGTCTAAATTGTTATTGTGTTTTGACATAATATTATAAAGCTTATAGTTCTAAGCATAACTTTTAGATGTTGCATTAAGGTAGATTTTTTTTTCTTTCTCATACTAAAAAAATGGGTGAATAATGAAGAATTATTCTTCCTAGATGACCTTGATAAAAGCCACAATGCCTCTTTGTGGCTCCAAGACTTGAATTTTTTTAAAAAACAATTTACTTGTTGCACCCTTTGGCAATATTCAAGCATTGAAATTTAAGTGCTCCTAAACATGGGATTTTTCCTTGTTTGGTATGAAGAATATGTGGAGTAAGCATGATGTGATAATGATCTAATGAAGGAGGATAATGATCTAATGATCGAGGAAGGATATCCATGAGACAATGAAATATTGTGATGCATTTAAAGCTATAATTTTTATCATTCTAAGATGATATGAGATTCAAAAAATACTCAAGATCATAATTGCACTAAGTAACTTAATACTACATTCATGATTACAAAGAAGACGTGTTAACTTTAGCACACTTTTTCTTTTACTATTCAAATAAATTAGATGATTTATCTTTTTAGACTAAGATGTAGGTAGACTTTGTGAACTTTCATTATGAGGGTAGAGAGAAGCTATTACGAAAGTTTACAAAATTTAAAGATAGATAGTTGCTTTACAAGCAACAATGGACAAAAGTGTTCATCAATGCACACTTTTAGAGACACGAAGATGCTCAAGAGCAAGGAAAGAAAGGTGTTCTTTGCCGTTATATATTTTGGACCTTAATTAACAAAGATCTAAAAAATGTAAAACATGTTGTTCTCCCACCATGAAGGTTGACATGGCAAATTGGAAGAGAATTTTGCAAAGTATAGTTAAAAAAATGCATGGAAAGTTCTCTAGGTACACCCTTTGTGGGAATTTGGTGCTATTTGTAATTATTGAGGAATATTGCTAGACCCACCTTTACACAAATGGATGCCGACATTTAAGCACTGAGAAATTGTGAAAGTGGGTAGCTCTTTGTTGGAAGCAAATTAATGAGCTAATAATGATTATATGCTATTAAAAGTAGAAGGATTACATGCTATTAAAAGCAGATATGGATTGTAAGCAAATTAATGAACCAATAATGATTAAAAGTAGAAGGATTACATGTTGTTAAAAGCAGATATGGAATGTAGGCAAATGAATGAGCTAATAATGATTACATGCTATTAAAAGTAGATGTAGATTGTAAGGACAACTTTAGGTTATTTATGTAGGATATGTTGATATTAGAAAATTGGAAGGCAATTAAAGTAAGGAAGTAGTGATTTGGAAGCAAACTCCTTGGACAAGCCAAGATATAAAGGGGGGCATACCATGGGGGAGCTCTTACCTTGCTCAATTTCTAAGCATTCCTTTGTATTTTTTGGGGGGGGGCTTTGATCAATGGCAACCACCCACTTAACAATGATGTGGCTTTGTGCCATCTGCTTAGCTTTCATTGCTGATGGCGCCTCAGGTGACAGGCTCTCTTCTATTCATCCTCTTATTAAATGTGATTGATTTGTTCTCCTAATTATAATTAGTCATCAGGGCATAATAAACACATCATTATTAGTAGGCTTATACGGCGTAATCATTCTTACCGTGATTGTTTAGTCTAATCGCGATGTTGCCGTTGCTCGCAGCACGAGGATTTTATTACTCAAATTATCCTGCCTTTCACGCGGACGTGTCATCAAGAAACGTAGAGCCTTTGGTAATCCACTTCTAGTAATCTCTAATAAGTGGTCTCAATTATTAATGGGCTCTTTTCACTTTTAATGAAGTTTTGGCATTCTTGTGCTTTACCTACACCGCTAGTTTTCCATCCCCGGATGCAGCACTTTCCTCACCCGTGCATAGTTTGCCCCTTTATACACTACTACCACGTGGCTATTTGTACCCGTGCATAGTTTGCCCCTTTATACACTACTACCACGTGGCTATTTGTACCCGTGCATTGTTGATGCGGTAGTGCCCTCACCCATGCACAGTTTGCCCCTTTATACATTACTCTCCTGTGGCTATGTGCACCCACGCATTGTTGATGTGGTACTGTCTTCACCTGTGCACAGTTTGCCCCTTTATACACGACTACCAGGTGACTAGAGGAGGAAGAGAGGAAATGGGATACTAGAGAGAGTCACACGTGACAACATGTGTTAATAAAATTTCACCTTGCTTAATTTCTAAATCCCCTTTGATAAGATTGGTGTAAAGGCCTCTTGCCCTTACTTGTTAAGGCCTCTTGCCCTTACTTGTTAAGATGTTCATGGGCTCGTACCATCGGTGGTGGTGGCTGGCGTCCCCAATGTACTAATGGATAATGTAAAAGGGCCCAACATGGGGCTACATGTGAGGATTTTCGTGCCATTAGGACCCAATATAGGGCCATATGTGAGGGTTTTTATGCCATTGGTGTGGCAAAAAATGCACGTTTTTCTCTTGTGTATGAATAGCTCCACTGTTGATACACTAATATATTGTTACCTCTAAGGGAAGATCATGCATGTGTGCTAGAAATTTGATGGTCAAGTTTTGAAAGTTTAAAGAAATAATCGAAAGTACAATGAATGCATTATGCCCTTGTCATTGTATGATAAATACTGAAGTGCCTAGTGGACTAGATTGATATCAAATTTGTCAAATGTCAAAGCATTATCATTAGTGTCTATGACAAATATACTTATAGACTCCCACTTCTTTCAAAAAAATGTCATATTGCTACAAGTGATTATGAAAACCATGCTCCACATTCTTTAACTTGTTAAGTGCATCCTCATCACTTGCATTGGACTACGCATGACATACAATGAAAGTGAGTGATCTTTTTTTTTTAATAATTGAACCTCTAATTTGATTTCAACTGAGGAAGCAATGCAAATAGTAGCATGATAAATATACTTGCAAGATTTCTTTTAAACTACGAACCTTTTCACATCATCAAGCAAGGGAGGCAAAACCCCCTAGAGAGCCCCTCCATGGAAGAGGAATGGAAGATACACCCAGCATTTGCATCAATAAGGACTTCATAATGTTATTATCTGCACACACACACATATATACACACCCAACATTTGCATCAATAAGGACTTCATAATGTTATTATCTCCACACACACATATATACATCCAACATTTGCATCAATAAGGACTTCATAATATTATTATCTTCACACACACATACATACATACGTATATACACACCCAACATTTGCATCAATAAGGACTTCATAATATTATTATCTTCACACACACACATACATACATATATATATATATATATATATATATATATATAGAGAGAGAGAGAGAGAGAGAGAGGGGTCTTAGACCTTGGCTACCTTAGCTTTGGAAATCAATATTAGGATTAATATGAAGGATTGCATAATTGACACTTATTTTGTTTGTAGTTGTTTTGTTTTGCATTTATTTGTTGAGAATAATTTGCTGAATTCTTTGCAATGGTGTGTGTGGGAATGATGGATAGGAGGCACAAGAAGAAGAAGCGGTAGTGGGGATGGATAACGTGGGGCAAAAGGTATGGTGTGTGGGGAAGCCAGCTGCTGAGGACTTGTATCTAAGAGGGAACATAGACTATGCATGTGGGGAAGGAGAGGTGGACTGCAGGCTCATTCTACCAGGAGGAGCGTGTTATCTCCCCAACAGCCCAATCGCGCATGCATCCTATGCCATGAACCTCTACTACCAAAAAAATGGACGCAACTGGTGGAACTGCCACTTCAACAACACTGGCCTCGTGGTCTTCACTGACCCTAGTAAGACCCCTCTCTCTCTCTATCTATATATATATATATATATATATATATATACACACACACACACACATACTTTTCCTTCCTCGCAATACAAGTAAAAAAATTCAAGTATTTCTCTACTTTCGGACTAGAACGGTTGGGTCCCATTATGGGAGCCCGGGTTCCATGCGACGGAGGTTGGTTGTAAGCCGATGGAGTAATCCACCTTCCTACTAACCAAAAAAAATCAAGTATTTCACCATTTTAGAATACATGCACACATGTGAAGCCCTCAGTTCCCTCCTCATTCCTCTCTCATGTATAGAGTATAGGGTGGATAGCCCCATACCCTAATCTTCTTAGGTTAACTCCCAAGTCCTTCTCTCTTGTATATTGATAAATGGATAGCCACATACCCTAATCTTCTTATTTTATCTCCCAAGTCCTTCCTCTCTCATGTATATTGATAAGTGGATATGCCCATACCCTAATCTTCTTAGGTTAACTCCCAAGTCCTTCCTCTCTCTTGTATATTGATAAGTGGATAGCCCCATACCCTCATCTTCTTAGGTTAGCACCCACCCCAAGTCCCCCCTCTCTTCTCTTCACTCTTCTCTAAAATACTTAACTTGGTAGACCCCCTTTACTCTATACCCTCTATAAGCAAGCTCCTAATACAAAAGGTAAGCCTATGGTGAACCCTCACTTGTCTTATATTATGTAAGTTGAAAATTGTTGATTTTATTGCCCTTGTGATGGTTGCATAATCTCAAAATCTATCTAACAAACAATGCATGGCCTCCCATAATGAATGTGTAATCAAATTTGTTGTTTTATCATTCCCTTAGTATACCATCTTGTTTATTTTTTATGGTGTTCACTTTACATAATTAGAGTATCCTTTAGCATTGTATACCCCTAAAGGTTGTTTAACAATGCATTGGGTTTTTCCCTTACTTTGGCTAAAACAACTAAGCAAAAATTTTAAAAAATAGTAGTGATTCTCAATCTATGCCTACCTCATGAACTCTCATTTTATTGACACTACTTCCCACAAATATAATAAATTATTGTTGGACTGTTGCTTATTTGTGTTATGCAGGCTTTGGAAATTGTAAATACATAGCGCAATGGACTACATAATTGCATTTCTAAAATGCAAAATAAACTAGAGTATGAGCTTATTGAGTTTGTGGCCAACTATCTTGTTCAATAAGCACTAATATGGAGCAATAAGATGATGTTAAGCGTGGTTAGTTTGACTACGTAGCCTTGTAACCTTTGTTGTGTTGGTTCTACAAGGCCAAACATTTTGTAAATATAAAATATCTCTCTCTTTCTTAAATAAATAACTTTGAATAAATGTATTCTATTTTTAGCACCTGCCTATCAACCTCTTTTATCATAAGCTGTTGCTTTTACAGTGTTGATTTGTTCCCATGTATAGGTATATAAAACTTTGAATTTTTTAAAAAAACACCCCATTTCACCTAAAGGGGCTCTATCTTTATCTCCACCACAACATAAGGAGGAAAATATGAGGGAAGCAAAATTTATAACACGTGTTTATGAATGCAAGTATTTATTTTGAAAAAAAACACTTGTGTACTCTTTTAGTATGTAGCAAATCATCCCCTTCATACAAAATGCTTTTACAACCTATCATGGTGTAGCAATAGTTATAAAGAGGATGACAATCTATGAATCTGACCAATGAGGATGGACATTTTTCATCATAATTAAAACACCTATCAAATACGTACACATTTGCAAGGATGGCTATACTATAAAAACTCCCCATAACCATACCTAGCCTAGTCAATGTGGATCTTACAAATGACTTTCCTAGGTTTACATTAGAAATTTGGTGATATAGATTCTATGATATTCCACAAAGCCTATCAAAATTTTTCCTTTTCCTTTACCTCCCCTCATAAGAAAAAGAACATTGGATCAATGCTTGGTTGTTGTAGGTTTTATAGTTTTGAAAGATTTGCAGTCTAAAGAACATCTTATAGCATCTAATTGTTTCTTTCGTTTTTGCCATTCTCGATGCGCTCACTCCTCACACCGACATTCTAACTCTCTATGTTACCCCTAGGAATCCAAAAAAGAAGTTGTATAAAAGGAAAATATAACTTAATGCTACTTTTGATTTCCTCTCTATTTTATCTAATCTACCTTCTCATGTAGTTTCGAGATAGATCTCAGTTCTTATTATGCTAATTTCTAGCATTATTTTATTTACCTTATTATAGTCTTCCTAGCTCAAAACAATGAAAGTTGGATCTAAGGAGGCTCAAACACTATGAATGCACACTCATGATTAATTAAGAAATATAATTAATACTTACTTAAGCTAATTCAAGGTCTTACTTAAGACAATAAGGAGACTCTAAACTAAATCATTGCACGACATCAAATCTCTCACACATTGTATTGCATTAGGCTCTTTGAATGGGCAAGATGCAAAAAAAAAATGTTTTACCACCTTCCAACAAGAAGATAACTTCCAAGAATCACTTATCTTTAAGATGCATTCTCACCAATTGTCCCCACCTCCCATGTGAAGCTTTACCATTGCTTATGTCATCAAATTCACCTTTTCATTTTTATTCATTACATTCATCAATGTAACAAATAACCTTTAGCTAATGTGGCCTTTGAGTTGCAACTAAATACAAAAAATACAAAGAAAATACACTCCCCCTCCATCTATACAAGAATTACAAGATCAATTTCTCAACACTCCCTTGGTCTACTAGTCCTAGATCCTTTACTTCACATACCCTATAGCATAGTTGCACTAAGAAGGAATTGCACCATACCTCCAATGCTTACACACATCAGCCTAATGGTCTATGTGATCCTTTCAACCACATGTGCAAAAACAATAATCCTATAAAATACAATGGGGTGAGGATTAAAAGCATTTTTTTCTTTCACAAGGACTAAAAGAAATGTTTCTCTCCTCCATGACTGAGGAGAATTGTGAGCTTGTGTTTCCAACGTGTAATCTTGGAGCAAAAGTCTCATCTTGCCAAAGCACATGAATCATAAATTTCAATCACCAAATATGTCAATGGTGATGAAGAATCATGTGCCAATTGAAGCACTAATGATAATATTTTTGTCGAAGATGGTGTTAATGCATATTTTTGTGAGGGTCTCCTATTCACTCTTTTCAATTAGTTATTTTTTGTGAGATCATCCTATTCAAATAAAGTCTAAGCTTTGAATAAAGTGTAAGGCTTTATTGCTAAGGTTTATATGTCATTATTAAAAAAGTTTCACATTTAGAATTATTTAAATTATAACAAAATCTAAAATTTTTTGTGTTTGAAACATTAGTATAAAAGTTTTTTTTAAGAGTTTTGCCAAAGATTTAAAAAATTAAATTTAGAATTACTAAAAGAAACTATCTAAAATGGAAGATTAAAAGAAATAGTTTTTTAAGAGATCAACATGGGAAACCTTATATATTAAGTAAAGATGTGCTTACACCAAAGCCCAAAAAGTGAGGTCCAATGACAAATAACTTTATATTTTGAGACATTTTACATAAAAACCACCTCCTTACCTTTTCGGCTAGACATAAAAGCCACAAAATTATGAGACTCGACAATACGCTTTGCTAGGTGGATTTTCTTCCTCATGGAAGAATATTTGTTGGGGTAGTCAGGCAAGAAGCTTCTTCATCGTCACTATCCAAGGAGATTGGGTTACTTTTGCTACTAAGCACATTATTTTCTTCTTCTTTTTCTTCTTAGCCTTCTACTTCTTCACTACCAAGACCACGACCATCCTTGAAGTACCTAAAAGGAACATTCTTAAAATAGAAGATTTTATCACCATCTATGCATGCGGCATGCTCATGACTTTCCACAGCTGCAACCTTTGTCTTATCCATGCCAGTGCCTATCTTCAAGATAATCTAATTCAGAGAGGGGGGTAGTACTTCCCACTAAGAAGGATGCACAACAAGGTCGAGTCAAGGGTTGCACCAAGCCTATTGGTATGTAATTTTCCATGTACACATATGTCCAATCAAACAAGTTGATAGGCGATGAAGAAACTTTGTTTTTTATATCACCTTGTCCATAAAGTGCATATTACTCTCGCAACCCCTTGTGATTTCTTCGGCAATCACATTGTCGCAAAAGAATATAAAGTGGGGTTTATGAAAATCCTTCATACAATTTCCTCGCATGCCTTCATAAGTGTGCAAGTGAACTTGCCTAAGACCCTTAGACATTGCCATCCCACTTTGGACACATCCCAACCCATGTACTCCTTGATGAGCTTGCCAATACTTATTAGCAAGGAGGGGTCCATGACCTGAAGAACAATTTGAAAATGCACATGACTCAATGTGCCACCCTTTTCCAATGCAAAACGCCCACTAATGCACTCGGTATGGATGAATTGCTCCAAGGATTCCCAATAAACAAGATCCATGTCACCATTGCCCACATCGATGGTGATAGAGACTTTTAGGATTTTTTTCTTCAAAGGAGTATTCTTGACACTTGGGGTTGATGCTGATGACCTAGACTTGCTCATAGATGCAAATTCCCAAACTGCTCTCCATCAAGTGGAGTAAGAATACACAGAAAAGCATGCATCGCAATAGTTGGATTTGTAGAAGTTCTGGTGACATCCTCATAGGCCACTACAACATTTGATAATGGCTAGAGGAGGATGCCTAGCATGCTTAGGAGTAGACATACCAACACATAGAAAGAAACACACATAGACACAAAGGAACACACACAGACACAAACAAACAAAAAGTAACACGGCACACCCATCGACACCCCAACAATGATAGAAAGCAACATTGCACACCTAGCACCACACAAACAAATAGAAAGCAAGAAGACTGCCACACAGACATGCACATCCAAACCAATGAACCGTAGATTGATAAAGATGAAGCATAGACAGACAACAAAGCGAGACCCAAAGTTATAAAGGCGTCACGCAAACTAGCATGGTACCAAAGACATATCTTAGAGAAGTGTCTTAGGTGTCTTATCTCATAATGGGCTAATTCTAGAAAGCTTCTCATAATATTGAGAGGTAAGCCATTTGAGAATTGCCTTAATTTTTCAATCCATGTGTTTTCCCTGTTTGGAAATCACACTTCCCACATAGACAATTTTGTCCTTTTATGAAGGAACGCTTTGACCTCCTCTTGCATATGATGCTTTTGCTCTAAACTTTTGCAAGTTTTTTAAAGATTGGTCTCATATTCGACTTTTCTTTTTTTAGAGTAAACAAAGATATCGTCTAAGAACACAAGAATGAAATTGTTCAAATATTCATAAAATGCATTAGTCATTAAGATATGAATATTGCAAGAGAATTAGTTAAACAAAAAGTTAAGACTATAA
Source organism: Cibotium barometz (assembly GCF_041138505.1). Classification (NCBI taxonomy): domain Eukaryota; kingdom Viridiplantae; phylum Streptophyta; class Polypodiopsida; order Cyatheales; family Cibotiaceae; genus Cibotium; species Cibotium barometz. Next base: position 33,800,577 of record NC_141098.1, read on the forward strand.
GCTCATAATTCTTATAACGTGTTTTGAATGCACCCTTAGAAATGTCATCTTACTTAATTTAAATTTGATGATAATCAAGCATTAGATCTATCTCACAGAAGATCTTGGCTCTGGGTAGTTGGCTCAATATGAATCACCTACGTGAGGCAATGGATATTTATTCTTAATAGTTTGCCTTTTTAGTTCTTGAATTGCATGCATACATTTAAGTACAACTTGAATTAACATAGGTGTAAAAATAAGGAGAGAAACTTGGTCTAATTAATCCGTTCTGAAGTAAATTGTCATGTTGGAGCTATAATCCTATGTGCTTGTGTTGGAGCTATAATCTTGTGTGCTTATGTACAATAGATTTATATAGATCATTTACATGGGATGTTATAGCCCGAGGTATAAGCTCTATAACAAGATCTAGCAATCTAGGAGGGGGCACGGTAGGTAGGTTTTAAAGATACATTAGTAATATTCATCTACTAGCTTTTGAACATATAGTAGCTTACTATCTTGCTACATGATGTTAGGCTCTTCTACATTTTTTACAAAAATTGTAAAGTCTTAAAACCTTGGCAAATTTCTCTTATTAACTTCATGGTAGAAGTTTCCTATATATTGCATGCAAATTAGTCTCCTCAAATTCAAAGTTTTGCTCACGTTAGGAGAGAGAAAATAATGACTACTCCCAAAATCAAAGATTAAATTCCTTCCAAGGAAATATCATTTATGGATGCTTGTGTGTGAGCTTCCTTAACTCTATTGCAGTGAGAACACATTTATAGATGACGACTTAGTAATAAGCATTCCTTCCTCATAACCATCAATCATTGGCTCTTTAACAATTAATCGGATTTATAGTCATAGACTAGGCACATGAAAAGTGCCAGTCAAATGGTTTGTGCTAGCCAAATCGTGTGAGCATGAATGCAATTGGACGTATATCAATGTATTAGGGGCTCTCGTTGTTCTGTGTGAGAGCTCTTATGCATAAGGCTCTCATTGTGTGAGAGATCTTATGAATAGATTGATGGCATTTTAAGCATACTTACTATTACTCTCTCCATTCAATCATAATTGAGATCTTATGAGTAGATTGATGTCGTCTTAAGCATACTTGCATTACTATTCTCTCCATGCAATAATAGATTAAAGGCGATTTAAGCATTACTTACTATTACTCTCACTCCATTCAATCATAAATGAGACCACATGAATATATTATGGAGTTTTAAGCATACTTGCTATTACTCTCTCCATTCAATCAAGTAAATAAATGAGACCACATGACTATATTATGGAGTTTTAAGCATACTTACTATTACTCTCTCCATTCAATCATAATCAGGCACATTTCCTTAGGTTATTAGGGAAATTAGACCGGTATCAAATCTTCCTTAGGGCTAAAAAATCAAGCCGAGAACCAGCTCAGCATCCATTCCTACAGAGGAAAAAGTGAAGATGTAGAGGCATTTAGGATCATAGAGTAGGCACATGAAAAGTATTAGTCACATGGTTTGTGCATGGATGGTATCATGGGTTCAATTGCTTCTGTAGATTAATGTACCGGATCCATCAAACAAAAAAAATAGCTCTCTTGAAGGCTTATCTTAGGTCTGCATCTATTGGATCATCTATTTTTCTATTACTCTATTTCTTTCTGTATTCAATTGCTTCTTTAGATCAATGTGCTGAATCCATCAAACAAAAAAATTAGCTCTTCTGATGGCTTATCTTAGGGCTACATCTACTGGATCTTCTATTTGTCTTTTATTCTATTTCTTTCTGCATTCAATTGCTTCTTTATATCAATGTGGTGGATCCATCAAACAAAAAAAATAGCTCTTTTGAAGGCTTATCTTACAGCTGCATCTATTGGATCTTCTATTTTTTTATTGCTCTATTTCTTTCTGCATTCATTTTAGGAGCATATCCAAAAATTTATCTGCATGCATTCTAGGAGAACATAGATTTTCAAAACCCTGACTTGGTGCACCCGCATGCTGATCTTACTCATCACCGAGAGGTTCACCTTCTTGACCATGATTCAGCGTGTGACTTCAACTCACAGAAATTACAGAATATACAAGAAAAAAGCAAATCAAAAGCTGCACTCTTACTTATTTCAAGTATAAAAGTACCACTGTTTACTCTTACTTATTTCAAGTATAAAAGTACCACTCTTTTCCCCAAAATCTGTTTTTTGGGTAATTTTTCTTGGTAGTTGATAATGACAATTCACAAAATTACAGATTCTATTCTTAGGGATTCCATGGTCTTTATGAGCAAAATCATTGCAACCATCTGAACATTGAAAATTCCACTTACAGTGAGAACGAGAGAATGGAATGAGTGAGCTTCGAGGTGGCAGGAAATTTGAGCTCACATTAGTGCAGTTGTACACTCATATACTTTTTTGTTTTACGAGCAGGGGTTTACATGGCACAAAATGTCTGGTTACACCCATACTTGTATGGAAACAAGTGCAACCAATGCTTTCTGAAAAACTGTCTTCTAAAATTTCTCCATGTTGTGTTACTTGTATAAACTGGAGCCTCACAATGCCATTGCCTGTTCCACCAAGGTTTGGAGCCTCCATCACAATATAAGGATAGATAATTCTGCCCAAGTCATAGTCACCACACCCCCTGGAGGCATAAAAAACCCCCAAAGTAGCCAGATTGTGACATCGACATGCTACTACTTCATGCCCTATTCTCCAACCCAAGGGAACTTATTGTCCAAGTAGCCATACCAATTATTGTAGTGCGTTCTCTTGATTATGAGGTACTTCACAATGAGGATATGATGAGAATTCATGCACACCCAAGGCTCGAGTTTTGCACTCTTTAAGATTACTTTGACAGATGTTGTCGAATTTTGGTTTTTTTTAAGTTTCATGTTACTACATTATGCATATTTTGAATGTGTACTGATGTCTCACATACCCTTTTTTTTTTTTTGCGAGTAGGTATTGAACATAGATCTCTCTCTCTCTCTCTCTCTTGATGTATGACATCCTACACCCAGTCATTTGGCACCGGTTGGAGCTAGATGCTTTATTGGATGTATTTACCCCCCCTCGCTCCCACCCAACCCACAGTAGTTAACCAAAGCCCTATGTGAGATTTATCTCCACATTTTAGAGTACTTTGTACCTTTTTTTTCTTTTGTATCCTTTTGATGTCCATTGAGACATGATGATGATGTATACAGGTTTTGTCTCATAGGCCGTTTTCGGACCTTTAGAAGACGTTAATAAAATCTTTCTTTCTCTCTCCCTCTCTCATTCATACACACCCAAGGGTCGAGCTTTGAACGCTTTAAGACTACTTTGCCGAATGTAGTTGTCAAAATTTGGTTTTTTTATTTCATCCTACATGCATTATGCATATTTTGAATGTGTATTGATGTCTCACAGACCCCCTCTTTTTTTTTTGCGAGAGTAGGTATTGAACATGGATCTCTCTCTCTCTCGCTCATTTCTGACCATTGACCTAATTGTTTTCTGTGATTGTAACAGCATTTTAATTTTGCAGCCTTGATAACGTCCATGTAGGGCATTACATCAGTTTTAACATTAACTTACCAAAGAAAATTCTAACTCACATTTTTACATGACCATTCATATGTCAGCATAGCATCTGCAACCAAAGCCTGCCACAGGCTGCAGCCTCATAGCACCCGTGCCTCTGGATGTAACCAAAGCCTGCTGCAGACTGCAGACTGCAGCCTCATAGCAGGCATGCCTCAGAATGTCGCCTTCATGATACCAACTATAGATAGGCTCATCAGTTCTAAGACTTAGAACCTGGCAACATGATTCTACTTGTATCCCAAAAGCACCTCAAATCTGCAGTTTTCCAACAACAAAGCGTGGCCAGAAGGTGGGCACTGTATCCCTCACTAAGGTATGCAGTCTTAACCTGTCTGGCTTTCTTTTTCAATTGCCTGTATGCAATCCAAGATAGAAGCTTTCTTTGACATGACCGCCATCAATGCCTCATGAACTTGGCTATTGTTTTTCAAAAGTGAAGCAGAGAAGAGAACCTGAATCAAATACAGAAAGACAATCCAATGAAAATCTTGACATAGTGAGTGAGAATCTTTGTTGTGCTTCTATCCCAAATTAAATTTCTTCAAAGATTGTTCTGAGGTTTCTGTCTTTGCACAGGAAAAGGCCCATGTCGATGTCTTTGACCACCAGTGCCTTTAAGAAAACTACTGGAATAAGAGATCAACCCTACACGAGTGGTCTTTACAAAACCTAAGGTTTGGGAAGGGTGTCTACAACAAGCCATGAACAGCTGCAGGACTGCAGGAATGCCAGGATAACCTGAGAAGTCTATACATGTGAGACATGGGACGTTTTTTTACCCTCTAGATTGCATCTGCATGGCTTTACTAACCAAGTTGAGGAAGCTAATTTGTCCAGTATCGTAATACAACCTTGGTATTCGAGTGGCGGGAACTCATTTTTGAAAAGTTTTAGAGTGGACGCTTGGGCTAAGCCAGCTTCAGCCCAATTCAAAGAGCTTGCCATATGATTTAAGTCTGGATACAGTGCTAGTGTCATCACACATTCCAGCATGGGGCTTTACAAGAGGTCATCCCCCATGTAATCACATACTTGGGGATATAAGGGTTGAGAAGTAAACAACTTCAAAAGTGAAATACTTCCCAAAAGCATGTAAGAAAATTATAAGCTTCACACAGTTGGGAACATTCCACATTGGCACATACACTGACCCTAATCTCTTTTATACAAATAATGATGTAATTTTTTTGTCAAGAAAGGATCCTTTAATCAGTGGAAAAAAGAAGCATCCATTCATGAGCGCACTGCAACCCTCCAAGGAGGTAACATGTACAACGTAGCAAAAAGAGGGGGGGGCTCCCTCCGTGGCTGGCTGCTCTTGGTGAGGAAGGATCCCGGGCTCCAAGTGCAAAGGAGGACAACCTGGCGTTGCTGTCTAGCTCCGAATCGCCCGTGCAGCACTCCAACCATCCCCTCATGGTATTGACGAGGTCCGCCCAGATAAAGCAGATGGTCTGCGCCAACAGGGAAGCTGAGCCTTCAAAGAGCTGCATCACGCCTGTCAGCAGATATGCCCTGCTGTGATGCTGCTAATGAGATCCCACTGCTGGTCAGTGTGGGCCTACAGGGTCCAGGGTGCCACAGAGTCACGATGGCAGAAGTGGCAGTGATCCAAAAGAGTGACCTGAAGCACACGACCCTTGCGGTCCTCCTCGTGGAGGCCTGGCCACATGGACGAAGAATGTGATACACCTCACCTATTATACAGGTCAGCCAGCCTTGGGCAGAGTCAGACAGCGCAAGTGCCACATGGCAGTGATGACATGGCAACAATGATGTGGTGGCAATGACGTGACAGAGGTAGGACAGGCCGACCAGCGCACATAGATACGTGAGTAGCAAAATCATCATATTCATCTGCATTCCTCAATAGCAATCAGAGCCTATAGAGCGTCTCTCTGCGATACAAGCCAATCAAAGAGACATTACGCAGTGTGGACTGTGATTTGACATCTTCATTCTCAGCCACATCTTGTACTTGAATTTCAGTTGCATTACTTCTTTCTTGTACATAATACAAAGCAATAGTTTAGGACTCTCATGTGTTGTATGTGTGATTCCACGACAAGTGTTCTACATAGAACTCCTTGCTTATTGGTTTTTGAGTGAACTCCTAAAGAGTTTAATTTAATTCCCACCCATGGCTAAGGCCAAGATGGTAAGTACAAACTACTCAGAATGGACGATTGTTCCAAATACTTTATGTAAAAAGGCCAGAGGCCCCAGAATGCCTCAGATCACCAGCCCCCCGATGGGCCTCTGACTTGGGATCACCTATGTGAACAGGAGGAAAGGACCTTCATTTTATTTTAAGTCTACAGCTAAAAGGTTCACAATTCAAAAAACGGCTTTAGTGCCGAGCGACTGACGACCTCGCCTACGAGCTCCGCCCCCCACCCCCCCCCCCCCCCGCTGCTTCTCGCCGTCGCGCCCCCCTCCCCCCCCCGCCAGTCCACCGCTTTCTCCTCCGTCCTCTCCCCCGCCTCCTTCATTGCGCCCCTCCTCGCCTTCTCTCCCCCGCCTTCTGCCTCGCTTCCTCCCCCGCCTTCGCTCCCCCGCCTCCCTCCTCGTTTCCTCCCCCGCCTTCTTTCCCCCCGCCTTCTCTTCCTTCGCCACCTTCCACGCTGCCTTCCCCGCCATTCCCCCCTCCACTTGCTTCCTTCCCCCGTCATCTCTTCCCCCGCCTCTCTAACCCCTTCGCCTCCTTCTCCCCCGCCTCTCCCCTCTCCCCCGCCCCCTCTCCCCCCTCCACCTTCTCCTCCGCTGCGCATCTCTTCCCCTCCGCCTTCTCCCTCTCCTCCCTTCCGTCTCACCCCTCCGCCCACCGCTAGCTCCTCCCCGCCTCAGCTCCCCCCCCCCCCCCCCCCCCCCCCCCCCGCCCCGCCCCGCCCCCGCTATCCTGTAGCCCTCCGCCTCTCTTTTTTCCTCGCAGGGCTGTGTCCCTCCCGTTGGTGACCCCGGTTTCTGGCCTTTTCCCTCCGGAGGACTCCATGGAAGCCGCTCCGACTAACCCTGCCGATTCCGGTCTCCGTCTGGAGTTCACAGCTGAAGATCTTCAGTTGTTTGTTTCCACAGTTTCCGCTCTTGAGGCCTCCTCCTTGGTCTGCAAGATAGTGGGTAGCCGTCCGATGCGGAGAGAGCTTCGCGACCTTCTGCAAGGCAGCCTTGTTGGCGTGCCCGCCAAGATCGTCAGCGTAGATTTTTTGGGACGTGGCTACTACCAGGTGGATTTCGAGTCCCCACAGGCAGCTCAGATGGTGCTGGCTCGGAGCCCCATTGCCCTCCGCTCATCCCGGGCGTTCCTGGCGCGATGGACTCATGGTTTCGACCCCGCTTCTGACCCGCTAGCAGGCGCGACAGGTTTCCCCGTCACTATCTGCTTTCCTGGACTCCGTAGTAGGGAGTACTTGCCCCTCTTGTCATCCATTGGCAAGGCGTTCGGGCAGGTGGTGGAGACGCCTCAGACAGCGGCTTCAGTGATTGCTCGGGCAGCAGGACTCCCGGCCATTCGAGTTGTGGTTCCGTCACCGGAGTCCCTCCCGAAGACGATCCTTCTCCCTTGTCTTTCTGGAGGACATCTGATACAGCGCGTGGAGTATTCGGGCCTCCCCGGCCAGTGTTACACATGTCGGGAGATGGGCCATCTCGCACGCGCCTGTCCCCGCAAGGGGGTTCATCCTTCACGCTATGCCGCCTCTGGACCCCCTGCAGGAGACCCGAGGGGTGGCCATCCACCTCAGAGACCGGACATCCCTGGCTTGCCACAGCAGGCGCCATCATCTGACGAGCAGGCCCCGGCGGAGGATGCCGCGCAGACCCAGGAGGCTGGCGGATGGCAGGAGGTTCGCCGGCGGAAACGCCCGGCCCGCAGGGACCGTCGCAGACGCCAGCAGGCAGCACAGGCTGGCGGACAGGTTGGCGGACAGGCGACTCCGGTTGGCGTACAGGCACCTACCCGCACTTATGCTCCAGTCAGGGATAGGCGGCCAGCAAGTCCCACCCCGATGGACGAGGATTCAGACTCAGTGCCCGTTGAGGCCGCTGGTGGAGCCTCCCACGTGGAGACCCCGCTCCCGCCTCCCCCCGCGGGGGGCCCCGCCCCCTCCTTGGAGCAGATTCCTGAGGATCCCGGGCCGCACTCTTCGACCCCCGGCTCCCCTTCCCCTCACCCGGAGAGCACTCCTTCCACCCCCCCCTCTCCCCCCCCAGCCCCCCCCCCTCCCGCCTCCCCCGGCGGCCCCCCCTGACACCTATCCTCTGGCAGATGCCTCTCCATCCTCTCCTCGCTCTCCCCCCTCCTCGCCGCGAGCCCCCATCCCTCCCTCGGCCTCTCCAGGATACTTCGCCAGACCACCCACTGCCCCGGGGCAGCGCAGCTGGGTAGGCCAGAGCTCAGTCCAGCGGCTGTTCCACCGCCACTCCGGGCTGGTGGAGATGGCGATCCTTGCTTCGCCCGCCACAGAGTTCTCTCCAGCCTCCCCTGGGGGGCCCCCGCGAGTGATGGGGCTACCAGTGGATTACGGTTTTTTCAGGTGCCTCCAGCTGGATGCTGGCCCGTTCGAGACACTGGTCGCGCCCTTGCGAGTTTGCGTGGTGTGCCATCCCTCTCGTTCTCCCTCAGTGGTGAGCAGCATGGTGGCTTTCTCCTTTCCTCTCAGTGTTGCCCCAGACACAGCATGGGATTGCAACTCTGTAGAGGAAGTTTTGCGTGATCAGATACTGGAGCTTTCTCACCACTTCAGTGACTTGGGGCTCACGGACCTATTGCAGACCCGATTACACTCAGCCCGCATGAGCTTGTTTGGTATAGGAGACTGGCGCGCGGATCCGGTCCACACCTCAGTTGAGGCGGTGCTTCTGATTCTCCTCCATGCCGCCCCGAGGGTGCAGCCTACCTTTAGATACATATATGCAGAGGATTGGTCTCACGCCTATGCCCTGGACAGGGCGAAGGCGGAGTGGGGCTGGACACAGAGACAGGTCACCCTATTTTTGGAGAGACTCCGCACCCGGACAGACAGTGATTATTCTCCCTCCAAGCCGGCGCCCAAGACTCACAGAGTGGAGGGCAGATCATCCGGGCCGGCTGAGAGGGGTGAGCCAGTGGAGGCTGCTTCACTTGCCATAGCTCATCCATGAGGATCCTCTCATGGAACATCCAGGGTCTCGGTGGACATCGCTGCTACATTGGTCGGAGCAGACTTCGCCAGGAGATCCAGAGGGCTCTCGTTGGAGGACCCATAGATATCCTTTTCATCCAGGAGCACCACCTTTCTGCCGGGCGTACCCGCACCTGCGGGAAGATCTTGCCAGGCAGGAGTCACACTTTTTGGTCACCGGCATATGGCTCCCAGGGGAACCAGGGTGGAGTATGCATCTCAGTTAGCGAGCAGCTTCTATCCGAGGTTGTGGACTCTGGCATTCTGGTCCAGGGTCGTGCGCAGTGGATCATCCTTCGGGTTGGGGAAGACCGCATTGGCTTCCTCAACTTCTACGCCCCTAATGGGGCGACCGGGAGAGCCGAGTTCTGGAGCACCATTAGGCAGTCCCTCCCCTTGGCAGACCACTGGTGCCTCGAAGGGGATTGCAACATGCTGGAGGATGCAGAGGACAGGATGGGGGGCAGCCAGGAGACCATTCATGGGCCGGAGCTCGCTGCCTGGGAGGAACTAGTGCTACAGGTGAGAGGCCAGGATCCGTGGACTCTCCCGGAGTTTGGCAGGTTGCAGGGGAGTCTATCTTTCTCGCGCTCGGATAGACGGGCCACAGGAGTTAACCTTTCCCGCATCGACGGGTTTTACATTGATGAGTGGGCCTGTGATAGAGGTGGCACTGTGGGCATACTTGCAGGCTCCTCGTTTTCAGACCACTTTCCAGTGCTTCTCCAGATCGAGGACCCCACGAGAGGAGAGCAGGGCCAGAGCGTCCGGATTCCAGATTGTCTCATAGAGGAGCCCGAGATTGCGATCAGAGTTGAGCAGGTCTGGCAGGAGCTGCAGTTCAGGAGAGGATCGGCAGCCAGCGATCTTGCCAGTGGCTTGCAGGAGATTAGCCAGATGCTCAGACAGGCTGCCTTGGACCGGCTGGAGGCCTTCAGAGAGCAGGAGAGGAGCCTATGGAGGAGTCTAGCGTCCCTCCAGAGACTCCAGGAGAGGGATCCTACGAGCCCTTGGATCTCAGAGCAGATGGAGTCAGCTCGCACTGAGATCAGATCCATCGAGGAGAGGAGGGTGGAGTTCCGATTCCATGCTCGGGCTTCTTTTTGGACACAGGCTGGAGACAGAGTGACTCGAGATTTCTTTGAGGCGACAGGGCCTCGCTTCAGACGAGAGGGTCTCAGGCGTCTTCGGCAGGCTGATGGCCAGGTTGTGGTGGATCCCCCCAGGGTTCGGGCTATAGCCACAGATTTTTACAGGGATCTTCTCTCTGCTGAGCCAGCTGATGACAGGGTGAGAGAGGCTCGGGAGGCAGTCTGGAGCTTCACGAGACCGGTTGTGCCGGCCCATTTGCAGCACTCCCTTCTCTCCCCCTTCTCGGATACGGAACTGGAGGAGGCTCTTCAGGCATTACCTCGGGGCAAATGCCCAGGAGAGGACGGTCTTTCGATGGCTTTCTTCCAGAGGTACTGGGACCTCTTACATAGGGGCTTCAGATTGGCATTCCAGGAGATTATGGATTCAGGAGTCATGCCGGACAGCATGGCAGAGGGGTTGATCCACTTGATCCCCAAAGAGGGAGGAGACAGACTGGAGATTAGATAGTGGAGACCGATCACCTTGCTAGGCACGGCCTACAAGGTCCTAGCTAAGGCGATCAGCAGGCGGCTTCAGCCTCACCTTCCGGACATCATCCACTCCACGCAGACAGGCTTCATCCAGGATAGGAGCATTCTGGATAACATTTTCTCTTTCTGGGAGGCTACGGCTCTGGCTAGATTTCCACAGGAGGATCTGGCAGTGCTCCTTCTCGACTTCGAGAAGGCATATGATCGGGTGGACTGGGCCTTCTTGGAAGGCACTATGGAGAGGATGGGCTTCCCCCCTCAGTGGATCCGTGGGGTCTCTGCACTCTACACATCGGCTCATAGCCAGGTGCTGATACAGGGCGTGCGCGGAGAGAGGTTCCAGCTCTCGCGCTCGGTGAGGCAGGGGTGCCCCTTGGCGCCCTTTCTTTTTCTTTTTGTGGCGGAGGCCATGAGCACTTTTTTGACGGCACAGGATACAGGTTTGCGGGGCCTCCAGCTTCCCATCCGCACCTCGGAGGAGCTCCTAGACTCGGAGTTTGCGGATGACACTGCTGTCTATCTTCAGGGAGGTGAGGAGAACCTCCGCCGCTTCGCCTTAGCCATGGACAGGTTTTGCAGAGCTTCGGGCGCTTTGATCAACTGGCACAAGTCGTGTGGGTTGTGGGTCAGCTCTATGCCCCCCCCCCCCCCGACTTGGAGGCCAGTTGATGGTTTTCAGTGGCTGCCCCCCGGCACTACAGTGCATTATTTGGGATGCTATGTGGGCATTGACATATCTCCGGAGCAGCAGATAGCCCCCCTTCTTCTGAGCATTCGGAAGAAGCTTCTGTATTGGAGCACCGCTCGTTTATCTCTGGCTGGCCGAGTAGTTGTGGCCAACCAGGTTCTGCTTGCTACTATGTGGTACATCACTTCTTGCTGGGCCTTCTCTCGGGCGTGCATTGGCCAGGTGCAGAGGCTCATCAGGAACTTTCTTTGGTCCGGTGGCGACGGGCGGCCCGCCAGGGCCAAGGTGGCATGGGCGGTGATCACTCAGCCGAGGGAGAGAGGCGGCCTGGGCATTGTTGATCCTATTTGCCAAAGCCGAGCATTGCTTGGCAAGTTGGTAGTTCGTGGCCTCCTGCCAGGCGCTGAGCCGTGGAAGGAGTTTCTTGTTTCCAGGATGCTCAGCCGCACCCCTTCTCTTAGCGGCCCCTGGACCCCCAGCATCAGGTGGATCTTTACAGAGCAGCGATCCAGAGGAGTGGGCCTTGGCTTCGAGGAGCGTTTTGCAGCTAGCCTTCTGAGGGCCTGGGCGCATCTGAGGCCGTCACTCTTCCAGACTCCCCCGGGCACCGATGAGGAGCGCCTGAGGCAGCCTTTGATCTGGAACCCCTTGATTCGACTCCCTAGTGGCCATATGGTTGGATCGCGGTCTCACGTGTCGTGGGGCCCGCTGAGCTCTGGCCCAGCCCAGTCCCTAGACGACTGGATAGGTTTTCAGCAGCTGCCTCTAGAGGCTCAAGAGAGGAGACTCAGTGGGATGAGGGGCAGAGCGTTGATGAGACAGGACATTGAGGCGGCCATCCCCCGGGAGTGGCGGACCCCAGTACAGGACCCTCCACCTCCACAGTGGATGGGTGTCTTTACTCGGCATGAGATCCTTCTAGCGGTCTGCGGCACAGCGGAGAGAGTCACCCCACTCACTTTCGAGGTGGGAGAGGGTGGCCAGCTTCAAAGGACACGACTAGATTTGGATGGGCTCCAGGGATGTATTCTTCAGAGGGTGCGGGTGGTCGGCTTTCATCAGAGACAGTGGCACGTAGACCCCTCACCGGCCTCGATAGGGGAGGACTGTTCTTGGAGATTATGGGCTTGGGACAGCAGGCCTCTTATTCGCCTTCAGTGGGATCCAGGTGAGTGGTTTTGGCGAGATCCCTACTTGGCCCCTACCAGCCCAGGCATCCCCTTTTTTCAGTACACAGCGAGGCTGGGGCGGCGGATTCAGAGACACAGGATAGCGAGCACCCCGGCAGCGGCCGAGCATTGGCGGCGACAGGGGCTCTCCCCTGCCTTTCTTAGGGACTTCTGGCAGCGCCTTTGGGCCAGCTTCCGGCCCCGGAAGGTGACGCTGTTTCTCTGGCTCACAGCGCATACAGGACTGGCTGTGGGGGCTTGGCTAGCTTTTGGCAGTCACCCAGCGTCCTGCCCTCGGTGCGGCCATGCACAGGAGTCGCAGCGGCACAGCTTATGGGATTGCCCACAGGCACAGCAGGTCTGGCAGCGCGCTCTCAGGATGGTTTTTGCAGGCTCACCAGGTGAGATGCTGGTGACGTGGGGTGCGGTGGCTTGGGCCACGGACAGCGGCCCGGCCCTTGGATATGAGGACGTCCCTGGCAGTGCGACCATCCAGGTCTCTGACAGGGCGATGGCGGTGGTTCCGACGCCAGACTTCTCTTCGGCAGCCCCTCAGGAGGGGGTCGGGCACAGATGGGAGATGATCAGCAGCATGACGGCTTGGCACATATGGAGAGCCCGATGCAGGGAGGCCATTGACCGCCAGGCGACTCCACCGGCGGAGGTCATACAGGCCCTCTGGGTGGACATCATTCACACCTTGAGAGGACACTGGGGGAAACTCCAGGGCGACTCGGATCGCATGAGAGGGCGCCGCAAGGCTTTCCTCCGCACTTGGCAGCCTGGCCCTTTCCTCACCGCGAGGGGCGAGGATGTCACTTGGCACTACAGGCCTCCAGTTTGGCTTTTCTCACCTCCCACATGTACTACTAGGTAGCCCCCCCCAGAGAGCGGCCAGCCACGGGGGTGGAGCTCAGGTGTTCACTGTGTTTTTTATCCCTCCTTGCGAGGTGAGCTTTGTAGCCTTATGGCGTTTTCTCATTAACTAATAGAAGGATCGTTTTTCCGGAAAAAAAAAAAAAAGGTTCACAATTCATTTGAATGGGAGGAAGACATAATAAATAAGGAGCACCAATCTCATAATAAAGTGTGTGAAAGGAGGTGAATACCCATTTTTGCATGCCGAGGTGTGTGTCCACCATTGTGGCTAAGGGGGAAGGGCTACTTCACACATGGCGCCCACCCCACCAACTCTATGGGTGGTGCATGCATAGAAGCCCCCACCTTCTAATAAGGTTTACCACCTCAAGAGAAGCGAGGTTGAGATTATTATACACTGTCCATTGCCCATTATAATGATAACTTGGAAGGCATCTTGGTCTACAGTGAAGAGGCCCAAAACATAATGCTCCAATTTTTGGAATTGAAATAATTTTAAGAAATATCACGTCTTTAGAGTTTAGAAGTCTAGGATCTTATTTGGATGCTTCTAGGAACAAGAAGAATTTTTAATTTGTGCCCGAGAGTGAATTTTGTTGTTTTGTGGGCTGTTTTTGAGCAGTTTAGAGTCAGAATTAGAAGAAAGTTCGTATGAGAGACTTTGTAGATAATTTAGAGTAGAAAACTTTTGCAAAATAGACCTAGGCCTGATTCGTTTCTCTATGTGCCCATATTTGCCATCCAAACTAGTACACATTTCATTTACAGCTCATTATTTTCATAGTTTTTCGTGCCACAATTTTGCAGGTGAGTTTTGGACCAAAGACGAATGTTTTTGGCATAAAGACCTCAAGAACAAAAATGTGCAGAATTCACAGGGCTACAGAAGCCTTGAGGGTATTTTTCCACTATTTGGGAGAGACGCGCTTCAGAAGAACAAGGACATTTTTCTAGTGTCATTTTTTTTAAAAACACATGCAGATTTTACGTGAACTCTCGTTTAGCCTCTCCAAAGTGTGGTGTTGGACACACTTGCATGGATGCTTGGCTAGGGAAAAAGAGCAAAGAAAACCGTTTCCAAAATATCACTAATTATATTGTGATAAGCACATAAATCACTGATTATATTGTGATTAGCACATTTTTCAAAGATTTTATGATTACATGTAATTTGATCAGGCCTTTGCGGAGGGCGATTTATGCGACCGCGACCGCGACCGCGAGCGGATGGTCGGGAGATTCAAGCTCCACCATAGAGTGCGGTTTCCATCATTCTATACTTCTCACATAACCAAAGATTCATGACGATTCTCTACAACATGGTGTAAATCTCGTATTTCAAGTTTCTTTTGTCATCGCGTCTCCTAGGAGCTGCTCCTATCTTCGAAGCTCTCCTTTACTTGGATCGACGTTCTCAGCCTTGGGCTGCAGCCTGCAACTAAGCCCTAGGCGATTCCATCTTGACCTTTGCTCCATCTATCATGGACTCCACTCTTACCTCCGCTGCAACCTCCCTTAAATTTCTAAATGTGTTTCGCCTCCTATCGGGGCCATGCTTGTCCTGTTTAATCCACCCGTCGACAAAGTTCCTTGTCCATCCGCTTCCATTTGGCCACAAGTTCTTCTCGTTGCCGTCTGGCCCCGGCTTCAATTTCTTCAATTCTCTGCTGAAGTTGATGTTTGTGCACAGCTTCAATCACTTCAACTCCTAAAAGCCTAATGCCTGGAACAACTATCATCATTCCAAAGGGCGACTCACAGTATGAACTAGCACTGCTTCATGTGCACGACTTGCACATCTGACTAAGACCATGCTCGGGACTTGTACACCTAACCCTGGAACCCTCATTGGCTCATCCTGGACTCAGACTCACAGGGGACCAATTTCCACTCCAGGTCGTGCACCTACTGTACAAATATGTCCATGTGGCATCCAAGTGCAAGATGCACGTGACAAAAATCTCTTAAACCTTGACTATACTAAGAGTGCCCTGGGAAATGACTTATGATGAGATGATTGCAGTTCTCATAGACCAAGGCCGCCGCAAAGAACAATCTGAGATTTCCTTTGAGACATATAAGGCCATGTATAAAGGTGAGCTTCTTCTGCAAAGTCAGTCAAGTTAGTTGTCACATGTGGAAGCTCTGGAAGTCTTCTTTCAGCCTTAAACACATCCTGGAACAAGCTGATGCAAAAACGCTAATAGAAGAGAGAGAGAGAGAAATGAAATGAAATGAAATGTTATATTAACGTCTTCAAAAGGCCATAATGACCTATGAGACCAAAAGTTACATCATGGTGGATCTGATACAATGTCTGGATTAAAAAAACCCAGAAAATGAAAAATAAAGATGATACTACAGGCACCTAGAAAATGAAACTGGAACTGGAAGGTAAACAGAAACCCTTATAGGGTGTGAGTATAGTGAGGGGGGGGTACGCTATGGAGGTGAGTGGAATATAGTGAGGGGATACAATATCATGTGGGACGGAGGGGTACACTATGGAGGTGCCTCCATCTCATAATATGTGCCGCATCGGACGCTGGCGGATCTCCTCAATATCCTCTGTGGTCAGCACCCTGACTGGGTGTCCCGCATGCCTCGCAAGAATAATCCGAATCCGCCGCTGCAACCTCCGTCTATGCTGGGATGCCCTCCTCCGTAGTCGTGGGCGTCTAGACCACCCAAGCTCAATCGCACGATCAATCAATGTACCTCTGGTGTGGGTGGTATCCATGTCCTACTGCTGCTGTGGTCCATCTGGCGCAGTGATGGCTGGACTAAAGAAGTCTGTAATGTGCCTCTGAGTCTGGCTCTCTGTGCGCCTAAGCAGGCTATCTCTATGTCTCCGCAGCTCAAGCAAGAACAATCCCAAACACCTCTGGTCCTGGTACCCCATGACTCTGGAAAGTGGTCCAAAACCCTCTCTGAATAAACAGTGGAAACGACCACGTATCTCATAGTATGCAGTACAATGGCATATATAATGCAGCTCTGTCTCTGGCTCCCCATGGCATACTCGGCATATCCTGGCCTCAGTTGGTATACCTCAGAGAGAGAGAGAGAGAGAGAGAGAGAGAGAGAGAGAGAGAGCTGAGAATTCAGTATATCATATAGTACAAAAAGGTACAAGTGTCCTTGCAGCCATAGGCTGCCTTCTGGAAAAGGTAGAATACCTAATCAAATCCTAGTCTATGGCTAATCCTATGATCCAGCCAAGCAAGGGGCTGAATGCCTAAAACGATGAGCAAAAGTGCTATTTATAGGCTGGATACGACCCAACCAACTGGCCGACTGCTGGTCGGCCAGCAAACTGGAAAACTAATGGACCTTTGCTGCAACCAACTGGAGAAAACTCTGTAAATGCTGGCTGACAGCCCCTCCAAGTCCACAATTAGTCAAATCCCTGCCAAAACAGCAACACCCTGCTCCAAATCTCTGGTTCTAATCTTTCTTTATCTCGTTGTTCTCCTCAAGATTAGCTCTGAGGTTAGTGCATGCATGTCTTGCACATGACATTAATGGTTGAGGTGGTGTTAGAAATGTTAGTTGTCGGCGAGGCTTGTTGTTTAGGGGGGTTCACCAATGATGACGATGCCACCTCTCTTGGAGAGACATTTGACAGTTCAGGGTGACTTACCTTAGCCTCAAGTCGGAGCAAGACCTTTTATTGGGTGGAATAGTAGATGGTGAAGTTTTCATTGGCGAGCATTGAGCCCGGATGAGAGAATAGTTGAAGGCAGCAAGCTGAAGCAGAGGAGAGACTTGGAGCAGCCACCCATGATCCAGCACTCCAGAAAAAATGATGAATGAATTACATTGCAAAAAGCCTGTTCTTATATACATCATGAAGGGGCTAGTCAGCCATCATAAAAACCCACGACTGAGGACAAAGTCCACAACTAGGAAAAAGGCCTAATAAAAGGTGGAAAAAATACCCAAAAATATCAGATAAATATGCTGAATAAAAGGGGGGCTAAGTTGTCCTCAAAGGGACAATACTCCAGAGAAATGATGCTATTAGCGAATAGCTCACGAACAAAGTGAAAATAAACCTCAATGTGCTTGGTCCTACCATGAAAAGATGAAGTACGTGCAAATGCCAAGGCATTCTAGCCGTCAATAAGAATGCAAATGGGAGAGTTCGAAAGAACGTTAAGATTACTCAACATCTCTGCATCACCCCTAATGGCTCGCAACAAGTATCCAAATAAGCACCGTACTCAACATCAATGGAAGAAAGAGAAAATATAGTCTCCTTCTTGGATCTCCAAGAAATGAGGCCGGAACGTAAAGTGAAGCAGGAACCAGAAGTGGAACGCCTGGTATCCTGATCACCTGCCCAACCAACGTCAAGCTCAGTGCCTCCTCTAAAAGAGAGACCATAGTCTAAGGTACCAAATAAGTATCGAAGAACCCTAAGAGCGGCCTGCCAATGAGAATGTCGAGGAGTGGAAGAGAACTAACTGAGAACAATGACACTCTAAGAAATGTCGGGCTTGGCATAAGTCAAGTGAATAAGAGAACCCACAAGCCTCGGGTACTGCGTATTGTCCTCAAAGATGGGAGTAGAATCTTCTCGGGAAAGCTTGGAGTTAGGATCCATCATACAAGAAAGAGGATGGCACTCTGTCATCCCAAATCTCTCCAGGAGCAGGAGCTATTGTAGATATCTGTACTATATTTGTACTGACCAAGGAAAACTCCATCAAGATTCTGATAGACCTCCATACCAAGAAAGTAGTGGAGAAGTCCTAAATCAATCATCTCAAAAGTGAGAGCTAAATCTGATCTGAGCTGTTCAATCTTGGCAAGATGAGAGCTGGATCAACAAATCATCAACATATAAGATGATCAAACAAATCAAAGCATCTTGAGCAAAGACATAGAGATTGTTGTTTGCAAAGCATCTCTGGAAGCCAAGGGAAAGAAAAAATGCATCAATCTTTTCATACCATGCTTTGGGTGCCTGTTTAAAAACCATAAAGGGCTTTGTGCAATGTGTACACCTTACCCTCGTGTCCACAAACCTGAAAACCTGGAGGCTCTGATTGGAAGAAGAAAGCATGGTACAAGCCAAAGCCACCCACTCTTGAAAGCAAGAGAAAGCCCGAGATTTTTTTGCCAAGAGATACAACCAAACTTTACATGAGAAATCATCAATAATAAGCATGAAGTACCTAGCACCACCCTGGGTAGTAGTCTGCATGGGACCACACAAGTTCGTATGGATAAGCTCGAAGCACAATGAGTAGCCTTGTGGGGGAAAGGCTCTCTATGTTGCTTGCCTTGCAAACAAGCCACACAAGTGGAGTGGGAGGGTTTCAGCTACGGAAGACCCTCAACCATCTTACTACTGAGAAGACAACTGTTGCTGAAGAGAAGCATAGTTCAAGTGCCTGTAGCAAGCATGCCACAACGATGTATCCTCCTAATCTACCAAGGCATGATAGCTTTGAAGAAGTTGTAGCAAATGAGACTATGACTCATTCAAAGAGCCACCAAAGTCCTTCAACCTGTAAAGACACACCTTTGGCAACAATCTGCAAGGTGCTACTCAAGAACTGAACTGTCAAAGTAGACACCGTAGCCTTTCTCTACAATCCGAAACACTAAGAGCAGATTGCTAGAAAGGTTGGGAACATAAAGCATGTCCTGGATAGTAGAAGGCTAACCAGGAGAAGAGTTAAGTCACACGTTACCCACACAAGAGGCCTCAAGGTTGGAAGCATCGCCAATGGACACCTTTGAAGAGCTAGGCCGAATATCATGCAAAATGGACCTGTCATGAGTCATGTGAGTAGTGCACCCACTATCAACCACCCAGTCCATAAGGTGGCAGGAATAGGTGAGTCCACAAGAAGCTCCTCCATGCCGATGAAGACAATCTCCTTGGTGGAACAAGGACTCAGGGATTGGTTGGTAGACGGAGAGGTTTGATTGGTGGACTTCTTTGCAGAACCACCTTCTCTCTTCTTCTTGCGACAGTCAAGCTGAATGTGACCTTTGTGACCACAATAATGGCAAGTAAGATCCTTATGAGCAAGTTTGTTAGCAGGTTTAGAGTTGATGTCATGTGCAAGTTTTGCCCATGGACATGTCCTGAGGCTAGTCCAGAAGGGCAGCCAGAAAAAGATGACTAGAACCAGGATTTGGAGAATAAAGTGCACATGTGGCTGGAGCAGGACACGGAAGGACCTGTCGGCTGCATGGAGAATAGGCGGAGCAGCATTTATGGGTTTTATGTCCAGTTGGCCAGCACTCTATTTGTCCAAGAGGCCTATAAATAGGCATGTTTGCTCATTGTTGTGTTCATTCACTCCCTTACATTATGTAGGACTGTTTTGGGTGTTTCCACCTTTTCATGGAAGGCAGCCCATGGCTGCAGATTTAGGCGTACCTTTTGTACCATATGCATATACTGAATTTCCAGCTATCTCTCTCTCTCTTCTCTCCCTTCTGTCTACGTTTTTGCATCTGCATGTTCTAAGTTGTGTTTAGGGCTGAAAGAAGACTATAAGAGATTCCGCGTGTTACATTGGTATCAGAGCATCAGGCTCAGCAAGGCTAAACCCTGATTCAGTCCCATATGATGGTGTACACGTCCAAGGTACAGGAAAGTGCTCAGGTCCGAAGCCCAAGGCAAGGAACACAAGATCGGGAAGAGCTCCCAGGAGGTTTGTTGGTGGTATTCACAAAGCCCAGAAGGGATGGCAATCCTGTGAGCCAAAAAGGTTTTCGAGCAACGGTCCCAAGGGAGGATGATCCTCGAAGGGGTGGAGTGAGAGTGCCAGACTCATTTCTCAGGAATGAAGACCAAGACGGTGTTCAGAGACAGGGCAGGAACGGATTGGGGACTGGATGGAACAGATGCATAGATTTCATTCAGAGTTTGAGAGGTTTTGGAGACCGGGCCGGGTTTTCAGTGAAAAGGGTTGCCAAAGATGGATGGATGACAGAGGGACCTCGGGAATAGAATGGGATAATGACAGTCATCCAAGAACAGGTTGGAATCCCGTCATCAAGTTTAGCAGAGGGGGATGTCATGTGCAAGTTTTGCCCGTGGACATGTCCTGAGGCTAGTCCAAAAGGGGCAGCCAGAAAAAGATGACTAGAACCAGGATTTGGAGCATAAAGTGCAGATGTGGCAGTGTTGGACTTGGAGCAGGACACGGAAGGACCTGTCGGCTGCATGGAGAACAGGCGGAGCAGTGTTTATGGGTTTTATGTCCAGTCGGCCAGCACTCTATTTGTCCAAGAGGCCGATAAATAGGCATGTTTGCTCATTGTTGTGTTCATTCACTCCCTTATGGAGTGGGTTCATTATGTAGGACTGTTTTGGGTGTTTCCACCTTTTCATGGAGGACAGCCCATGGCTGCAGATTTAGGGGTACCTTTTGTACCATATGAATATACTGAATTTCCAGTTCTCTCTCTCTCTCTCTCTCTCTCTCTCTCTCTCTCTCTCTCCCCCTTATGTCTATGTTCTTGCATTAGCATGTTCTAAGTGGTGTTTAGGGCTGAAAGAAGACTCTCAGAGCTTCCGCATGTTACAGTTGACTTTGTTGCTGGTGGAACCCTTAGACTGCCATTTGCCTTTGCCCTTGACCTGAAGAAGGGTCTCGAAAGCACCCTGGCTTGTTTCTTCCTCGTAGCTCTATCTTGAAGCATGCCAACAACAATATGCAGATCGAAGAAGTGAAATAGTACACAAAAAGATAAGAAAGTTTCGAACAATTTGGTGAGGAGCCGATGATCAAAGTCTTCATTAGTAGTCCTACTCCCCAAAGGGACCAACTGCTTCTAGATGGTAACAAACTCCGTGATGGAAACCATGATGCATGCAATATCAGAGATCTTCATATTGGCAAGCTGATTCTCCAAGGAAATCTTCTGAGTAGAGTTCTCTCTATGATACCACCTTTGAATGGCATCCCACAATTCTTTTGCGGAATGCGTGTGCCCGAGCATCCTTATCAAGCCATGCATCAATCTCAACCCAAGGAGAAGTTGCGGTTAGCTGGGTGTCGGCCCCAGTAACAATACCCCATAGCCAATGATACCGGAATAAAGTCTTCATTTGCAAAGACCAATCAAGGTAGTTGGTCCCATCTAGGATGGGTTCCTTGGGAAGTTTGGAAATAGATGAAGAGATGACATCCCCCCCCCTCTTCCGCCGGCCCCTTTGTCCCTCTGCCCGTTTTTGTCTTTTTTCTTTTTCTAGCCTCGCCTCCCACTCTCCCCTTCGCTCTCTAGCCCTTCCGCTTCCCCTTCTTCGTCGCATCCTTGTTCCTTCGGGAGCGCCCTCAGGTTGTGGGCAGTTCTTTATTTTCAGCAAGTTTCGGCCTCTTCTGGTCTTCGCCCCCAAGAGAACTCCATGGCAACTGCTCAGTCTCCCCCAACCGAGGCCGCCGTCACAAGCCTTTCGTTTTCTGAAGCGGACTTGCAGCTTCTCGCTACGATTGTCGCATCCCTAGAGGCCTCCACTCTGGTATGCAAGATTGTCGGTAGCCGCCCCGCACATGGCCAACTCAAAGATCTTCTTTAGGCTAGCCTCCTAGGTGCGCCTACAAAGATCGCAAATATTCATCCTTTGGGGCACGGCTACTACCAGGTTGAGTTCGCCTCACCAGTGGCGTCTAATCTTGTCATGCAGCTGAGCCCCATTGTACTGCGTACGGCCCAGGCCTTCTTTGCACGATGGCAACACGGCTTCGACCTGACATCCGACCCATTAGCTGGAGTTTCATGCTTTCCCGTGACAGTCTGCTTTTAGGCCTCGGGAAGGAATACCTTCCTCTTCTCCCAGTGATTGGTGGTGCCATTGGGAGAGTGATGCAGTCCCCCCCACCGCTGCCTCGGCCCTCGCACAAGCAGCCGGGATTCCATCTCTCCGCATCCCACAACATGGGCTGATTCATCTACAAAACCCTGACCCTAGCTATAACTGGAATGTTGGAAATAAGTGCACACTAGGTGTACTATTTCTCTAGTCTAGTTTCAGTTGTGTCTTTGTGTCTTGAGTCTAGTGCCATGTGGCACCTCTACATTTATCCCATAAGTGAGTCTACTCAATCTTGTACTTCTTACCTATAAATTGTAGGTGTCACATCAATGAAAGTATCAATCTTGTGTCTTGTCTACACTCATCTCAAGGTAACTCTTTGTCTTTCATTTGTTCTTGTTTCATTTCTAGTTTTGCTCTTGCTTTCATATTTTCTACATGGTATCAGAGCAGGCTGCTCCTGCCCTGTGTTGCCCCCCATAGCTTCAGGCCACCATCTCTCTAGCTGCGCTTAGCTTGTTACATGGACCAGCCTATTCACATTCTGCACAGGCTGCGCTAGCCTGAACTTTCTGCGCCAGTTTTTTTGCTGTCCGCCCTGCGCCGGCCTGTTTTCCAGTAGCTGCTGCGTACTCCTCTTGTTTTCGTGGAGCTGCTACTGTTCTCTATCTTGGAGCTGCTGCTGTCCATTGTACTGTTGCAGCTCTCCTTTGGCTACCTTCTTCATTGACTCAAGGGTGCGCATCATCTAAAGGCAGCTGCAGATCAACTTTCCTCCTTACAAGCTATTTGCTGCATTCAGTTCTGCCATCGCTTCCTCTTGAAGAGTCTACAAGGTACTGTGCATTGTCTCCTTCAGTTTGCTGGTCAGTCCTTTTCTTATCCTCATATCTGCAAACTGCTAGTTCCTCATGCTTCGATGGGCTGTCACATGCTATGGCCTTGACAAGTGGTGAGAGAGCCGGCTTCTAAAAACAGTTTGGATCTCTTCTTTCATTCATTTATGCAATCTTGTAAGGGAATAGACATTGCCCTTGCATTTTAGCAAGAGGTAAGACCTTCCCACATGGCCTCTTCTACTCATTCTCTCATGTCTATCGACAAATTCAATGGGTCCAACTTTCATACTTGGCAAATCAAAATCAAGTGCCATCTTATGAAAGAAAGTCTTTGGGATGTTGTTCACCATGCTGCTCCCGAAGATTCCGACATTGAGCAAGTTATCACTTATGCTCCCACTGCCAAGAATGACAAAGCCTATGCTATCATCTTGCTCGGTCTTGGAGATGATTACATTCATCACATCTCCGACATACAGTCTGCTTCTCGAGCATGGATCACTTTGGATACCCTTTTTGGACCCCGCTCTAAAAATTCTAAGATTGCACTTATGATCTCATTCTTTGATCTATATATGCAGGAGGGAGCTACTATAGCCTCTCATGTCAATT
The DNA here is from genome assembly GCF_041138505.1 of Cibotium barometz. Classification (NCBI taxonomy): domain Eukaryota; kingdom Viridiplantae; phylum Streptophyta; class Polypodiopsida; order Cyatheales; family Cibotiaceae; genus Cibotium; species Cibotium barometz. Next base: position 33,823,925 of record NC_141098.1, read on the forward strand.
ATTTTCGCAGTCTTATGGTTCAGCTTGCATCAGTGAAGTCCCCCATCTCCGAAGATATTGCTATTGCTGTGCTTCTCAAAAGCTTACCTGACACCTATGCTACTCTTGTCACTACCTTCAAGTATCACAATAATCCTACTCTTGAAGGTATCATCAATGCTCTCCAAGAAGAGGAAAGAACAAAACAACAAAAGGTAACTGACACTGCATTTTTAGCAAAGAAAGGAGGTTCTAAGGTAAGAAAGCCTTGCACCCATTGTGGAAAAACTAATCATATGGAGAAGGACTGCTTCAAGGCTCATCCATGCACCATTTGTGGCCGTGATAATCACCGGGAGAAGGACTGCTACTCTAAAACCTCTACATCAGCCCCTGCATCTACCTCAGCCCATGTTGCTGCAGCATCTACATCAGCAGATCTTGTTGTTCATTCCTCACATGATGAGGAATGGGCTTTCTGATTACTTCACCTTTCTTGTCTACCACTTTGACCACCGATGATGTAGGTCAAGGGGTTCTAGTGTCTTACTCATTATGCTTTTTGACCTCTCTCTTGTCCCTACCCAAGAGGCAGAGATTACCCTTGAGGAGGGGATGTCTTCAAGGTCCATCTGTTTGTCTACAGTCAGTCTTCTGTCTATCTAGTCTTGTCTATCTGTCTATCTGTTGTCTGTCTATCTGTCTATCAATCTGACTGTGTCTTGTTTTAGATCCATCTTGTCTCTATCCTTGTGGACCCATATGAGGATATCACTTGAGGAGAGGTGTCTCAGGATCTTTTGTCTCTCAGTCTATCAGTCTTTATGTCTGTCTTCTAGTCTTGTCTTTTTGTCTTCCTCCTAGTGTCCACTTAAGGAGGGTGTTGAAAATAAGTGCACACTAGGTGTACTATTTCTCTAGTCTAGTTTCAGTTGAGTCTTTGTGTCTTGAGTCTAGTGCCATGTGGCACCTCTACATTTATCCCATAAGTGAGTCTACTCAATCTTGTACTTCTCACCTATAAATTGTAGGTGTCACATCAATGAAAGTATCAATCTTGTGTCTTGTCTACACTCATCTCAAGGTAACTCTGTGTCTTTCATTTGTTCTTGTTTCATTTCTAGTTTTGCTCTTGCTTTCATATTTTCTACAAGCCTACCACGTCAAATGCATCTAAGATTTGGAGCTAATGCATGTGGCATCCTCTCCTACTTAGCTTGAAACAGTGGGAGGGTAGCGATCCCTGATGCTCCATCTAGATCTTAATATGAATCAATTAGAATCGGTACTATTAAAGTTCTTAAAGTGTGACTGAAATTGGATCTGACTTTGGTTTTATCTTTGTGGAACTTGATGCTTGACCAAAATATGGTCCATCAACATTGTGGTCGTGCATATGGATGAAGGTCATGTTACACACACACTTGTCACCAGCCAACAGAACACGAATTAAATTTTTGTCTAACAAGGCTCATTCTCTGACAAGTCTTCTTGTGTGTACCTAGTAGTCAAAATCGTGTCTTCAAGCATTACTGATGGTGCCAACACCATATCTTTCATAGACACCATTGATGGTGCTGAAGACTCTCCTTTAACATCTGCTTTCCGTTGTTTGGGCTAAATCTGCTGTTGTTTGGTTTGCTGTTGATGGTGCTGAAGACTCTCCTTCAACCTCTTCTTTGTGTTGTTTGGTTGCTGTTGTTTGGGCTGAATCTGCTACTCTCCATGACTAATCTTCTCCCCCTTGCCTCAGCACCCCATGAAACTTGTAGAAAGTATACAAAATGTGGAGAGGGTCCTATTCAAAAAAGTAGGCTAAGCTGGCCAACTAGCCGGCTAGCTTTGGGTTAATTTGTGTTGGTTGCATAAACTTACGTTATGTGTGTGGATTGTATTCACTTTGCTGGCAGCCTATTGTTGCGCAGTATGGACCCCTTGCCAGCCTCTCATGTCCCCTTATGGGCTGATTCCTCTACCAGACCCTAACCTTAACCGTGACTAGTAGCCTAGCATGACACATGCATCTAAGGGTTGGACCTGAATCGCTAATGCATGTGACTGTCAGATTTAGTAAGAGGCACTGCATCAAAAACACATTCACAGTGAAACTGCTTTCAATCACTTTTTCAGCACTTCACCTGAAAAGGCTCGTATTCAAATTATGATTAGGCCAGCATCCATGGACTATGTATTGGGTTTAATTTGGGGCCATTTCGGGTGATAGATCTCCTTGGAGTAGAGCCAAGTGAAGAGACTACATGTTCATGACGTTTTCACTGCTAATAAACAAGCAAACCTCCAACCCACATCACATCATATTTGCAGCCACCCCCCCTCACAAACCCGTTTTCACCTGGTCACATACAGAAAGTATGCAGTTTTCGGAATACTTGAAAACATAGACAGTGACTGCCTTGCTCGCCCCCAACCTGCTCTATGCAGCTAGCCTCACAGCAGGTGGATTATTGTTGATATGCACTGAATGACCGCTTTCAGGCTCTCCAGAAATAGTTTGTTACCTTTCCAAAGCAAATATGCATTCACAAGATAAGGAAACAGCCAGAAATGCTAAAAGTTGCAGATATGCAGAGTGTGGCATCCAAGAGGCCGAACAGAAGAAAATGCCATACTGCAATGCCTACTATGCGATCAGAGACAAGTTCCAACACATGTTCCATGAGGGCTTTGGTTCTCTTCACCAGATTATATAGTATGAGGATCAAAGATTTGTTGCCCTCTATCAACATGACATAGAGAGACTTGTAAATCAAACTGTTTTAGTGAAACCATAAACTATCAGGGGGTTTGTGAAAAAAAAATGCATACCGCCCATCTGGTAAGATTTTGCTGCTGGTCATTGCTCAGTTGAGGCTTGCTCCTATTGATAAGCCTCTGTGATAAAGGAAACCTAGGTGATCATTTCATTCAACGCGTAACACAACTCAACTCAAAGCCGTGCATCAAGAAGACTGAAATGGGAAAAACCCAATACCTGAAGAGAAAATAAGTCAGCTGATTGACCTGTAACTTTATCATACTTCAAACCCTCAGCCGCCAAGCCAGCCATGGCAACAACCGCCAGCCTACATAAGACAAGTTGTTGCGAGTCTAAGCATGCTACGAGCTCACTTTGAAAAAAAACACTATATCACTGCATGCGGAGGATAGTTAAATTTTATCTACCTGTCCAAATCTTTAGAGTCGATTTTACCCTCATAAATACGTTTCTGTATTTTTTCATCAATCAGATTTACATGCTCCTTCCCGATATCAAGAGAATATCCCACTATAGGTACACCAAGCAAGTATGCAACTGCAAAAAAAAAAACACCAACTCTGCGGCATCAAGGCATATCCTCTGATGGCAATCGGGCTCAGCTTGGCTACAAGGGAGATCATGGACAGGGGGGAAACGCACACGCATACACACCACAGATATCCAATTACATTAAAAAGAAAGAGAGTCCAGTGACATGCCCAAAAAATGAGCCGCCTCGTGTCTAAGAACCCGATCCTGGTAATCCTCAAAAAGCGAAGAGAAGCTGACAATGGCTGCCTGCAGAAGACTGCCAAACAGTCTCCAAATGTCAGGTTTTAAAAGACCTACAAGAAGGAAAATAGCAGCAATCATTTGCTAAATATGTCTTCTCAAAGAGAGTAAAACATTACCCCGGTGCAATGCTTCCGACCGCTAGAACAACCAAAGAGATGCTCCCTACTAGATAAGGTACAAAGAATCCCCAATCCTGGATTTCATGAAAATGCCCTAAATGTCTAATCAAAATACCCCGTCGAAGGGCTGTCAAGATGAGCCCACCAGACTAAACGTATGCAAGTCCGTAAAGGGCCTAAGATGATAAGAGCATTTGTTGTATTAGTTAAGTTCTGTCTTCTCACTAAGCTTGTGATCTACATATCATATGAGAACTCCAAGAGCATACCCCAGGAAGCTGGCCAGCAAGTACAGCAAGGAAGCCTGTAGTGCCGACTACCGTAAATAAGAAAGCTGCCTGCATGCAGGATAAATGGAAGGTGAATACATTAGCATACCTACAACTATTATCTACAAAAATTCTGCCTGCACCAAGAATCGATCAGAGCTGCAAAATAAGGTGACTACAGACGCATTACTACAACTATTATCTACAAGAATTCTGCCTGCACCATGAATCGATTAGAGCTGCAAATTGGGCATTACTGCATGCACAGAACCAGAATGTAAATGAGCAGCAAGGACCTTAATCCACCCAACTTACATCATCTCTCACACTTGGTATCCCAAGCTTTTCAGCATTCTTGATGCCTAGAGTGGTCAGCTCACGAATAAATGTCTGAGGCCAATCAATCAGTCGCAATCTTTAGTAAATTGCAACATGAGAAATTGTAGCCATGTATCTTTCTTTAAACAACCTTTGCCCACCAGCTCATGCATGAGAATAGTCTAACAAGTGTACATGTGTGCTCTGAGAGTGTCTGTGCATGTGTGAGTGCGTGTGTGTGTGTGTGTGAAAGAGAGAACATCCTCCCCATGTGCATTGCTCCTTGGTAATATAACACTGGTTTTTTACTTAAAAAAAGTGTAAGTGTGTGTGTGTGTGTGAGAGAGAGAGAGAGAGACTGTGCGACGTGAAACATAAGGTTGCGAGTTCCACAATTTCGCCCATCCAGCTTGACGTAGTTGCTCCATAGCTTCTACTACAGCATCTCCATCTTTCTGCAACAAACATCAACATCATCTCATTGCACCATAATCCCACATTGCATGCCAAAGAGACTACAAATGGCTTAACACCAAATAGACTAGACATAGCCAGACATTTTAGTTCAAACTGTAGACCGCCACTTGCCTTGCAAAACACAATGAAATATATATACCGTCATAAGGCCAGATGAATCTGAACTTGCGAATAATTTTAAAAGAAAGAAGAGAATCACCAAAAACAAACAAAAATAAATAAAATTAAAAAAAAGGCTGAATAGAGACACCCAAGAAAAAATAATAAAAATATCAATAATAACACCTTGCAAAAATAGACAAATACATAACTAAATCACACACGCCCACATACACACACACAAATTCTTTATTGAACCACAACAAAAGAATTTCTAACAAACACATTAAACAAATTTTTAATGACTAATTAGCAAAACAAACTTTAAATGACTAATTCACTAAAACAAAACAAGTAAAGACAAGAATACAAAAAGTACAAACTTTACCTAAAAGATTGTCCAATCGTGAAGTATAAGATCATCAACTTCATCATGCATAGCATGGACTAGGTGCTACGACATCCCTACTCACGTCATCAGCACCCCAGAGTAGGTGCAAGTTTACATATATTAAAAATTTGTCCTAACCAAGAGGACACAATTTTTATACAGAGACCAACAAGCTGAGTTTCTATCACTTCTCCAGAGGTGAAGGGCAAACTCAGCCATGATGAAGGCTAGCACTTACAACTAGACTAGCAAAAACAAATCACTTCCCTATTAAAGGGATGATTAAGCAAGACTAGAAGCAATGATAAATAACAACTAAGAGCTAAAATGACCTAAACAAAAAATGGACTTTAAGCTCCCCATTTTTGTGAAACTTATTACTTATAATTCCAAAAGCAAAAATCTCAAAGATATATCTACTTCAATTCAAGAAACAACGAACTTTGCTTAAAACCTTTTTAAAGCAATAATCCTTTTGCACAAGCAAATTGATGAGTTGGCAAACTTGAGTAATAAAAGCAAACTTGTTTGAACAAATACAAGAGAATCAAAATAAATGAGAAGAGAACACCATATTTAGTTATTTTAGAAATGTTAGAAGTGAAGTGAGGCATTCTTATGATATTTAAGTTGGAATACTCGGGTTGTAAACATTTATCATATATATCTACATCTAGACCAACACAAGATTGAGAAATCTTGAGGTCCAAAAAAGAACAATGGTCATTATTTGCAATGCAGTTAAGTTCACAAAACTCTTTGGGATAAATTCCTCCACCTAGAGAGGTAGGATCCAAATCAGGAAGATGAATACATGAAGCTGCTCCCTTGAAGTCCAGGCTCCAGCTAGACACCCGATCCTTCAATATAGTATCTATTAGAAAGTGGCCTCCCAAGCATAATGCTCCATCAAATGGCGGCATAACACCATCAAGCCAAAAAGCTACATTTTCAAATACCTCAAATACTCCTCCTTGCTAAACCTTATATCCTTGGTAATCCAAATGGACCATGTGCTCCTCTAGACTTCCTAGAGACCCAATTGTAGTTAACAAAAAGTCCCCAATGCATCGCATCATTGTGTTGAAAAAGGTCTTGGGATTCGGAGGCTTGTGTGTGTGAACACTCCATATGAGTGTGTATGTGTCTTTGAACCCACCCTTAACTGTGGATAGGATAAGCATGCCATGTGTCACTCATCCACTGTGTGTGTGTGAGAGAGAGAGAGAGAGATATCTTTGGGTCAAAAGATAAGGCTACATGCCTATAAAAGCATTGTACTTGGTGAAGGCTAACACATCAATCAATCAATCAATAGTCATTGAGTCATCAATACACTCTCTCTCTCTGCAGCTGATCTCTCTCTCTCCCTCTCTCTCTCTCTTGCACTGGCCGTACAGCTCTTTCTCTCCTCACCCTCTTGCACTGGCCGTACAGGGTATAGCTCTCTCTCTCTCTCTCTCTCTCTCTCTCTCTCTCTCTCTCTCTCTCTCTCTCTCTCTCCCTCTCGTCTGCTGTTCGCCGCCCCCTCACTGCCCGCCTGCTGTTCGCCGCCCCCTCGCCGCCCTCTCACTGCTCGCCTGCTGACCTGTCGCCTCCCGCCTGCTCTTCGCCTTGCTCGCCGCCCCCTCACTGCTCGCCTCCCTCTCTCTCCTCGAACCTGTCGCCTCCCTCCCAACTTTCTCTCTCTTCGAACCTGCTGCCCTCCCTCCCGCCAGCTGCCCTGTTCGCCATTTTCTCTCTCGTAGCCGTCCTCTCTGTTCGCCACACAGTACTGCTGGCACCCACCCTTTCTCAAATATGCTGGCCCGCCTCTCTGTCCTATAGGGTGTGGGCTCGCCTTTCCCTCTCTCTCCTCGAACCTGTCGCCTCCCTCCCAACTTTCTCTCTCTTCCAACCTGCTGCCCTCCCTCCCGCCGGCTGCCCTGTTTGCCGCTTTCTCTCTCTGTCCTATAGGGTGTGGGCTCGCGTTTCCCCACCCACCCTTGCTCAGGCCCCCAAGGCAGCAACATAACTCTCTCTCGCGCTTCTTCCATGGCTTCCCCCTTGCGCAACCCGATGAAGGCGACCTTTATGGTCACAAACAAGAGGATAACAGATGTGGAAAAGGAGATGAAGGAATGGAAGGCGGAGATGGAGGGATGGTGGAAGGAGAAAGCCAACTTTCTCCAAATGGTATTCAATGAGGGTAAGCGGTGGAAAGAGGAGAAGGAAGACCTCATAGCAGAAGTCAAAGACCTTCACGGGGAAGTCAACACGCTCAAAGGCGTAATTTCAGCTCTTCAAGGGAGCTTGAAGAGGCTAAGGCAAATGGTGGACTTGAAGAAGGTGAAATTCAGCCATCCATGATAGAAGAGCTCAAGGTTATCAAGGAACAAGTACAGGCAATTAAGGAAGAAGAGAAGCAACACGAAGCAAAGACTTCCTCATGGGTGGAAGTCATCACCAAGACTCAAAGGAAGATGGATGAAGCGGAGAAGTGGATAGAGGTCGCCAAGAAGGGTAAAGGTAAGGAGATAACAACCCCTACACCTACAATCATTAACATGACTTTGGAAGAGGAACAACGAAGACGTACACGTGCTTTGCATGTGAGGATTACCGGCCTTAAAGACGGGGATAAAGTTGAAGAGGTGAAAGAGCTTATGGTGTTGATGGGGATTGACAGTCCGGCACACGCAAAAGCCTGGAGAGTGGGCAAAAAAAGCGGAGGCAACGGGGAATCATCAAAGGAAAGAGCTCTCATACTTCGCTTCCCCTCTATTCAGGCGAAAAAGGAGTTCTTGAATAGGCGACCCACTTTAAAGAATACAGGCATTTTTCTTGGTGACGATCTTACTCTTTCACAGCTTGCACATATGAAGGAAGTCATGCCAGAGATTAGGGCGGAAAGAGAAAAGGGAAAGATAGCATTTTATAGAGAAGGGAGAGTGGTCATCGTGGAGCGACGCTCTACATGAAGGTGCGAGACCTATGGAACCAAATTAAAGCTGGCAGCCTGGAACTGCAATGGATCCCTCAGACTTGATGTAGGTGCCTTTGAGGACAGCTTTAGAGATAGAGATATAGTCTTCTACTCGGAGACTCACCAAGCCCCTGGTCAGATGATGCCACAGGTGACACGATACAGATGGGAGACAGCTTGCAGAGTAGGGACGAGATCGGTACACAGTAGTAGAGGATCAGGGGGGTTGCAGTTCTTTTCAGGGAGGAGCTGCAACCGCTTCTACACATCGTTCGGAGAGATGATCAGGCCAAATATATGTGGGTGAGACTGAGGGCCGACACAAGCAGATTCCTGTATATTGCCATATGCTATTTTGCTCCTAGTACATCGACATATGCAGCACCTAGAGGGCAGTCTCCTTTCTCTGTGCTAGATGATGACATATGGGAGTTCTCTAGGGATGGAGACATCATCCTGTTAGGGGACTTTAATGCCCGGACGGGCAACCGCCAGACAGCCTTTTATGATACCTCAGAGGAGATGCTCAGAGAGCTGGACACTCTGGATATGGGATTAGACAGACGCTCACAGGATGTGGAGTGCACAAAGTATGGGAGATATTTGGTAGATATGGGGACTGCACATGGGTTGGCCATACTTAATGGCTTGCAGAGGTTTCCAGCAGCTGGATTTACTTGCTTTCCACATAGACATGGTGCTAGCACAATGGATTATGTTATGGCTATGCCGAGCTTTGTTTCATGCATTGAGGACTTCACAGTTGGATCTCAGCCCATTGGGGTAGTAGTGGATCATGCATTGTTGACATTGACCATCTCTTTTCACTTTACCACAGCTCAGAGGACTCGAGGGGCATCACACTCAATATACTTTTACTTCTGAGACTGATGCTGTCTACACAGATGGGATTTATAGACGTCTGTACACAGAGGAGCCAGGGAGACCTTTGGAGGAGCTGACCCATATACTGACAGAGACTTTACAGGATGCAGCGAGAGAGGCATATCCACATACTCAGCCTGGCCAAAGACAGCGTTCTCGGTGTATGCCCCAGAACAGATGGTATGATGAGGAGTGCAGAGAGACAAGAGCCCGACTGCAGCGGGAGGTTGCTTTGGGAGTCACTACTCACCGACAGTCACATATTGCCTTCCGGCGCCTTGTGCGAAGGAAGAAGCGGGCCTTCCTTGCTCAACTAGAGCAGGAATTATACCAGCTGTTCTTGAGCCAGGATTCAAGGAAGGCTTGGCGTTTGTTTCATGAGTCCTCCCCTGCTTTGGCCATCACTTCTACAGAGGTCTGGGGTAGCTATGCAACATCTCTATATACAGTTCCTGGACAGACACCTTTTCCTGACCCGCCAGCACCATGCCCACAGACATGTACTTTCTTTACCGCAGAGATGGTAAGGAAGGCCATTGATAGGATGAAGACTGGGAGAGCATATGATCATGATGGATTGGTTGCTGAGCACTTTATTCATGCGAGAGACATGCTAGCAGAGCTTCTAGCAGTGATGTTCAATCGTGCTAATGTGTGAAGGCTTACCTGAGACTTGGAGTAGGTCCACCATCGTGCTTATCTTCAAGTCAGTGGACCCTATGGAGCCAGGGAATTATCGCACTATTATGATTGGTCACACACTAGCACGATTGTATGCATCCATTCTTGAGCAGCAGTTGAGTAGATGGGCAGAGAGAGAGGGCATTCGAGCAGAGGGACAGGCAGGGTTCAGGAGAGGTTTCTCTACTCTTGACCACATCTTGACTCTGCGGGCCATTATTGAGGAGGGCAGGTCGCATGGGCGACGGATTTATTGTAGCTTTGTGGACTTCCGCAAAGCATTTGATACAGTGCCCAGAGCCAGATTGATGAGGCGATTACAGGAGATGGGGGTACCCACAGAGCTCATATGGGGGATTATGGCTTTATATAGATCAGTTGCAGGACAGGTACGCACCCCAGAGGGGGTCTCTACTTTGGTTCACTCCACTGTAGGAGTGAAGCAAGGTTGCCCGTTGTCTCCTTCATTGTTTGGTATGTATGTGGATGAGGCTTCTGACTACATTGAGAGATTGGGGGACAGAGGAGCCCAGCTAGCAGGAACATGGATCCCACTATTGTTATATGCTGATGATATTGTGTTGATCTCTGACTCCCCTGAGGGTATGCAGCATCATCTGGATGCTTTACATGAGTTTGCACATGATAGTGGATTGTCTGTCAACCTTGGCAAAACCAAGGTTATGGTGTTTAACACCACGCCACAGTGGGTTAGGCGATCAGCTCCCACATTTACATATGGGCAGGAGATTGTGGAGTATACAGATGCATATACATATCTTGGGGTAGTATTCAGTGGGCCAGTGTTTTCGATGAGGAGAGCAGCAGAGACTAGATTGACTAGAGCACATGCAGCCCTGGGTGGTTTGGAAAGGATGTGTTCGCAGGTTCAGTTTCAAGAACCTCGAACGAAACTTTGGCTTTTTGACACTCTAGTGACATCAGCTATGCTTTATGGAGTGCAGATATGGGGACCTTCAGTGGGCCATCACAGCGCAGGCAGATGGAGAGGTATGGAGAGGCCTTTGGTATCTATGATTGCTAGGATGATTAGAGCCAAGGCCGTGGTACCTCATGAGATTATTCGAGCAGAGCTGGCGGCTGCCCCTCTGGTGATTGAGGCTCTTACGAGATCAGTCTCCTACATATATGGCTTGTGGGATCTCCCCCGAGACAGATATGCACGCCTCGCCCTTGAGTCCTCCCGACAGTTAGCTTTACAGGGAGACACGGCTTGTTGGTATGGACAGATGACATCTTGGTTCCAGGCACATGGTTTTAGCATGGACAGATTGCCTCCCTTCCAGTATTCTCTGGATGCACCCTCTCTCACTCTCACATGGACAGAGATTACCAGACTCATCCGTCAGGATTTAGTTCAGCTGGACATTAGGAGGACATGGATACAGCCGACTGAGGAGCTGGGCACGAAGATGGCTTTCTACAGAGAGCATTTTCTTCAGCTCACAGCAGATGGTTTTGTGATCAGACCCAGTTACATGGATGTACACTTGTCTCATGCAGTACGATGTGCTATTGGTCAAATTCGCACATCCTCACACTAGCTTGAGATTGAGATTGGCCGATATAGAGGTATACCAGCTAAGGCCAGGATATGCCGGGAGCCAGAGACAGAGCTGCATTATATATGCCATTGTACTGCATACTATGAGATACGTGGTCGTTTCCACTGTTTATTCAGAGAGGGTTTTGGACCACTTTCCAGAGTCATGGGGTACCAGGACCAGAGGTGTTTGGGATTGTTCTTGCTTGAGCTGCGGAGATATAGAGATAGCCTGCTTAGGCGCACAGAGAGCCAGACTCAGAGACACATTACAGACTTTTTTAGTCCAGCCATCACTGCGCCAGATGGACCACAGCAGTAGCAGGACATGGATACCGCCCCCACCAGCGGTACACTGATTGATCGTGCGATTGAGCTTGGGTGGTCCAGACGCCCACGACTACAGAGGAGGGCATCCCAGCATAGACGGAGGTTGCAGCGGCGGATTCGGATTATTCTTGCGAGACATGCGGGACACCCAGTCAAGGTGCTGACCACAGAGGATATTGAGGAGATCCGCTAGCGTCCGATGCGGCACATATTATGAGATGGAGGCACCTCCATAGTGTACCCCCCCGTCCCATATGATATTGTATCCCCTCACTGTACTCCACTCACCTCCATAGCGTACCCCCCCCCTCACTATATTCACACCCTATAAGGGTTTCTGTGTACCTTCCAGTTCCAGTTTCATTTTCTAGGTGCCAGTAGTATCATCTTTATTTTTCATTTTCTGGTTTTTTATCCAGACATTGTATTAGATCCACCATGATGTAACTTTTTGGTCTCTTAGGTCATTATGGCCTTTTGAAGACGTTAATATTTCATTTCATTTCATTTTCTCTCTCTCTCGCTACATGCTCTCCTAGTGCCATGTCAATCTACATGGTATCAAAGCCAGGCTAGCCTGCCCCTGCCATGCTGCCCTACCAAGCAACGCCACACCATGACCTCTGCTAACACAGTCGCCTCTACTAATGCAGTCGCCCTTCGCCACCAGCATCGTACCACAGCACTTGTGTGCCGCCCACACACTGCCCTTTTGCGCCAGATGGTAAAGAGAAGGAGATGCATCTTCTAATGATGAGAAATGGTGTCTGGAACGTGGTCAAATGGCACAGACGTAAAGTCAAGAGAAGGAGATGAGAAGATTCACACGTGGAGTGATGGAAATGACAAAGCCATGATGGCAATCATTGGGCTTGGGTTGTCTAACTGTTAACAACCTAATTCATCATGTGGACTTCAACAAGAGCAAAAAAGAGGTATGGGACAACTTAGAGAACTTGTTTGGCAATAAAATCATTAACTCCAAAGTTTTTCTTAATAAACAAAAAAAAAATTTGGCCTAAAAATGAATGAAGAAGAAACTTTGGGTGAACATCTGAGCAATATAGGCTTTGTATTACAACAATTCTCCGGCTTGGGAGTTACAATGGATGAAGATGATAAGAAGGCTGTGTTTCTATCTAGTATAGAAGAGATCTCCAAATTTTCTGAAATTCTAAGTTCTAACGTTTCTGATGGTAGCTCGAGAGACGTTATATCGTGATATGACTGCAATCCTGATTGAGGAAGACTGTCATCTCAAGAGTCAATTTGAGAAAGGGGTCAGTTCTCAGAGAGCTATGGTAACCAAGTGGAAAAAGGGGAACAAGGACATCAAATGCAACTATTGCAAAAAGCTTAGATGTACCAAACCAGCTAGGTGTGAACGTCCTTGGGGATTATCTCGTGAACAAAATGCTCGTCCACACTTAAAATGTACTAGCCACAAATGACCAAGGGCTATGTAGCCCTATATAAAGGAGTCATTAGACCCCAACCCACTATGTGGGATAATACATTGCCACATGGCAACGTGAGAAGCAAGAGAGCAAGAATTTGTTCCAACAAAGCGCTGCCCACAGACACAAACAAGCACCATGGACACCCAAAAACCAGAAGGGGGCGATCAGCTCAAAACAGGCCGGACAACAACTAGCGCTGATCAGGGGCAGCACAGGAAAGCCATACCATAGTCACAGGGGACGGGGGGGACGGACCCCTGGGACGGGAACGCCGTTCCATAATGGCCTGGAACGGAGACGGGATGGGGACGGATGGGGGGCATGCGAGTCCGAGGTGTAACAGCGGGACAGCGTTTCGGGGACGCTGGGACGGCTCGGGCTGTGGGACGGGATGGACTGGGACGGTCAACTGACCGTTGGGCAGTTGTAGCCGTTGCGCATTGTAGCATCAAGAAGTTGTAGGCTCCTCCAACTACTAGTAGTGCATTGAGACAGTTGTTCATTAGTGACGAGTTCACTTCTTCACCATTGGCTTCCACTGAGACAAGAGCTCTAGAGTCTATGCAAGGAAAAAGCAGAGAGCCCTGATTTTTGGGAAAAAGTGAAGCGCATTGATGCTATGGTTCAACCTATTGTCCACTTGATGAGGCTTGTGGATGGTATTAAGCCATGCATCGGCAAGGTATATGAGGCTATGGACAGCATGATAGAGAAGCTGAGGGATTTGGAGATAGATGAGGACAGGTATGAGGAGATCCGTGCCCTATGTGTGCGTAGGTGGAACTCCTACTCCTCTCCTTTGCATGCAGCAGCCTATGTGGTGGACCCTGAGTTTCAGAGTAAAGGGCAAGAAAGTGACGCAGAGGTGAGCCAACTATGGAGACTTGTCTTGACTCGACTTGTGCCTGACCCAAATATTAGGCGGAAGATCCGTGACCAGTTGTCCAGGTATAGGAGCTTTCAGGGCTTTAATGGAGACATGGATGCACAGGATGATCGCTTCAAAGTTGGGGCTGCTTTGTGGTGGGAAGATTTTGGTTCGGATGGACCTAAGCTTCAGCATCTAGCCATCCGCATTCTCATCCAGGCAGTGATTTCCTCTTGCCTAGAGCAACTTTGGAGCTCATACAGTCACATTGCATCGAAGAAGAGGAACCGTCTTGGGGTGGAACGGGCAAATGATCTAGTCTTTGTGAGTGCAAACTTGCGAATGCTTTGCAAGAGTGCAACTGCAAAGGCTGATGCATTTACCGAGTGGGAGATGTCTCAGGATGATGAGGAGTTGGAGGAGCAAGTGGAAGACATCTCTATGGAGACTACAGGCATTGCAGGGACCCATGATCGTGAGGCCAGCACTTTACATGCCCCTTGAGGCTTTTTGACATTTGTACTACTCTAGTGATAGTTACTTTTTTGTATGCCACTTACGTGGTTAGGGCCTAGGCCTTTGCCCTTGTCATTTGCTTTAGCCTTTGGTACCTGGGTGCTCGATCTCCTTTTTTGTAACACCCATTTTTTTGCTAGTATGACTGAATATTGATGTTGTGGAAGTGTAAAGTGACTTTGTTTAAGTATTGTTAAGTTTCTTGAATGAGTGCTTACTTTATTTTGTATGCCGTCCCATACCGTCCCCTATTCCCCGTCCCGATTCCCAGGAATCCCCGTCCCCATCCCCATTCCCCGTTACGTTCCCCTGTGAGTGTGAGAGACGGTGTGGAGCACACGAAGAAACAGAACAAAACGTGTGGAGGCAAGCAGCAAAACGATGGAGCTCAAATAATGAAGATAAGTTTGTTACAAAACTTAGGGCATATAATAACCCTAACTGGTGCCCGTTTCACATAACGGTAAGTTGGGCGCCTTATTGGGCGCGGGGAAAAAACCTCACTTAAAGTGAGTAAAAAGTGCCCGGTCGGTCCTAATACATTGGCCACTGCCCATAATAATGTCAGGACATTATTTCTAACACCCCCCTGCAGTGCCAATGTGGGTACAAGGCATGATGTCAATCACCAAAAGGAAGTATGCCTAAAGCTTTGCGGAAAGCTTCAAACTTTTCTCGAGGTAAAGCTTTGGTGAAAATGTCTGCGACATTGTCATGTGTTGGACAATAGATCATGCTGATCTCCCCTGCATGAAGTCTTTCTCTGACATAATGATAATGTATCTCTATGTGTTTCGTTCGTGCATGAAACACAGGATTCCGTGCTACTGCAATAGCACTCTGACTGTCAGTGAGAATCGGAGTAGGCTCCTCCAATAAAGGATGAAGATCTGCCAAGAGTCTGCGTAGCCAAACACATTCCACTGTCGTTGTGAAAGCTGCCCTGTACTCAGCTTCACAAGACGAGGTAGCTACTGTAGATTGTTTCTTGCTCAACCATGAAATGCATGAGTGTCCCAAAAAGAAACAATTACCACTGGTAGACTGCCTTGTGTCGAAGTCACCAGCCCAATCTGAATCACTGTATGCATGTAAATGCAAGTCACCCCCCCTGGGAAACATCAAGCCATAAGACTTGGTGCCTTGCAAGTAACGAAACACACGCTTTACAGCTTGCCAATGAAGCATCCGTGGGCTGTGCATATATCTGCTCACCTGGGATACTGCATACTGAATATCCGGTCTGGTGTTGCACAAGTAAATCAGGCACCCAACAGCCTGACAATAGAGAATAGCATCAAAAGATTCACTGCCATCATGTACTGTAAGTTTCAGCCCTGGTTCCATAGGAGTGGAAATAGGCTTACAATCTTGAAATTTGAATCTTTCCAACAGTCTCTGTACATACTTCGACTGTAACATAAAGATACCCTTCTCACTTTGTATGAACTGTATGCCCAAGTAATAGTGCAACATACCCATATCTGACATCTCAAAAGCAGATTTGAGTTCGGACTTAAAATCTGAAATTTTATCCGCATCAGTACCTGTGAGCAGCATATCATCTACATAAAGAATGATTATCAAAATATCCCCCCCTTCTCTCTTGATGTAGAGGGTGCTTTCAGTTGGACTGTTGGTGAACCCCTGGCTAGTCAAAATGCATCAATCTTTGCATACCAGGCACGCGGTGCTTGTTTTAAGCCATACAAAGCTTTTCTCAACTTGCACACCTTGTGCTCTTCACCAGACATAGCAAAACCAAGAGGTTGTATCACATAAACCTCTTCCTCAAGATCACCATTCAAAAAGGCTGTTTTTATGTCCAACTGATGTACAAACCAGCCATAATGTGCAGCCATAGCAACAACACGGATGGTGGTCATCCGAGAAGTGGGGGCAAAAGTTTCTTCATAATCTATGCCCTTTTTCTGAGCATAGCCCTTAGCAACCAGCCTTGCTTTGTACCTGTCAATGGTACCATCTGGTTTGCGTTTAACCTTATAAACCCACTTTGTACCAATTGCCTTCTTGCCAGGAGGCAAATCCACCAAATCCCATGTATGATTCTTAACAATAGAATCCAATTCAGCTTGCATGGCCTGCATCCAATGCTGATTTTCACTTGCATCTTCAAAACTCTCAGGTTCCTCTTCATCCATAATAGAACTCACCCAAGCTGACTCTGAAAAATGAGAGCTTTCAGCCTCACGTGTACTCCTACGTGTCCTACCTGGTAATGGAGCAGCAAGTCTACTCTCTTGAAGAGTCTGTATAGCCCAACGAGGAATGGTTCTAGCTTCTTGCAAAGCTGTCCTCTCTTGTACAACAATATCCTCTTCTGCTTGCTGTATGTCAGGCTCAGCCTGGGGCTGATTTAAAGCATCAAACACACGAGGTGGTGGCTGCAAATTCTGAAATTCAGCCGGTATATCAACTGTGGTTCCTATGCCAATGGGTATCAACCCTTCAAATACATCAAAAGACTCCTGAGGTTGCTGAAATTTAAATTCAGCAATGGGTTGTGCTGAATTCTCTGCAAAAACAACATCTCTGCTCACAAAAATCCTGCGTGTGACAGGATTATAGAGACGGTACCCTTTACTTTGACTGCTGTAGCCAACAAATATGCACTTTATGGCTTTATCATCAAGCTTCCCACGAAGCTCCTGTGGTACATGTGCATAAGCCAAGCAACCAAACACACGAAAATAATCAACACTAGGTTTCCGATCAAACCAAGCTTCATAGGGTGTAACAGATCTGAGTGCCTTTGTAGGGCACCTGTTCAACACATGAGTGGCACACATAAGAGCTTCCACCCAAAACTTATGTGGCAATCCCTTTGCTTTCAGCATACACCTGGCCATATCCATGAGTGACCTATTCTTTCGTTCGGCCACACCATTCTGCTGAGGTGTATATGGTGTAGTACACTGGTGTACTATGCCCTTTTCTAAACAAAAAGCATCAAATACTTTAGATAAGTATTCCCCCCCTCTGTCAGTTCTGAGAGTCTGCACTTTTTGTCCTGTTGCATTTTCAACCATGTTGACATAATGTCGGAAATGCATAAAGACATCAGATTTGTTCTTCAAAGCATACACCCAGGCATATCTGGAAAAGTCATCAATAAAAGTAACAAAATACCAATGACCTCCCAAGGATTGTGTCCTCATTGGACCACATACATCACTGTGAATGAGCTGCAATTTGCGGACAGCTCTACAGATTTGTTCTTCAAAGCATACACCCAGGCATATCTGGAAAAGTCATCAATAAAAGTAACAAAATACCAATGACCTCCCAAGGATTGTGTCCTCATTGGACCACATACATCACTGTGAATGAGCTGCAATTTGCGGACAGCTCTAACAACTCTATCCTTTTTGAAAGCCTGACGATGCATCTTTCCCAAAATACATCCCTCACACACATGTCTAGGAGGAGTCTCTAAATTAGGTAGAGCATCTACCATTTTCAGCTTCTGAAGTGCCATGAGACTGCCATAATTTACATGCCCAAACCTGGCATGCCATAACTCTGCATCCTGCATAGCAGATGTAAAGGTAGAAACAACACATGCACTGTGCCTCTCATAAGGATCAAGACGGTACAAACCGCGACATAAGGTCCCTGTAGCAACCAAAGCAAAGTCACTTTCCCTGTCACGGACCATACATTTAGTATCCTCAAAGGAAACAACCAGCCCTCTCTTTGCAAAAGAAGACACTGAGAGAAGATTCTTCTTTATCCCAGGCACATACAATACATCCTGAAGGAGAAATTCTGAGCCATTAATGGCTGTAAGCATAACATCCCCTGTGCCCTGAACTGGATAAGAAGCATTATTTGCACACGTAACCTTTCTGCCACATGAAGAAGGTACCATCTTGCCAAACAAATCCTTTCTGGACGTGATGTGCCTTGAGGCACCACTGTCAAAGAACCATACATCACCACTTTCACTCACACTGAGTGAATGAACCTCATTTGAGGGATCATAGCTGCAAGTAAAGAAGCACCAATCCTCTTCCACAAGATTGACTGTGGCATCATCTTTCTTGTTATCCACATCTGAAGAGTCTTCAACTGAATTACCAGACTCTTTCTTCTTTTCCTTGGCTATCCTCTTAGGACATTCATGAATATAGTGACCTGTTTTCTTGCAGTAATGGCACTTACCCTTCTTTTTAGGTTTCTGTGCATCATCCTTCTCTTTACTAGATGGCTGTCCTGATTCTGACTTAGGCTTATATGCACCAGATTTTCCTTTGCCCTTGTTCTTGGCAAAGAGTGCTTGCTCACCACTTCTTTGCATGACATTTTTCCGAGTCTGCTCTTCCTGCAGCAAAAGTCCAACCAAATCCTGAAAGGATAGAGGGACTGGATTACCCCTCATGGACAAGTGAAGAGATGTATGAAAACCCAAATAAGAGCTCGGTAAAGAGTTAAGTGTAGTGGTGACCATCTCAGCATCAGAAATGATTTCATCAATATTCAAGAGCTGTTCTCTCAAATCCTGAATCTTCGTAAGATGATCCTGCATAGAATCACCCTCATCCATGCACAAGTGTGATAGTTCCCGCTTCAAAAAGGCAACTCTAGCCTCATTGCGAGCCTGATACATGTGCTCCAAAGTATCCCATGCAGCCTGAGATGTCCTGCATGAACGGATATGCGGAATAATGGACCTCTTAACTGAAAGTGCAATCAAAGAGAGTGCCTGAGCATCCCTGGAATCCCACCTAGTTTGTTCCTGTGTAGGTGCCTGAGGAGCTGGTGGTACAACCTGTTGCCTGCCATGTTGTGGAGGGGTAGCTGGGGCCACATGCATAGGCCTTGCCTCAGCTCCACTTACATAATTCCACAAATTCTTTGCAACTAGCAGATTCCTGATCATAAAGCTCCACAGGGAATAGTTGGTTCCATCCAACTTATCTTCCTGGGCTAAAAACCCAAACACATCAGCGGTATTCTGTGCCATGAGAGCAAACTGTAACCTGCAAAAGAGACTGACTGCACAAGAGTCCACAAATATTGCTCGAGACTGTCTGTTTCACACAGATAGACAGCACAGCAACAAAAGCCCCAAATTTCTGGTGGCTCAAATTTCTCTGATTCCCACAAAAAAAACTGTGGGAGCTGTCACAGATTGTGCAGCAACACAAAAACAGCAAAAGCCCCAAATTTCTGACTTGATTTGCTGACAAAATTCACAGTTAAGCTCCAAAATTCAGCAGGTAGACTCACCCGAGTTGCTGCTGCAGATTGCTGAGGTACGAACTGATGCAGAAGACGGTACAGAAGGCTGTACGGACAGCAAACAGCAACCAGCAGGTGCTGTACAGAACTGTACGGACAGAAAACAGCAGATAGGGCTGTACGACTGCTGTACGGCTGCTGTACTATCAGAAAACAGCACCAAAACTGGTCGTACAGACCTGTACGAACAGAAAAACAGCAACCAGCAGCCACACGTGCTGCACAGATGCTGTACGGCCTGTAGAAAAACGACCAGCACTGCTTTTTGCACCAGAACAGTGCCCGAGACACACAGAAAGCAGTCGCCCAGGTCTGTAGAAGGAGGGCGACCTGTTTTTCAGCACCAGAAGCAGGCGACCAGCACAATAGACCTGTTTCTTCGCGACGAAAGTGCTTCACCAGCAGTAGGGAAGGCGGGAGCAGGAACAACAACCTGCTCTGATACCAATTGTGAGTGTGAGAGACGGTGTGGAGCACACGAAGAAACAGAACAAAACGTGTGGAGGCAAGCAGCAAAACGATGGAGCTCAAATAATGAAGATAAGTTTGTTACAAAACTTAGTGCCCGGCCGGTCCTAATACATTGGCCACTGCCCATAATAATGTCAGGACATTATTTCTAACATCCCCATCCCCATTCCCCGTCCCATGTTACTATGGGCCATACAACAATCTGCTCATGACGTGACAGCAGTACAAATTGCCTACATGAAGAAGCTAGAAAACAAGCATGGAGGGGTGTAGGATATTGTCCTTCTGATGAGGATAGATATGTGCTATGTTTTGCAAATGGATGAGTGTAGCCAGTATACTATATGAGAAAAAATGATGGAGAGCTTGTGTGCAAAGGAGATGACGACCAAGCTTGCAGAGAGGGAGAAAAGAGTCATGCATGCTTACTTGAGTGCCCACACCCACCCTCTTGCCACTTGGGAGGTCACCTCCCACTTAATAGGTGCCCATTCCACACTCCATGGCCACCAGGATGCTGACCTGAAGTACAAAGAATGATCAATCCCTACCAGATCTCAACCCAAGTTGCAGATGACTATGTTGTCCTGATGCAAATGCTGGTTGCCAAATCTTGTCCTTGCTCTTCCAATCCCTTGTAGCTCTAAGTGTTGAAGAGACCTTGAGATGCAGATACTTAATGATTTATTGTGAAGGGCTGGGAGCTCTATTTATAAGACCCCTTTTGCAATTTCAGGGGGGTTGGCCATCCCACAACCAGGCCTACTACACCAGCCAACCAGCCCACTGCCCCTACCGGACCTGCCTATTGCCTAGCCCGTGTTACATGTGGAAGCTCTAGGGGTCTTCTTTCAGCCCTAAACACCATCTAGGAACATACTGATGCAAAATGCATGTGGAAGAGAGAGAAGAGAGAGAGACATAGCTAAGTATTCAGTATAATCACATGATGTACAAAAAGGTACAACTGTTCTTGCAGCCATAGGCTGCCTCCTTGAAAAGGTATAAACCATAGTCTAAAAGCCTAAGTTATGACCCAGCCCATTGCTAGACTGAATGCCTTAAACATCCTGGACACATAAAACCACAACATGCTGCAGCCGACAGCAATATTCCTCATTCATGATTGGCTGACAGCCTTATGTGTCCCTCCACAAGGTACTCCTGGCAAATAAGAACAGTACATGCTCCAAAATCTCGTCCTGATCCTATTCTGTATCTTGTTGCCTCTTCAGGATTAGCCGGTGTCTTCCACATGACATCCCCCTCTGCTAAACTTGATGACGGGATTCCAATCTGTACTCTTGGATAACTTTCATCATCCCATTCTCTATTCCCGTAGTCCACCTGTCATCCTTCCCACTCTAGAAACCTTTTCACTAAACACCCGGCCCGATCTCCAAATCCACTTGAAGATCTATGCATCTGTTCCATCTAGTCCCCATTCCGTTCCTACCGTGTCCCTGAACACTATCTCTAGTCTTCTTTCCTGAGAAATGAGTCTGGCACTCTCACTCCATTTCTTGGAGTATCATCCTCTCTTGGAACCGTTGCCTGAAAGCCTTTCCTAGTGTGCCCCAAGGGGCACCCGACTTAGAGGACTGCCATCCCCTTGGGCTTTGTGGAACACCAACAACCAACCTCCTGGGAATTCTTCTCTATCTTGCCTTGTGCCTCGTACTTATGCACTTTCCTGTGCCTTGGACCTATGCACCTTTTTCTGGGACTGAATCAGTGTTTAGCCTTGCTGAGCCTGATGGTCTGATACCAATGTTACATGCAGAAGCTCTAGGAGTCTCCTTTCAGCCCTAAACACCATCTGGGAACATATTGATGCAAAACGCATACAAGGGAGAGAAGAGAGAGAGAGAGAGCTGAGTATTCAGTATAATCACATAATGTACAAAAAGGTACAACTGTTCTTGCAGCCATAGGCTGCCTCCTTGAAAAGGTATAAACCCTAGTCTAAAAGCCTAAGCTATGACCCAACCCATTCCTGGACTGAATGCCTTAGACGATGAGCACATAAGCCTTATATATCCTTTGGAATAACTCATGAACTGGCCAACCTGCTGTCAGCCAGCTCTTGGACACATTAAACCACAACATGCTGCAGCTGACAGCAATATTCCTCATTCGTGACTGGCTGACAGCCTTCTATGTCCCTCCACAAGGTACTCCTGCCAAAGAAGAACAGTACATGCTCCAAAATCTGGTCCTGATCCTATTCTGTATCTTGTTGCCTCTTCAGGATTAGCCTAGGATTAGCCAGTGCATGTCTTGCACATGACAGCTCGACCAGCCACTAGCTGCATTCAAGCCCGGGCAGCCTGGGTGCAGCTGTTTGGCCATCTTGGGAGCCCATGGGCTGCCCGAGTCCCAACTGGCTGCCCAGCCATCCGTTCTGTGTGTCCAGCTTGCTAAAATGGGGCCCAAACAGCCCTGCTGCTGTTTGGCTGTTGTGCACTTGGTTTTGCAAGTGGAGGTACGTCACAAAAGAAGGAAGAGCAAGCGAAGGGAAAAGAAGGACAAGACAGGTGTGGAAGCCTTGCTTTCTTGTGTCTCCCTCAAAGAGATCAGGCCGCCAGTTGCCTAATGTTGTTTGGCTGTTGTGCACTTGGTTTTGCAAGTGGAGGTACGTCACAAAGAAGGAAGAGCAAGCGAAGGAAAAAGAAGGACAAGACAGGTGTGGAAGCCTTGCTTTCTTGTGTCTCCCTCAAAGAGATCAGGCCGCCAGTTGGTGAATAAGTGCTACTATTGTGACTTCATCAAGCACATTTCAAGGTTCTGTCAAAGGGCAAGAAGACAAGTTCCATAATAGGAATTTCAAAGACACATGTCACAGCTACATCTTTACCAATAACTGTTCCCACCTTTCCCACCCCATGTCACATGCATCATTCTCAATCATTGAATGCATGTGTCATGCTAGGCTACCGATTAGAATTAGGGTTAGGGTTAGAACTGGTAAAAAATCAGCTCATGTAGAGAGCCCCATTCTATAACAGGACAAAAGAGAATGAATGTGAATGGCATTAATGCAAGTTGCAGACTAACCAGGGTTGTCAGAACCTTCAAAAACATGCGAACAGTATGGGTTTTGAAAGTTTTGATCCTTAAAGGGGAGGCACTATACGCCTGGACAAATGTACACATACATACCTACCTACATAGATGCATGCATTCATACCTACCTACATACATGCATGCATTCATACCTACAATATATACACACATACATACGATATATACAGTACATAAGTACATATGTACATATATACATACATGCGTACGTACATATGAATGTATGTATATATGTATGCATGCATATTTTAAAGGAATCCACTCTTTTGATGTCATTCTCCCCTCTATTTCTTCTCTATATTTTTTCGCTTTTGCATTTCAAGAAAATTTCAAGAACCACACTTTCGTTGGTGCAACCCTGACATTGATATCAAGCAGGTTTCTCTCCACGATTTGTATCACGTGCACACGTTGACATGGCTAATTCCCTAGCTAATCCCTGATCTGGCAGTAAGTGTAGGATCAGTTTAGGGCATTTAACAGGTTCTGACAGGCAAGCCCAAGGTCCAAGTACCAGTCGGCCAGGTCATAGGCATCATGTAGATAAAGTCGGCACCACTAAAAATGAATTAAATGCTTGTCTCTGACGGCCAACACCACTCGGGCTGCTGTAGGAGTATTCCCATGAGCACCCAGTCTAGTCACAAGGCATTTGATCCCCCACATGGGCCAGGTCCATAGTCAGTCCTTAGGTCAAACATCAGTCCTTTTTGGAAGGCCAAAGGACACAACAGTTGTACAGATGAAGACATCTTTTTGTATCATATCAATATACTGAAAACACGGTTCATCTCTCTTCTCTCTGCTGTCTAATCATGGCTATTGAATTAGCGTTCCTAATCGGTAAGCTTAGGGCTGGATCAAGTCAGTCAAGGCTTCTTCATGTCACATTTGGTATCAGAGCATCAGGCTCAGCCAAGCTAAGCATTAGAAGTCCCAGGCAGGTGCACAGAATCCATAGCAAGAAACACAGCCAAGGTAGCAGTCATGGGGCTAGTCGCCAGCAGGTAAAACCACAGGAAAGCAGACCTAGGAGTTGTATGCTCAAAGGGGCATACCATTGGCTCTCAAGAAAGGTGGAGCAAAGGCATGATCATCCTTGGAAAGAAGACCATTACTGTGTGAAGGGACAAGGATTGCACGCAAGGGGACAAAGTGGAACAGATGCACAGTTTTCAATGTCAGACTTAGGATGACAAGTTTTCGAAGTCCATGTGCAGACAAGGGGGATGATGACAGTCATCCAATCAAAAGTCAAAGGATGGAATCCCGTCATCAAGTTTAGCAAGAGGGCATGTTATGTGCACACATGTGGACATGGCTAATCCCTGATTTGGCAGTAAGTGTAGGATCAGTTCAGGGTATTAACAACTTCTGACAGGCAAGCCCAAGGTCCAAGTACTAGTTGGCCAGGTCATAGACATCATATAGATAAAGTCGGCAGCACTAAATGAATTGAATGCTTCTCTCTGCTGGCTGACACCACTCAGGCTGCTGTAGGAGTATTCCCATGAGCCTCTAAATAGAAATCATAAGGCATTTTGATCCCCCACCTGGGGCAGCTCCATAGTCAGTCCTTAAGTCAGAAATTAGTCTTTTATGGAAGGCCAAAGGCCACAACAGTTGAACAGTTGAAGGCATCTTTTTATATCATATCAATATACTGAAAACACAGTTCATCTCTCTCTACTCTCTAATGATTGCTATTGCATTAGTGTTCCTAATCAGTAGGCTTAGGGCTCGATCAGGTCAGTCAAGGCTTCTGGATGTCACAATTTCTCCTTGGACCTCACATTGGCATCAGAGCATGGTTTTCCCTTGCACTCAATATTGGTATGGGAAGAGATGGCGTTAGAAGACATGATGCAAATGATGCTTCAAAACATGCAATTGATGGAGATGATCATGTTCAAACACAAGCAAGTCGCAGAACAGAGGAAACTTTGTGAGAACCAGCTTGCAATATATAAGAGACATATTCAACAAAAGGAAGTTCAGTTTGCAAACACAACTTAAATGGAAGAGATCTCCAAGATTTTCACTAGTGGTTAAAGCTAAGCAAGAGGGGTTCCCTTAATAGATAGAGAATTTCAAGGTATGGAAGCTTTCCATGAGTTTGGACTAGTGGTTAAACAATATGAGATGCCGCTTGTCAACTCTCAAGGATCGGTAAGCATTCACTGCCCAGAGTTGGTGGCAACAATAACAATATGTTAAAAAGGTATGCCAAAGATAGTCTTTAGGTCAGCACAAATAGTGAATGAGGTAGCCTAGATACTTCATATGGTGTCAATACACTCGTGATGAGAGAGCTTTTGGCAGTTGACCACACGCAAGAGGACCTAACAAAGAGGATGAGTCTAACGAAATTTAGATGGTACCCATTCCATTGGCTCGAACAAGTGCATAGGTAACAGACCTTCACGCAGATATACATATACCTAGATGAATCTAGGAACATGCCCAAATTCACCTTATAAGAAAGTGCAATTTATAACCTCATGGTAGTCATCCACAAGACAATAAACCATCAACTCCATCATGCATAGTATGGACTAGATACTATGACATCCCCACTAACGTCATCAATGCCCAATAGTGGGTATCATAGTCACAGGGGACGGAAGGGACGGACTGTTGGAACCGAGGGACGCCGGGTTGGGGACGGTTCAGCAACGAGGACGGCAGGGGACGGTCGGACGCCCCCCTGGAGGCGTCCCTCACAAGGGACGGCAATAGGAACGGGGACGGCAGTAGGAACGGGGACGGCTGGGAGCCGTTGCGCGCAATCAGACTGGTTTTTTTTTGGCCGTTTCTAGCCGTTTGCCTTGGCCGTTTCTAGCCGTTTGGCAAGGCCTTGAGCCTTTGAGGCTTGGGCCTTGGCCCTTGCCTCTCTCTTGCCTTGAGGCTTGGCCTTTAGGCTTGAGCCTTGGGGCCTTGGGCCTTGGCCCTTGAGGCTTGGCCCTTGCCTCTCTCTCTCTCTCGAGTCTTGCCTTTGCCTCTCTCTCTTGCCTAATATCTATATAAGAACAAGGCTACAAGGCTACAAGCACACACACACCCCTTCAAGTTTTCAAAGTTCAAGCAACTCTCTCTCTCAACTTTCAAGCCTCAAGCTACACTCAATGAGTGTATCTACTCTCTCTAGTCTCTCTCCCTCAAGCTTCTTCTAACTTAGTAACTTCCAACTTCCAAGCCTCTCACACAAGGCTCTACTCTCTACTATCTAGACTCTCTCTCTCTCTCCCTCTCTCTCTCTCTCTCTCTCTCTCTCTCATGGCTGTGGGAAGTACTGCAAAAGGTCATGGCCAAGACCGGAGTTAAAGAGGAGCTCGTGAAGGTGGAGGACAAGCTCAGCACAATTATCAAAGAAAACAAGAAGATGGTCGACTCTTCCATTACCGCAATCATAAACCGCCTCTCCAAACTCGAGAAGGGATTTGACAAAATCCAAGAGCTCGAAGAGAGAACATCCAAGCAAGAGGCTGAGATTTCAGCCTTAAAGGAGGAACTAGTGGAGGCCAAATTGCATGCTAAAAGTCAAGCGGCTGAAATCTCAGCCCTTAAAAAGGGGTTGGAAGCCACTTCACAAGGCAAGCTTGAGGATGGAAAATTTCAGCCCTCCTTTATTGAAGAGCTGAATACCATCAAGGAACAAAGGAGGATCATTCGAGAGGAGGAGGAGCAACATAAAGAGAAGACATCTTCATGGGTGGAGGTGATCACAGAGACGCAAAAGAAGATGGACGAGACGGAGAAATGGATCGAGGTCGCCAAGAAAGGGAAAGGTAAAGAATCGTCGCCATACCATCATCAACATGACCCTTGAAGAGGAGCAAAGGAGGAAGACCCGGGTCTTACATGTACGAGTGTCCGGTCTAAAAGACCGTGATGATGCGGAAGGGGAAACCAAGGAGCTCTTCTCTATGATGGGCATTAAAGCCACGCACACAAAGGCATGGAGAGTGGGAAAGAAGAGAGAAGGTAGTGCCGAGTCTTCTAACGAGAGAGCACTTATCATTCGTTTCCCCCTCCATGGAAGCGAAGAAGGACTTCTTGAAGAGACGTCCTACACTCAAGAAGACGGGAATATTTCTTGGAGATGACCTCACACTCTCGCAACTTGCCCACATGAAAGAAGTTATGACCGAGATTAGGGCAGCCTGAGAGAAAGGGAAAGTGGTCTTCTATAGAGATGGTAGAGTGGTGATTATGAAGAGGCGCTCTTCATGACAGCACGAGACCTATGGGACTACACTCAAAGTTGCTACTTGGAATTGTAATGGATCTCTACGCCTTGATGTAGGGGCTTTTGAGGATAGTTTCACTGGGAGGGACATCATCTTGTTAATCACCCTTTTTACAAGGCAGCCTAGGGCTATGGACTGAGTACCTTTTTGTACCGTATTAATATACTGGATTTCCAGCCTCTCTCTCTCTCTCTCTCTCTCTCTCTCTCTCTCTCTCTCTCTCTCGCTTCATGTCTGTGTTTTGCATCAGATTGTTTCCAGTGGTGTTTAGGGCTGAAAGAAGACCCCCAGAGCTTCCGCGTGTTACATTGGTATCAGAGCATCAGGCTCAGCAAAGCTAAACACTGATTCAGTACCATATGATGGTGTACAGGTCCAAGGTACATGAAAGTACATGGATACAAAGCCCAAGGCAAGGAGCACATAATCGGGAAGAGCTCCCAGGAGGTTTGTTGGTGGTGTTCCACAAAGCCAGAGGGGATGGCAGTCCTGTGAGCCAGATAGGTTCTCGGACATCGGTCCCAAGGGAGGATTATCCTGCAAGGGGTGATGTGAGAGTGCCAGACACCAAGACAGTGTTCAAAGTCAGGGCAGGAATGGATTGGGGACTGGAGGGAACAGATGCATAGATCTTATTCAGAGGCAGAGTGGTTTTGGAGACCGGGCCAGGTTTTCAGTGAAAAGGGTTGCCAGAGTTGGATGGATGACAGAGGGACTCCGGGAATACAGTGGGATGATGCCAGTCATCCAAGGAAAAAGTTGGAATCCCGTCGTCAAGTTTAGCAGAGGGGGATGTCATGTGCAAGAAATGCCATGACCATTCTTAGAGGCTAATCCAGAAGGGGGAGCCAAGAAAAACATCAGTAGAGCCAGGACATGGAGCACAAAGAACCAGTTTGGACAAGGAAGGCTTGGGGAGCTATCGGCTGAGACAAAACAGGCTGTCGGCTGAACCAAGACAAAGGCGACTACAAGCGCATCAAGAGCAATGAATTATTGTCCAGTCAGCAGTCGGCTAGCTCTCCATTAAGATTAAGAGACTATGAATAGCAAGTGTTGCTCCTCATTCTATTCATTCATTCCTTTATGGAGTGGATCCTTAGGGTCCAAGTAGGGACCATATTTTGGTGTTTATCACCCTTTTTACAAGGCAGCCTAGGGCTGTGGACTGAGTACCCTTTTGTACCATATTAATATACTGAATTTCCAGCATATCTCTCTCTCTCTCTACTTGCTCTTCATGTCTACGTTTTGCATCAGATTGTTTCCAGTGGTGTTTAGGGCTGAAAGAAGACCCCAAAGCTTCCCCGTGTTACAGTGGCACAACTGGATATGATTTATGTTCTATCTTTGGAGAACTTGCTACTTGGCTTTCCCCATCAAAATTGTTTGATGTGCATTTGATACCAAGTTCTATACCCACCATAGTCACAAGGGACGGGGGACGGGGACGGGACGGGGGACGGCCATAAGTAGGGAACGGGGACGGGGGAGGGAACAGCACTCAAAAAATACTTTTTTTAAAAAGTTTTTCTACTCCACACTTATTCTACTTTGGAAGTATATCAAAATGAGCACAAATTTACACTAAATACGCCAATCAAAGAGTGAAGGCATTGACGGTTGAGGAGGATGCTATGGTTGAAGATGGCTTGAGCCTTGAGCAATGAGAGAGAGAGAGAGAGAGAGAGAACCGAGAGGCCTAGAGGCTTGGAAGTTAGAAGACTCAAGAGGCTTGAGGGAGAGGTGAGAAATGAAATGAGATATTAACGTCCTCAAAAGACAACAATTGGTGGATCTGATACAATGTCTGTGTAAGAAAAGCTAAAACAACTAAACAACTAACTGAAACTGAAACAATAACTATGAGGAAAAGTAAGGTACTAGGAGCTCCTAATGGATAACATCTGGGGAGGAAAACTCCAGCAACAAAGGTAAGCATCATATACATCACTATCCAAAGATGTCTCTCATCGGTCGATGGCGGATATCCTCAATGTCCTCCATGGTGAGTACTTGGATGTCTCCCATGCCGTGCTAGTATGGTCCTGATCCTCTGTTGTAGTCTCCGCCGGTGTCGAGATGGGCCTCTCATGTTGGGGTGCCTGGACCGCCCCAGCTCTATAGCCCGATCAATCAGTGTACCTCTGGTGCGGCTATACTCAGGGGCTAGCTGCAATGCGTGCTGGCCTGACTGCTCAATCTCTGGCCGAAAGAAGTCTATAATCTACCTCTGTAGGTGTCTCCCTCTCTGATCCCCTCCCTCTCAAGAGACCCTCTATGTCTACGCAGCTCCAGCAAGTATAATCCGAGCATCTCTGATCCCGGTATCTCATGACTCTAGAAAGTGGTCCGAAACCCTCTCTGAACAAGCAGTGAAAACGGCCTCGTATCTCATAATATACTGGACAGTGATGACAGATGTAATGTAACTCTGTCTCTGGCTCCATCTAGCACAACTGACAAATCCTGGCCTCAGCTGGTACTCCTCTGAATCTGCCAGTCTCAATCTCTAGCTGGTGGTGTGAGGATGTGCGCATCTGACCAATAGCACACCGTACCCCATGAGAAAGATGAGTATCCATGTAGCTGGGTCTAATCACAAACCCATCCTCCGTGAGCTGGAGAAGATGATCTCTATAGAAAGCCATCTTCGTACCAAGCTCGTGTGTCGGCTGTATCCATGTCCTCCTAGTGTCCAGCTGAGTCAAGTCCTGCCTGATAAGTCTAGTAATCTCTGCCCGTGTGAGAGAGAGGGAGAGTGCATCCAAGGAGTACTGAAATGGAGGTAGCCTGTCCATACTAAAGCCATGCAGTTGGAACCAAGCTGTCATCTGTGCATACCAACATGATCCGTCTCCCTGTGATGCCAACTGTCGTGAAGACTCCAAGGCTAAGCGAGCATATCTGTCTCTAGGGAGAGCCCAAGTGCTATGTATAAAGGAGACTGATCGAGTGAGTGCCTCTACTACCAATGGGGGGGTAGCCATCTCTGCACAGATAATATCATGTGGTACGGAGGCCTTGGCCCTAATCATCCGGGAAATCATAGAAACCAAGGGCCTCTCCATACATCTTCATCCATCAGTGCTACCAGCTCGGCTGTGGTGATCCACTGAGGGTCCCCATACTCCACTCCATACAGCATGGCTGAAGTGACCAAAGTGTCAAAGAGCCAAGAGCTTTGTTCGAGGTTCCTGAAACTGAACCTGCGAACACATCCTCTCTAGTCTCCCCAATGCTGCATAAGCTCTGGTCAATCTGGTCTCCGCTGCTCTCCTCAAGGGAAATAGTGGGCCACTAAAAACCACACCAAGGTAAGTATATGCATCTGTATACTCCACTGTCTCCTGACCATATGTAAAGGTGGGTACTGACCTCCTAACCCACTGTGTTGTGGTGTTAAACACCATCACCTTGGTTTTACCAAGGTTAACAGACAATCCACTGTCCTGTGCAAACGTGTGCAATGCATCCAAATGACGCTGCATCCCTTTGGAGAATCTGAGATCAGCACAATATCATCAGCATACAATAACAGCGGAATCCATGTCCCTGCTAGCTGTGCTCCTCTGTCACCCTCCCGCTCTACATAGTCCGAAACCTCATCCACATACATCCCAAATAAGGTGGGAGAAAGGGGGCAGCCCTGCTTCACCCCAATAGTGGAGAGAACCATCTCAGATATACCTTGAGTAGTACGTACCTGCCCCACAACTGTCCTGTATAAAGCCATGATTCCCCAAATCAGCTCTGTGGGCACTCCCATCTCCTGTAGTCTGCGCATCAGTTTGGCTCTCGGTACTGTGTCAAAAGCTTTGCGGAAATCCACAAAGCAACAATAAATCCTCCTGTCATATAATCTGCCCTCCTCAATAATAGCTCTGAGTGCCAAGATATGGTCAAGAGTGGAGAAACCTCTCTTGAACCCTGCCTGCCCTGATGCACGTATGCCCTCTCTCTCTGCCCATTTACTCAACTCCTGCTCAAGAATAGATGCATATAATCTAGCCAATGTGTGACCAATCATGATGGTACGATAATTCCCAGGAAGCATGGGATCCCCTGACTTGAAGATAGGCACAATCGTGGACATATTCCAAGTCTCAGGAAAACCCTCACACATGGCTCGGTTAAACATCATAGCAATAAGCTCTGCAAGCATATCTCTGGCATGAATAAAGTGCTCTACTACCAAACCATCATGATCATATGCTCTCCCAGTCCTCATCCTGTCAATAGCTTTCCTTACCATCTCAGCAGTAAAGAAAGCACATGTCTCTGGGCATGGCTCTGATGGGTCTGGCAGGGGCGACTGTCCTGGTGCTGTGTACAGGGATGCTGCATGCTCACCCCAAATCTCTGTGGAGGTAATGGCTGGTGATGGTGAATGCTCATGGAATAGTCTCCATGCCTCGCCTGAGTCCTGACTCATAAATAACTGATACAAATCCCTCTCTAACAGAGCAAGATAAGCCCTCTTCTTCCGTCGCACTAGGCGCCGGAAGGTAATCCGTGATTGTCTGTGAGTGGTAACACCCATGAGCACCTCTCTCTGTAATCTGATCCTCATCTCTCTGCACTCCTCATCATACCAGCTGTTCTGGGGCATGTTCCCAGATCGTCTCCGTGTAGGCTGACTATGGGGATATGCCTCTGATGCTGCAGCATGAAGCGTCTCTATCAATATCTGAGTGAGCTCATCTAATGGCCGTCCCGGCTCCTCGGCACATAAGCGTCTGTATATCTCATCCGTGTACACGCTGTCAGTCTCCCTCGTAAAGGTATAACGAGTGTGTGTGGAGACCTGTCCCAATGGAGCTGTGCTGAACTGAAATGTGAGAGTGAAGGACAAGATAGCATGATCCACTGCTACTCCAACCGGCCTAGTGCCTACCATAAAATCCTGAAAAGAGGGAATGAGACTGGGCTGAGCCATAACATAGTCCACTGTACTAGCACCATGCCGATGTGGAAAGCTAGTGAAACCGCCCGCTGTTGGGAATCTCTGTAGGCCATTCAGGATGGCCAATCCATGTGCAGTCCCCATGTCTATCAAATACCGCCCATACACAGTATGTTCCTCATCTTGTGAGAGTCTAGATAGGCCCATATCCCTAACATCAAGCTCCCTCAACATCTCCTCTGAGGTATCATAAAATACTGTCTGGTTATGGGCGGTCCTAGCATTGAAGTCCCCTAGGAGAATGATGTCACCATCCCTGGAGAACTCCCAAATGTCATCATCCAAAATAGAAAAGGGAGACTGCCCGCTAGGTGATGCAACCTATGTTGTGAGCCATAATCTATGAAGTCACCAAAGAGGCTGAATGTGAATTGCATTAACACAAAATAAAGGTTAATGCAACTAACGCAAATCATCAAAGTTGACAAACTAGTTGGCCAACTTAAGTGGAACCCCTATCTCTCTCTTCTGCAAGTCTTTTGGAGCAACAAGCCAAGGAAGAGGTCAAGTCTTGAAAGAGTAGCAAATTTAGCCCAACAAGAGCATCAAACGCAAATCAATCCAAGGCTTTGTATTGCAATAGATTTCAAGAATTGGGAGAAGGCTACATGAGGGTTTCTCGCAATATTCACAAAAACTTAGTGTGGAGTTTAGCTTGCATCAAGTAAAACAGAATCCTTTGTAAATAGTTCAGTTTTATTAGTTTAGCAATGAATAATAGCTTTCCCCAAACGGAGCCACCACAAGCTAAGGAATAGAAATTAGGAAGTGTAAGATATGGAGGAATTTGAAGAGGAAGAGGGATCCTCAAACCGGGTGCAATGCCGATGCCTCCTGTGCTGGCTTGAATGTTGACCCCATGGGAGAGACAATGTTATGGCTTGTGTGATTGAAATCAAAACAATGCAAGCACTTTCGTGAGAACACTAAGAGTGCTCAAAGCAGTCATTTTGCTTCCCCGTCGTGCTGTATGACCTAATTAATTTCTTGATAATTGTTGGATAATCATGAAGTCCGCGCTACAATTGTCAGTGGGGTTCGTGTTGATATGGAGCTAGCCATGCCCTTCTACTCCTAATCATGTAGGTGACATCATGTAAGTTTCTGAGTGATACACTTGGGGTTTTCTAGAGGCTTTACAGTTGTGCGTTAACCTTTCTTGACATACTGAGATACAATGGGCTCGCTTATCTACTGCAAGTAACTTACCATGCAGCCTTGGATTAAGGTTTCTTCAAAATGGCCTATTAAGCCTGTGATTGCAAAGACTGAAGGCAAAAGGCTTGATGTGCGTTTCAATGAAAACTCAGAAACGTATGAAAGGGAATGAAAGGAGAAGACCTTTGCAAGGGCGTCTTGAAGGGGCAGGAGGTCGATGCTGGTGGCGCTCTGGAGTTGCTCTCCCGCGGCAGAAGAGGCGAAGACCAGGTGCTTGCGGCGGCGACCCCCAAGCAGAGTAGAAGTGAAGACGGAGCGGGGAGGAGATGCCAAAGAAGAAGTGCAGCAGCATTGCGCAATCGCCATCGCTGCCATCCTCTTCTTCTACTTCCTAGCCTTTTTCGGAGTGTGTGGTTCATGCTTTGAAATGGTGTTTATTTTCAAATTTATCGATTATCGTAGAACGTTTTGTGTGCATATATATTTTTCACGCTCCAGCCATTAATTAATTAATGGCTGTAGGTGTATATATTCACACTACAGCCATTAATTAATATACTAAGGTTAAAACCTTAGCAAAATGCCATTGGCGACTTTATAAAATTGAAAAATGTGTGAGAGCCGGAAAATGTCCACATCGGAAACCCCCAGAAGGCACCCTCCAGAATCCTCCACGCACCAAGGTTTTAAAATTTTAATATTCCTAAGGTTCCTTCCCCTCACTCATAAGGTTATCTCCATTCACTAAAATAATTAATACCAAATAGAAATTTGGCACCCATATTGAGAACGTTTTGTGTGCATATTTATTAATTCCATTGACATGGCATTAATAAATGAATATAATAAAGTAATACATTAAAGTTAAAGCCAAGAATAAACAACATTTAAATATCTAAAATTTCACCAAGAACGTTATATTTCATAACGATGAAACATCATCTATAGATGTAGCCTTTCAATTGAGTACTTAGCGAAAGATATAGACATGGGAGACAAATCTAACATAAAGCTTTTTTTCCTCACTACCTCGTAAACAAAGAAGCCAACACATAATTTACAAGAAACATGTGTCTTTTCTTGGTGGGAGCCCAACATATTTCATAACTATACATGTGGAAAACCTTTCAATTGAGTACTTAGCGAAAGATATAGACATGGGAGACAAATCCAACATAAAGTTTTTTTCCTCACTACCTCGTAAACAAAGAAGCCGACACATAATTTACAAGAAACATGTGTCTTGTCTTGGTGGGAGCCCAACATATTTGGCGAGTGTATGTGACAAAGGAATAAAGTCCTCGCCATTCACAATCGCTTGTTTGAATCTTACTATTTTTTCATGCACAAAAAAGTAGGTATTGTTGAAGTCTTCTTCTTTATTTTGTTCCTCTCCATCCACGACAATCGGGTTTTGGCGACTGCTACCTTCCGCACATCGTTGATTTTCATGATCATTTATTGCATTGTTTTCTGCATAGGAGTACCTTCTCATTATTGCATCCATGTAAAAGATTGTCTCTGTATATCAATGCATTGCGTTAGAGTTTTCATGACTTTTTAGATTGCACCAGCTCTATTTCTATCCATGCCATTGCCTATTTTTGGGATAATCCATGATGTTGCTGGATAGTATTTACCAGTTTGCATCATTCGGAGTAGTGTGTTCTCCAGCATTGCACCTAATTTGTTAGGAATATAATTTTCCATGAAAACATAAGCTCTTTCAAGCAAGTTTGTTGGTGCAGCAAAATAACGTGAGAGCAACATAACAGTGAAGGGGAGAGCGATGACAGTGTTGCTGCTACTAGTGACAAGGAGGTTTGTTGTGTTTAGCTGCACAGAGCTGGCTGAGCAGTGAGAGAGAGAGAGTGTGTGTGTGGTTTTTTGTGGGTTACTACCTCCTAGAGTCTTAGGCCAGGGGTGTTGGTTTTGTTGATTAGCTGTGGCTGGTGTCTGGTGATGCCAGAGAGTTTTTTTTCCTTGTTGAAGTACAACTCGTGATAGCCAGAAGCTTGGAGAGTGGTCTATTACAGTCATGTATCTTGTGCTGGAGCTGGGTCCAAATATCCACGAACTCTATTTTAAAGATCCCTCAATGTTTGAGATTGTATACTCTGATAGTGATACAGGATATTGGTCAGTTGTAATTTACATAGACGAAAGGGAATGGGCAGATTATGAGTGGGTATTAGAGGAGGATGGTTCTGAGGATATTTTGGATATCCAACTTTGTAGAGATGAGGATTTGTTCTGAAATAAAATCTGGTTTATGCTCTTGGGTCTGGTGTTCTGGGTGTGTTTGTATCTGAGTATGGAAGTGTGACACTCTATAAAGGCGTAAACAGCTTTACCGCTTCCGTGTCATCAACGTACACATGAGCAACATGCAAGCAACAAACTCTAAGTGTGCGAAAGAAGACATGTGGATCAAAGTGTGCGAAAGAAGACACGTGGATCAAAGTAGGTGCAACAGCCAAATGAATCAATTCATTAAATTGAAAATAAAAAAACTGGGTACAACCAAATCAAGTATTTTGAGTGCAATGAGTGCAAACCACGTGGATCAAGCCAAATGAATTAATTAATTAATTTAAAAAAGATTTTGGGATGCTTATTGGTGTTTATTTTAAATTTATTAATTATCGTATTTTCTCATGGGGTTCACTATAAGTAAACCCTATGTATCATGTGCGTTCAAAGCCTATTTTAAAAATCCCTTATCTATGAATTTTTGATGAATAAAACATATCCTTTTTCTATTAAACCTGTGAATAGCCACTTTAAATGGTACCCTTATGTATGTAAAAAATGTGGTAAAAAAGGATTTTAAAAATCCCTTCTATTGAACCCATGTGCTCCGCTGACATATTTATGAGTGACCCCCCCAGAGCACATTTTGGTGATATAATTACCATATTTTTTTCGAGAAGAGCCTTAAAATTATATTTAAAAAAAGGTTACTTAAGTACTTTCTGGTTACAAAAAGTCTATGCAAGGCACCATTCTGTTACAAATAGCTTATTTAAAAAACTTAACTTAGTCATCTAATTTAGTTTGAAGCTGAACAAGATCCAAGATGTTCTTTTCTCTAGGTTTCTATCTTTTATAGATGATGTAACCACTTCTTTCTTCTTAGCCAAGATAACTACTTCCAAACAATCTTCATCATTGGAGTTATCCACGTCCATTAGATATTGTTGAGATAGTTTGAGGTCTTTGTTGATATCTGCATCCAACTTCTTCTTGGTTTCTTTCATACTATTTATGATCTGCACATGTATATGAAACTTCATACTTGCCAATACATTGGAATGTTTGTTATGAAAAATATGAAGATTTTTAAATAACTAGATAGACCATAAATAACGAACTCTGATAGTATTCCATAGTGCTATAGAACAATTAGGAGATTCTCCAAGAAGAATTTATTTCCATCATGAATGGGTATTTAGGTGGATTGGTTTTATACACTGATCAAGAAAATGCAGGGCATCCTAAATTTTCACACAAGTGAGAAAGATGTGAGGGATGAATTCAATGTCCCTCTTGCACATTTTACATCGGCCATTGCCTATACCAAACTTCAAAGCTCTACTATTAGTCCAGTGCAGAATGAGCCAGAGAAGGCATGACATTTTTGGGGGGATAAAATTAGACCAAGTATGCTTGAATCTGAAACACCATTAGTGGTTGTTCCAACTAATCAACCATCTCTTGTTGAGAGCTAAAGATAAAGGCAACTTCATCTTTGTAAAATGAGGAATCGGCAACAACTTGTCATACCCTGACTAGGTGATGGCCCTTATTGAGAAGTGACCTCTCAATTGGATGCACTGAGACAACTCTCTATTCCAGAGAGCGACCCTACTAAATAGGGTATCAAGATCATCTTCATTCAACTTGTACATCTCTTTCAACTCTCTTCTAGACATCCATCTATGATGGTTATACTCCCAAAGATCACTCCATGTACACAAACCCTTGTTGTGCAGCTTCTAAGCAGTTGGGAATGGGTCCCTCCCTATGTAACTCTGAAGCACTACCGAGAACCAGATGGAGTCGATATGAAATATATGAGCTTTGAACCTGAAATTGTTAGTTAGATTGATCCAATTCTTGTATCTATTCCACACATTCCACAAGTTCCTGAGACCGGGTCACTCCCCTTGGATTTTAGTGCCACTTTACTTACACATAGGGTGAAATGGCAAGTTCTTCCACCTAGGTAACCCAACCATTGAAAAGGAAGAAGTGTGATGGTGTAGGAGGATGGCCCACTCTTCATCAACATGAGATAGGCTTCTAATGATGGGCTAATGATCCACTTTGCATTCATCCTATTCGCCAACTCTTTTATATCAGGAATTTCAAGACCACCATCTTTTTTAGGCATAGTACACACTTGCCATAAAACTTTAGGAACTAAGGAGTTTGCATCTCCACTCGAAAGAAAGTTTTTCACAAAGTCTCCAAGGTCTTGATGTCAGCATTGGATGGCATCTAACAAGAGAGGAAGTATATGCAAGAGGGAATCAGGATATGCTTTAAGACCAGAATCCTACCACCATTCCCTGTTGGAATCCTTTCCATCTATCAAATTTTGCCTTAACTTTGTTGAGCACCCAAGCCCATCTTTGGTGTATGCTGACACCAAATCCCATAGGAATACCCAACAGTTTGAAAATCTTCCCCTCATGGATAATCTCACAACCCTATTTGCATAGCAAAAGAGGAGGGTCTTTGATCAGAGATTTTATCCTTGTTTTTGAGTGATAAGCAATACAAAAAGTCTGCAAACACTCCTAGAAGGCCTTGATAGATTGGATGTCATTACTAACCAGACTATTAGTGTCATCTACAAACTGTTGAAGGCACATCTACTAACCACCCAATAAAGAAATGCCTTTAAGCTGGTTCTTTCTCATGGCATCTTCTACCAGAGCTAGCCAAGCGCATCAACCGCAATGGCAAAGAGAAGCGGGGAGCTAAAAGGGCATCCTTATCTGATAGATCTTTTAAGGGATAAATGTTCAGATAAAATCCCATTTACTACCACCCTAGACTTAGCATTCCAAAATAGGGTATGGACAACCTTAATGAATCTTGGCCCTATACCCATTGTTATGGGCTACCGTACCTCCCAAGAGAGAACTCTACCCATTCACAATCAGAAGAAGCAATAGACAACAACCATCATTGGGTACTTACCAATGCTTCGAGCTCACGTCCCTTGAGGCTCCCCAAGCTCACTTTTGGAAGCTCCACTCCTCCAATCTCCACCTCCACGCTGTCACTGTAAAGTCTCTCTCACCACAATGCAAGGCAATCTACCTCTCACTCTTTCACACACACACACATGCATAGAAAGGAACATGCACTAGAGTACACTCTCTCTCTCTCTCTCTCTCAAGATAAGGCAAGAGCTCTTATAGCACAAAGGGGGATTGTGTATTTTCATTATGAGAATTTTCCTTTTATACAACTAGTCCTTATTCACACTTGGGCATCCAAAACTTACTAACTAAGGCCTTGGGTGGCCAGTATCTCAAAATGTACAACTTTTATAGTGACTTTACATGACACTTATTAATGTATACAATTGGAGGAGCATCTTTGTTAATCCAAAATGGGATTAACATCCCCCCTACTTGATGTAGGTTTTGTCCTCAGAACCTTTACCGACGTCGAAAGACCTAGTTACCGAACTCGGGTCTATAGAAGTTGTGACGGGACTGAAGCTTTTTAAGGGCTCTTCGGAATGCTTAGTGGGAAGTCTAGAACCCGGTGTCGACCATGTCTTCGAATGTGACATGCATGTATCTTAGAAGACACCTTCGATGATTATAGTAAAGCATCATGCCTCTTTCAGTTGGCCCTTTGTTCATGTCAAAGCAAAGCTGATCTATGCCAAATCCATCATGTCTTTCTTTTGGCTGATCGATGAGGACTACAATCAACTTCAAGAATCTCACAATAGCCACTATATCTGGATCTGGAATTCTACGCCATGCTCTTATCCATGTGAGCAATTATTGTCTTTGACTTGCTATATCTTAGAATGTGGAGGGTGAGAAATGTGGGAGGTTGTAGCAAACATGAGAATCCTGTTTCTTTGCCTCTTGCAATTGTAGTGGAGTCAAGCGTCTTTTGAGTGGCATGAATAAAGGATCTACTCTTTGTGCTAGCGGGGAGCTCTGGTATTGATAACTGTATTCAGGCACTGTTAGTTACTCTTTTTGCCATTCCGATTGTATGCCAACATTTGCCAGGCGGGGGTTGGTATCATGTGTGTGGATAGTTGTGTAGCCTCCCCTTGTATCCACTGGGTGTTGCTTCCACCATTTGCAAAAACAATAGCTGATCATAAATGTGACAAATCTAATTTCTAGCAAACCAGCCAATTGTGGATTGGCCAGCTTTGTGTGACGAGCCACATTTTCCCATAATGTCCCTTCTCCATCCCCATCGATAACAGCTCCTCTAAATCTGGCATTGGGCCTTGGAGAGGGTATGGAACGTGAGGCTGCCTCCTGGACTCCATGGTTGACTATGCATCCGGTAGGATTCTTTTGGTAGGTGCAAAGGGTGTGATTTGCATCAGCACCTTGAACATGAGTTTCAGTTTCAAGAGTGGGTTGCCTACGTGGATGAAGCCCTCATATTCTGGAGCCGTCAAAGACTCAAGAATATTTTCATTAGAAAAAGCTTTGATATCATCATGAGGGTGATGGCCGCGTACCTCATCGATCGGCCTTGGTGGAGATAGTGTTGGTGCTGGCATCTCCTTGGGGGCAAGAGTGTAGTGAGAAAATCAATTGGGAGAGAAGAGAAGCGAGAGAAGCTGCAATCTGCCTCAATTTTGTTAGTTGGAGATACATTAGGAAAGGGGTTTAATAACTTACGGGCCATGGAGGAGAACAGTGGATAAGTAAAAGATGAGGAGGTTCCTTATGTTTCTTCTTGACCCTCTTCAGAACTTGGGGGTGGGCGAGGCTAGGCTTGTTAGTTTTCATAAATTCCTGGAGATCGCTTATATCATCGGTGGTTATATGAGGATATTCTATATGCTGTTTATCAAAATTAAAAATCACATTAGTGAGCGTAGCCTCCCAATGTTTATGGATATTCTGATAAAGTTTTATAATACCAAAAGGATGATATAATGTAGATTCAGAGAGATTTAGATGCTGATAGGTATTATATACTTCAGTCCATCCATGGCTAATAACCCATTGGTAACTTTGTGCAACCACCTCGTAGTTGGCCGGTGTCATTGGGATATCATATGGGATAAATAGGTAGAGTTTATCGACATTGTCATCTAGGATATCTGATTGTTGTAGCACCCAACACCAACTACAAAGGTTTAGCACTATGGGATGTAAGGGGAAAAATAAAATATCAGCTGGGTTAGTTAGCACTATATCCCCCCTAGGATTCCCATTATGATGGTTAGGTCAGCATCCCTTTCGGTATTTTGGTGAATGAGGGTTAGGTCTCCTAGACTGAGGTCTTTAGTTAAGTTAATTTCATATTAAAGAAGAGAGAGGGTTAGTATAGATAAAAACAATGTTAGAGTTTGAGGAGGGGCCCTGAGGAGGTATTAGCAAACAACGAACCTATCTCCAATGCGCGTTCGATGAGTTGGCATAATTCATCTGGTTGGTTCACTCGTTGGGATCTTTCTTAGAGGGTGAGTTGGCATTCCAAACCCTATATTCTTGAGTCTTTGGTGGTGAGGAGTGTGTAGATGGTGGATTCCCACACATTTCGAGCAGTAGCCAATTCTACATGTCTTCTATATGCTTCCTCTGCTACAATCCTGGATGTTGTGGCCTAAACATTAGCTTCTTCAAGTAGCCTTTGCCATTCCTCCACCAAGCTTTGGCTTATAGTTAGTTGCTGGTGTATGTGCTCAAGCACTTGTTAATGGCTAAACAATATTTGATCTATCTCTTGAGACTTTGCAGTGATCACCTCATTAAGGGTCTTTAGTTTCTTAGCATGTGCTTTGTTTATCTGCTTTCATTCTGTCTGCAGGCTTACCATTCTATTTTTTGCTTGAGTAATTGCTTTAGTGAGAGTGTTTTGATTTGTTCTGTATACCCATCTTCTTTTGCTTGGAATGTGGCTTGTTCTTCCTCTAGTTACCTTGCATATTGTGCTTCCTTCTACTTGGTATATGCCACTTCCTTTGCAGTTGGACCTTGGCTTGTGGACTTGGCCTGCTCTAATCTTGCCTTCGGTTCCTCGTTTTCTTTTGTGGTATGGACTATGGTCTTGCTGTGATGAATCTGTTATTACTTTCCAAAGTCTACAGTCTTGCCTCCTGTTCCTTGGCTGCCTTTAAGCTCTTTAGGATCACTTCCTTATGAGTGGCATACGTCGCTGCTATCTGCTCCTTAAGTGATTTCACTTGGTCCGTAGACTCCTGGACCTGTTTCCATAGCGTAGCATTCCTTTCATGCAGCATGTGATTGGTAAGCAAGTGACTTCTCCATACTCTTTGCTCTTGGGTCCAAAGATCTGCACTTGTGGAGGCCAAGCCTTTTGTTTGGTGCACTAGCAGCATATCGAGGCCTTTCATGGTTTCTTTGAGAAAGTGATGAGCGTCAAGATTTTGCAAGAACAAACCTTCTTCAATTGTTTCCTCAACTTCCAATCGCCTTCTCTTACTTGGACTTGTGGTCTCGTTGAGTCTCTTCCTCTTCTCAACTTCTTGAGCTTCTTGAGATTCTAGGTGTGCAGCAAAGGTGGCCTCTTCATTCCTTTCGCCTTCATTCTTTTGTGGCACTTATTCTGCTGGAGCTTGTGTTGCAGCAACTTTTGCTAGGGTGGGCTGATCTGAGATGACATAGTCATGAAGTGGTGAAAGGTTTGTGAATACCATTTGAGAAGGGCTGGAAGGCAGAGTTTGATGTGTGGATTTTGAAATTGCTCCTGCTTTGTCAAGCTGATGTTCTCTTTATCTTTGGCCTCTTTTTGCTCCAAACCCTGCAAAAAGATGCAATATCCAGTGCCACCCCTTCTTCCATACGTTGAGTTTTGGATTCTAATTTTTGTAAGATGCCCTGCATCTTTTTGCCTTTCTTTGTTTTCTTACCCCCCTTTAGTTCTTGAATGAGCTCCTTTGTCTCTTTTAAGACCGCATGTCCCTGCTGCAACTCTTCTGAAATGTGTGTAGAGGGCTCCAAATATCCTTCAATCTAAGATACCTTGTATTTTGCTCCATTTGAGTTAAAAGAGACCCTCTTTAGCATATCCTCCATTTGAGTTAAAAGAGACCCTCTTTAGCATATCCTCCATTTGAGTTAAAAGAGACCCTCTTTAGCATATCCTCCATGGGCATTTGATCGATGGTATGGACGTGTGTTGGTATGGGTGGGGGGAGTTGCAAAGATTGCCAGATTGTTTCTTTGGGAGGACCTGTTCAGTGGACCCATCTGCCTTTGTGATAGTACCCCTCTTGGTGTTTCTATCATAAGTCTTTAGGAACTCTGCACATAGTGTTGGGTTGATGATGCGGGGGAGGATATCTCCCATTCTGTCAAGGCCTACTCTTTCCAGTTTGTTCTTGACATGTGTATCCTCTAATATTCTGAGACACTTAGGGCTATGGACTGTATGTGCATATACGACCCAAGGTAGGTTAACTTGGTGCCACGTGGTGCTCTCTTCTACTTCTTAGCTGGTGGCCCTGTG
Organism: Cibotium barometz; assembly: GCF_041138505.1. Taxonomy (NCBI): domain Eukaryota; kingdom Viridiplantae; phylum Streptophyta; class Polypodiopsida; order Cyatheales; family Cibotiaceae; genus Cibotium; species Cibotium barometz. The sequence goes on from NC_141098.1 coordinate 33,867,298, forward strand.
GTATTGGCCTGAGTTACGGCCGAGTTCCCCTCTACCTCTGGTTCGAACATGGCAGAGGAAGTCATCTCTAACATGTGAAAATACATCAGTCGTTGTGACTGGTAGGAGTTCGTAAGCTTCCCCCCCTTTTTTGTGTTAGTGCGTTGCATGGGTGTATGATGGGAAGAGTGTTAGTTTGGTGAGTAATAAATCAAGAAGGGATGTGTGTGAATTAGTGTTTGTCGGTAGTTAGACCTAAACCTTGCAGTAGTAGGCCGTGAAATGGCCATGTGCGAAGTAGTGGTGCGTGAAAGATTAATTCGTGAGACGTTAACTTGTGAAGGGTTAGCACATGAAAGGTTAGTTTGTGAATTGTTAGCACATGAAGGGTTTAAACCGTGAAAGGCTTAACCTATGAAGGGCTTAAGCCGTGAAAGGCTTAACCCCTGAAGCAGCAGGTGTTTATCCGTGAAAGAGCACGTGTGTTAGATTATCTGTGGTGATGGGTAGCCTAGATGTGGACAATGCAATCTTAGTCATTTTACTATATGTTTCTCAACTCAAGATTTGCAGTTGACTTCGTGAAATAACAAATTGCTATTTCACGGGTCATACCCATATGCATTTATAATGAGATTTATTGGTCTTAAGATTAAAACAAGACATCCACATTCACATCTACATTTTCACATCCACATTCATACATCCACATCCACATCCACATTCATACATCCACATCCACATCCACATCCACATCCATATCTACATCCATACATCCATTTTCACATCCACATTCATACATCCACATCCACATCCATACATTCATACATCAATTTTCACATCCACATTCATACATCCACATCCACATCCATACATTCATGCATCCACATCCACATCCACATTCATACATCCACATCCACATCCACATCCACATCCACATCCACATCCAAACATCCACATCTATACATCCACATTCACATCTACATCCATACATCCATTTTCACATCCACATTCATACATCCACATCGACATTCATACATCTACATCCATATCTACATCCATACATCTATTTTCACATCCACATTCATACATCCACATCTACATCCACATTCATACATCCACATCCACATCCACATCCACATCCACATCCACACATCCATTTTCACATCCACATTCATACATCCACATCCACATCCATACATCCATATCTATACATCCACATTCACATCTACATCCATACATCCATTTTCACATCCACATTCATACATCCACATCCACATTCATACATCCACATCCATACATCCATATCTACATCCATACATCCATTTTCACATCCACATTCATATATCCATATCCACATCCACATTCATACATCCACATCCACATCCACATCCACATCCACATCCATACATCCATTTTGACATCCACATTCATACATCCACATCCACATCCACATCCATACATCCATACATCCACATCCACATCCACATTCATACATCCACATCCACATCCACATCCACATCCACATCCACATCCATACATCCACATCTATACATCCACATTCACATCTACATCCATACATCCATTTTCACATCCACATTCATACATCCACATCCACATCCACATTCATACATCCATATCCATACATCCACATCCATATCTACATCGATACATCCATTTTCACATCCACATTCATACATCCACATCCACATCCATACATTAATGCATCCACATCCACATCCACATTCATATATCCACATCCACATCCACATCCACATTCATACATCCACATCCACATCCATACATCCATACATCCACATCCACATCTAGATTCATACATCCACATCCACATTCATATATCCACGTCCACATCCACATCCATACATCCATCTATTCTTTGTTCATTTTCATCTATCTGATTCATTTCACATCCTCATATCTATTTATAGAATACAAGAGAATTCTTATTTTTGATATAAGATTTCTTTACGCAACTATTTATGTATAAATTCCATTTTAAGGAGAATAACACTTTTGAAATAAAAATCAATCTTTTATGCATCTTCCTATGCATAAATTCATTTTAAATGAGAATGACACTTTTGAATTAAAAATCAATCTTTTATGCATCTTTCTATGCATAAATTCATTTTAAATGAGAATGACACTTTTGAATTAAAAATCAATTTTTTAATGCATCTTCCTATGCATAAAATCAAAATTGATGAAAATAACTCTTTTGAACTAAAAATAGATTTCTTTATGCATCTTTCTATGCATAAAATTAAAATTGATGAGAATAAAACTTTTGGATTAAAATAAATTCTTTATGCATCTTTCCATGCATAAATCCAATTTAGTAGGAATTACACTTTTAGAATAAAAGAATATCTCTTATGCATCTAATTTATGCATAAAATCCATTTATGATGAAAATCACACTTTTAATATAAAAAAATCTTTTATGCATATGTTTATGCATACAAATTATTTATGATGAAAATCACTCTTTTAATATAAAGAAAATCTTTTATGCATATGTTTATGCATACAAATCATTTATGATGAAAATCACACTTTTAATATAAAAAATCTTTTATGCATCTAATTTATGCATAAAAATCATTTATGATGAAAATCACACTTTTAATATAAAAAATCTTTTATGCATATGTTTATGCATACAAATCATTTATGATGAAAATCACTCTTTTAATATAAAAGAATTTCTTTTATGCATCTAATTTATGCATAAAAATCATTTATGATGAAAATCACACTTTTAATATAAAAAGTCTTTTATGCATACAAATAATTTATGATGAAAATCACTCTTTTAATATAAAAGAATTTCTTTAATGCATCTAATTTATGCATAAAAATCATTTATGATGAAAATCACACTTTTAATATAAAAATATATTTTATGCATATGTTTATGCATACAAATCATTTATGATGAAAATCACTCTTTTAATATAAAAGAATTTCTTTTATGCATCTAATTTATGCATAAAATTCAATTATGATGAAAATAACACTTTTATAATCAAAATAACAATTTCAATATGCTTCCTTCTATGGATAGAATTTAATTCTAAAGGAAGTAACACTTTTTTAATAAAATATTTATAGTATGCATTTTCTTATATCTAGGATGAAAATTAACACTTTAAGAATACATATACGATGGGAATTACTCTTTTTGAATAAAAAAGTAAAACACAATTTTAGAAAATTTCACCATAACCTCCTTTGTATGGCTGACCATTTTTTAATTTTTAATTCTCTAAAATTAATTTAAAGTTCACCAAGAGTATTTAAATCATTCTAATGTAAACATTTTCTACTTATCAAAGAGAAACATTATGAAAAGCTTGATTTTATCCATCAAATGTGGATTCATCTATGAAATTTAACATTCAGACTGGGTGTCACCCATTGTGGTTGTGCTTAAAAAGAATGGAAAATTATGAGTATGTGTCGATCTCAAAAAGATTAACGTAGTCAAAAGATGAGATCATTACCCCTTGCCATATTCAGAACACGTACTCTGAGTAGCTAGAAAGGAAGCATACAGCTTCTTGGATGGGTATTCAGGGTACAAGTGAATTTCCATTACTCTAGAGAATCAAGAAAAAATTATTTTTTAATAGAACACGGAGTTTATGCTTAAAGAGATGTCATTTGGCTTAACAATTACACTTGCCACATTCCAATGGCTTATGAATATTGCCTTTGAAGATTTTCTAAGGATGTTTCTTAAATCTTTCTTAAATGATTTATGCATTGGTAGGAGTATTTATCATGTTTACGAAAGGTATTTGAACGATCTAGACTTTATCACACCTATATCTAAAGTTACCCATCCAAATGCCAATTTAGGGTTAAACGTGGAGTCATCTTAGGATAGTGTTCAAAAATGGGATTTCCATGTGTGAGAGTAAAATCGAAATTATCTTGGAATTAACCCCACAAATGAACTATAAGAGATTCCAAAGGTTTATGGGACATGTAGGCTACTATAGGCCATTTATCCTCTTCTATGCCAAGATTGTAGGTCCCTTGTACAAGCTTCTCATTATATTTAAATGGACAGAAAAATGCCAACAGGCTTGTGAAACATTGATGTGTCAAGGAGACCTGCCTTTATAGCCCGTCTAAAACACACCACCATGAGGAGGGAACTACCACCCGACACCACAACACTAGCGAACAACACCAAATGGAAGGAGAGCTGACCACACAATTGATATCCCCTCATCTCTAACTAAAATAGGCAGACACTTGAGCACACTCCAAACTCCTCAAAATGTATAGTTTCCTCTTCCAGATGTCCTCTTAGGTTAGCTCTGATCTCTAATGACCCTGGTTTTCCCTTATAACCCTTCAACCAACCTCAGCTAACTACCAACTCAGAAACACTCTCAACTGACACAAACAGATTAAATGTTGAGTATATACGTGTTTCCAAATGCTGATGCTCACTTCCTTCCAAAATGTGTCCTCCAAGATCCTCTACAATCCTCCAACATCAGCTAACCTTATATCCCCAACCCCAGGACCTTCGTGGACTTCTTGTTGACCCTCAATTGACACCCTTCTAACTAAATTGACTGAGACAGACCCAACCGTTCAAAAAAGTCTCGAAAGAACCTAAATGTCTCAAACTGAAGCAAAATTCTTCACTCAGGGGTCCTATGACCTTCCCTAGTTCTCAGGATACTCCAATTTCAAAGATATATCACACCAAAGACTCACTGTTGACTCCAACTGATATCATTCTGACAACTTTGACCAAACTGACTCAGCCGACTCAACTGGGTCAGTATTCCTCTCCTCTATGTCTGCTGACACCTCCAATCCCTTAAACAATTCAAAACCCATCGGGAATCAACTCCCTACACTCATAGATGTCGGTCTTCTGGTCAAATCACTGCTGTGGTGACGGTCTTCTAACTTAGGAAAACCTTTCCCTTCGATTCTGCCTTATTGCTCACAGGCAATTGACTGACTATCAGACATGACCAAAAAAATTTCCCCTTCAACACAAAGAGACAAAAACTACTCCCCTGAACATCCACGATTGAATCCTACTGGGATTCAGTTGTTCCTAGATGATTCCCTTTTGACCTGACACAATTCCTCAATTGACATCTAGACTACTAACAATTCCCCAACCTATCAGACTCACTTCTGATTGATTTTAATTGTCAGCCCAAACCTCACAAGTGTTAAACAAAACTAGAACAATACTTTAACAACCTCAGCTCACCTATCTTGACACACAGCTGACCAAGTTTCCTTTGTCTGAACTTCCTAACTCAAACACAAGCTAACTGACATAGATTTGATTTAATACAAGTCAGCTCTTCACTCATAGTTGTTTCTTTTCAACAAACTCCATTAAAACAACACAGCTAAACCCAAAGCATAAGATTTCATCAATCCAACACAATAAAACTTCCCTGTGTATATATAGTTGAGAAAATCTCAACACCCCTGAGATTTGGGGATAAAACAAGAAAAAATGAGAAGCACCACAAAACCAAGGGACTTACACATGATTATCCCAACAAAACCCTATATCTCATCTCCACAAGGAATCAAAAACAAAAAAAGTAGCTGTAGTAGCTACACTCTGTAGACAAACACAACAAACATTACAGAGAATCATTTAATAAGACTTTTAGCTCCAAGAGATTTGTAGCCTTAGAGGTCCTAGGGAACCCACCTCTTACAAGACCCTCTCACCTTTGCAACCTCTGAGACTCAAGTCTATTCAAACAAAACCCGCATCGTCTCCTCCATAAACAAAAAGTCACAACAACTTCCACATACCTACTTCACCCAAGCATCTCTTGGCTTCTTTTCAACTCACTCTCGACTCTCTTCTTTCTCTCCTCTTTATCGACCCTCTTCTCGACGTCCATCTCACACACAATCCAATCTTCTCTCCATCACTTCCCGCAAATCTTGCCCTTCTCTCGCATAATCTCCCCTCCTCTATTGCATATAAGTGTTATTTTCTTCTTTTGGTTGGGGCGACGTCTAATTTCAATTTTTGAAAGTGGCCACATTGTAATTATCTTTTCTTAGGTTTCTAACCATACCTTATTCATTTATTTTGTTTTCTTGGGGTGGGGTGGACATATCTATTGGGAATTTTCTTTGGGCATAAAAAAACCTATCAACATTAAAGCAAGCTTTGGGTAGAAACCCATAATACGAGTGCCAAACTGGGATGTTATCTTCTATGTGCATATTGATGCTTCTAACTTTGTAATTGGATACATCCTAGCCCAACCAGCTGAACACAAACTAGACTACCCTGTAAGTTTTTTCAGTCGACGGTTATGTGAGGATGAGATGAATTATACCACCACAGAGCATGAAGGTTTATGAATGGTATATGCCGTGAAGAAATTTTGACATTACCTTCTAGAAAATAATTTTGTTTTCTATGTTGATCATCATCAGGCCTTGCTATACCTTGTCAAGAAACCATGCTCCACGGGAAGAATCACTAGGTGTTTGTTAATTCTTCTTGAATTTGATTTCACAGTGACGGTACGGCCTGGAAAGAAACATGTCATGGCTGATCATCTATCTCGTGTACCTAATAGTGAAGCACCAACTGGAATAGATGATGATCTACCTGATGCTACATTGTTTAAAGTGGAGGTTATACCAAAGTTGAGTGAGAGAATCATTAACTTTTTAGCTAATGGTTTTCCAGAAGCAAAAAAGTTAAGGAAATATCTAGCAGGGAAGTTGCTTAAAGAATTATAACCTTAGCAATGGATTGCTAGAACTCTTATAGACGTGGTAAGGATGACAGATTAAGATGATGCCCTTGGGAGGATAAATACTTATACATCATCGACAAGCACACCAAGGGGTAGCTAGTGGACACTTTCAAGGTGTTGTTATGGCAAGAAAAATACTCCAATCGAAGTATTGGTGGCCCATTATCTTCAAGGATTGTGCACTATTTGTCAAAGGATGTGACAAGTGCCAATGTTAAAGCTACATAAGAATGAAATGATTCCACTACATCCTGTTAGAGTCAACCAACTTTTAAAAAATGGGCTTTATATTTTATTAGCCCTATTAGTCTTGTTGAACATGGCACACAAACACGCTTGATCATTGTTATCACATATTATGTAACCAAATGGGATGAAGTATGAGCTTCATGAAAAGTGGATGCCATGGTGACTACTAAGTTTCTCTATGAGAACATCATTATCTTCTTTGGATGTCCATTTAAGCTAGTGAGTGATCAAGGTAAGCATTTCATCAAAAACTGTTATAAAAAATCTCACTAACACATTTATGATTGCACACAATAAGTCAATGTCATATTACCCACATGCAAATGGCCAAGCAAAGAACACCAACAAAGGTTGTTATTTTGATTTTGATAAAGACATTTGAGGCTCGATGCATTGACTAGGAGTCTAAGCTCATAGTAGCTTTATGGACCTATCGCACATCATACAAAGTTGAAATTGGTTGTACGCCATTTAATATGGTGTATGGACTTGAGGCAGTAATGCCTTGGGAGCTCGTGATCCCTAGCTTGAGGGTAGCTGTAAGTGAAAATCTTGATGGTATTGAATTGGCTGACGAGTTGTTTGTTTTAGAACAACTTACAAAGGAAAGACAAATTGCAGTGCAAAACATGACAAAAAAGGACCAAAGAAAGAAGTGGTCTGAGATCGAGTTAGGAGATCTTGTACTTATGTATCGGGTTTGTAGTGAAAATAAAAAGCTCAAATATACTGGAAAGGGACCATTTAGGGTTTTTGAAGCTACTCCACAAGGTACTCTATGTGTTGACTCTTGATGGATTTGAAACACTACAAAAGAATAATGTAGATACAAGGAACCAGAGTTTTGTACTTACTCTATCAGGTGTATTCAAATTCTATATTGTTTATGATAATTTATTTTAGTACAAATAGAATCTATTATAATTTAATTGAAATGAAAGAGTGTGATTAATTAAAGTGTTAAAGAGTGAAAGAGTAAGAGTGTGTGAGAATGTGAGAGTGAGCTTGATTGGTCTTATGACCCATGCAGTCTTGTTAGCTATTTATGACCTTATGACATAAAGTTTTAATCTTTTCTTAGAGGCTAGTGTTAGTCCCTTTATGCTTAGGAATTCTTTGAGGTGTGTTGATGGAGTATGCCAAGATACTTGTGCCATGTTTTTAGTGGACCATTTAAGACTATTGTTTTAGCTTTATAGGTAAATTGTGTGTTGAGAAGGTGAACTAGTGTGTTCGAAAAGAAAAAGAAGAGTTAGGATTAAAAAAACAAAAACAAACAATGAGAGGAAATGAAAGAAAACTAAAATAAAACAAAAACACAAGAAGATAACTATCACCATGTGCAATTCTTGGTAGGTTTCTAGGAACATCCTTAATGAGAACATTGAGGCTAGAGTCGATGCGTTGGTCTCAATGGGGTAGGACCTTGTGAAAGAAAAAAAAAGTGATGGGGGGGGGCAGAGGGGAGTTTCACTAATTAAATAATAAGTGTTGGAGTGCTAATGCTTAAGATAAGCCCAATTCATTAACAATTTTATTCATAGAGTTAGAATATTTAGTTTTGGATAGGTTTTACAAAGAGATATTGTGTAGTGAGACTAAGGTCATGATCGTACATAGCTTAAGTAGTGTTTAGGTATCGAGTGGATTAGTGTTGTTTTCTAGAGTGAGGTAGACTTTAGCATTCATCTTTGTAGTATTTCTATTTGGAAATAAAGACCAATCATGAGTGAGTAAAATTTCAAGAAAGTTGTAAGATTCCTCCCTAGCCCCTCAAGATGTCCAGTTTCTTCCCTTGTAATCAATCCCCTTTTCAGAATAATAAAAAGATGTTGTTTCTACCTGTTTTGGCCTAGAGAGAGATAATTCAGCCTTTAGATATCTTTGGATGGGAAAATATCCTTTCTTATTAAAATAAATTCCCCCGAAACTGAAGTTTAAAAAGAAATTCCTAAGGTGCATTAGAAATAAATTATAATATGCTCAAAAGACCTTAGCCTAAGAGTCCTGATTTTTTAAAATTTTTGGATTAAGGTTCTGAGGGACCAATAAGATTAATCCAAATGTAGGGAGGAGATAAATTGAAGAAATAAAGAAAACCCCCCCAAAAATGAGTAAATACTCACATAAGATGAAGAGTGGACCAAGGACCAAAGGAAACAATAAAAAAATGAAATTTTCACACCTCAGAGTGGGGATTCCCCCTCATGAAGGAGGCGCCTTTTTTCTCATCATTGCTCCCCAATTTTAAATTAATTAAGTGAGATATTTCATCTCTCCTCTCTCCTAACTCAAGTCTAGTTCCAAAAAGTAAGCTGAACTGACCCAAAAATGGTTAAAAATTGACCAAACTGATCTGAAAAATTTTAGAATCAGTTTGCTTGGTTAGAGGCTCACTTTTTCCTATAAATAGAAGCCTCCCCCTTTGTAAAAGCTTAATAGTGTTTATGCACTGTTGCTCTACTCTTACCCAGACCCAATTACATTGAATTCTCTTGATAATTCAATTGTTTTTGACTAAATCCTCTCCAAAGAAATTGGTGGCCACTCTTGATCCAAACAAGAGTAGAACCCTCAATCCCTCAAGCCAAAGGAAAGCTTACAAAACTCCATGTAAGCTAAAATTTCTACTTTTAATTTTAAATTCTATGGTTTTCTGATATTCTTCTTTTTTTTAGTTGATTAAAGTGAATTCTGATGCTATGCCTTGATGAAAAGGCCACCCCCTTCTCTTCCTTAAAAATTCAGCCTTTCTTTATCCTAGAATGATTAACAAATCAATTGATTAAACTTTTCTTATTGTTTACTCTCTTGAAATTGAAAATTGTGTAGATTAGAGTCTTTTATATCTTATTAGGGATAATTTAAATAGAAAGTAGAATGTTAAAAATTGAGAAATGGTCAGCCATACAAAGGAGGTTATGGCAAAATTTTCTTGAATTTTGTGGAAAAGAAAGTTTATTTTTATGTTATTCTAAAAGAGTAATTCCCACCGTTTATGCATTCTAAAAGGAATATTCTTATTTACTCCATGTACATATTCACCTATGAATATGCATGGATATCACTGATATTAATTATTGAATTTAATTTCTATGCATAGAAAGATGCATAATGGAACTTTTTTTATAAAAGTATTATTTTCATTGAATTTAATTTCCATGCATAGAAAGAGGCATAATGGAATTTTTCAATTATAAAAGTATTATTTTCATCGAATTTAAATTAGATGCATAATGGAAATTGTTTTATTATAAAAGTGTTATTTTCATTGAATTTAAATTCTATGCATGGAAAGATGCATAATGAAAAATTTTTAATTATAAAAGTGTTATTTTCATTGAATTTAAATTCTTTGCATGGAAAGATGCATAATGGAAATTTTTTTAATTATAAAAGTGTTATTTTCATTGAATTTAATTTCTATGCATGGAAAGATGCATAATGGAAATTTTTATTATTATAAAAGTGTTATTTTCATTGAATTTAAATTCTATGCATGGAAAGATGCATAAAGAAATTATTTTTATTTTAAAAGTGTTATTCCTATTAAAAATGATTGTTATGCATAAATAGATGAATAAAAGGATTTTCTTTATATAAAAGTGTTCTTTCCATTGACGTTGATTTTTATGCATAAATACATGCATAAAGAAATTTTTTATATCCAAATTAGAATTCTCTTTAATTCTATGTTTAATTTCTATGAGTATTTGATAAATGAATAAGTAAATACTTTGAGAGAGAAATTTCTATCGTTTTATATTCACTCAGATTGTAAAGAGAAAATTCAAAAAATCTATCAAAGTCGAAATATTCAGATAAATGATTAATTTATTCCTCATAGAAATTCGTGATTAATTTAGAAATCAGTTAAGTGAATATTAAATGAATGAAATTTAGTAAAATAGTAACTGAAATATCACCCCCCTTTTCGAGAAAGATAGTTCAGGAAAAACCTTATCAGACTCAAACCCTGAATCAGACTATGACCAAGACCAAACTCTTTCATCAGTTTCAAGGAAAGAAGATGTGACCAGTTTCGAAAAATACACTCAAATCTCCCACCAAATCTGAAACTAAGTTTGAGACCCTTGGAATTGATCTGTGGATCAAGGATACAGAATCGAGAAATTCTGTTATGAAATTTAGTAATCCGATCATGAAGTTTTGGGGATACTGATTTAAGATATGCTCATTGTATTCAAAAGAAAATGCAAACTGAAAACTTGCATAGAAACCCTGTTTTCTTAAAGGACAATCCTATGCTAGAATGCTGGCGGGAGCATTTGGTATGTGTTTTTCTAAAGGAAGTTCCGTTGCAGAGTGTTTAAAGGATAGCTCACGCGGCAAAGCCTACCCAGGTCTTGACCAGCCTCAGTATGATTAAAATGGTCTGCTTCCGATATGATGGAGGAGGGTCGACGAAGCGGTCCCTGAGTGAAGTGCCACAACACCTAAGGAGGATCTTGGAGGGTTCTGACCAGGCGATGCACGGGCTCACGGTGCTTAGGACACCCATGCGTATGTCATGGAAGATTGTATGATGGACGGATGGGATTAGGCTGGAATCAGTGGAGTTTTAATAATGAAATTGAATAATAGGAATACGCTTAGAACTCGAGTAGTTAAATAAAAACCAAATGACTTCTCTAATGAATAGATCAACAGCTATGCCTGATTTCAATTAGGAAAAAAGCGTTGATTTCTTCAAGTTAAGTCTGTAATAGTTTTCGTTCTATCTGGTTTAATCAGATGAAGGATAGTTTAGTCTCTTGACCCCGTTAGAAAATACGTTTAGAAAATAAAAAAGGTGGAATCGTCCCTTGCCGCTTTTTGGGTAAGGGAATTTTTGTCAGTTTCGGTTTCGGAATGACTACCAGATTAGTCTTGTGCTCGGACATTCGAGGGCGAGGCCCCGAGTGGGAAACCCTACCCCGCGCAAGAGAAAGCTACTTACGCCTTCTGTTAACAACCGAAAATCCGGTGCGCGGATGGGGCAGTGGGATCTCACAGTTGGTATCAGAGCGCTGTTGTAAACTTATGAAATAGCAGCTGAAATTGCCAAATATTTTAAAGTAAATTTGAAAAATAATGTTTTCACTTGCTAAGATTATGTTTAAAATGAATTCATAAATTGAAAACTCATAAATTGAACTGGATTTTTAGATGGATACCCCAAATCTGTTTAGCATTCCTGGACTTTCCCAGAGTCAGGATATGATCGCCTTTGCCTTCGAAAATCTCATCAACTCCGCTACAACCCGAGAAAGCAGAGTGAGGCTCGCTCGTCACTTTGAGGATCTATACTTTCTTGATCCTGTAGAGCGACGTTAGCATATGTGGTTCTCTAGAGGGCGATGTATTAACGTCAATACCAATCAACGTCAGAGAGACAAACATAATATCTCGCTAGCCATTATCTTGATAAGGATAGGAGTTATTCATTATGTCCAACTCTATAATCATTCACCCCGAAATTTTAGAATTTCTTGCGATTTTTTAGACTTCTGAGCCGCTTTATTCCTAGGAGCTGAATTATAGCACCCTTATCAATGATGAATCATGTATATCATAGCATGTCTCCATCGCAGTATCGCCTTTTTATGCGTACGCAATTGAGGCAGTGACTTTTGGAGCCGAGACGCTCTATGCATATATCAAAAACTTTTGATAGTAAATGATGTTTTGCAAAAGATTCCAAATTGTTTTTCGTGGTTGCGAATATTGGTTAACAAAATTATCAGAGTGAATCTTGCTTTCAAAAATTATGATGGAATATTTATTGTTTAAGAAATAAATCTCAAAAATTAAATAGGGATGAGCTTAGAAGTGAGAGTAGGTGTTTTGGGTGTCAGGGTTTCGGTCACCAGCCTAAAGAGTGCCCGACTCCTGCCATGTCAAGAGGACAGGAAAGGACCCAGAATGCAGAGACCAACCCCTTTGTATCAGTCAAATCACCGTCTCGTCAAAATCAGGGCAATTCCAGGATGAATCCAGCTCAGCCATCTGCCTCTGGTTAGAGCAATCTTAGAACTCCCTCCCAGAACTGGGGTAACCAAAGAGAAAGAGTTCTGCCCCAATCTGCAGCAACCAGAGTAGTTATAATAGCACAAGTAGTGGAAGAGGAACGAGGCCAGATTTATGCCGCAATTGAGAACCAAGGGTCAAATCGTCAATTCTCACTCATCCATACTCCAGCTGAGTATAAGGGTAAGCCATTTAAGCTTTTGATTGATTCAGGCAGTACTCATTCATTTATTTCCCCTGGATGCTTGCATAAGCTAGTCTTAGAACATAAATCAGGGAAACCTATGCAAGTTGAATTGGCCAGTGGGAAGATCATTTTCACTCACCATGAGACAAATCATATTCAGTTTAATCTAGATAGGAATGTAACTGACTGCCAGTTCAGAGTCCTACCTTTGGGAGTTTTCGACGGCATCCTTGGAATGGATTGGCTCCACAAAAATCAAGCTAACATTCACTGTCACTATGGAACCATTTTCTTCCGTGACCTTCACGGAAACAAAGTTCAAGGAACCGGAGTTTCAGGATCCCCAGGTCTGCAACTAGTAACAGCTTCTAAGTTATTGAAAGGACTTAGAAAGAAGGAGCTCATTTACATTGTCAAAATGAATCCAGTAGACATAAAGTAAAAGGCTAAAGAACTAGAATGGTTAAGTGAGTATGATGATTTATTCCCAACAGAGCTAACAGAGATGCCTTCGATTTGGGAAGTAGATCATGTGATAGAATTGACCCCCGGAGATCAGCCAGTAGCCCAGCGCACATACAAAATACCAGTCCCTAAAGCCATTGAACTCAAGGAATAGCTTAGGCAGCTATTAGAACAAGGGTTTGTAAGACCCAATGTTTCACCTTGGGGAGCGCTAGTTCTCTTTCAGAAAAAGGAGGATGGAACGCTAAGACTCTGTGTGGATTACAGAGGTCTCAATCAGGTTGACAGTTAAGAATAAGTATCCTATCCCCAAAATTGACGAGCTTCTGGACAAGCTAAGTGGAGTACAGATCTTCACAAATATAGATCTCAAATCAAGATATTACTAGATCAGGATTAATGAGCAAGATATCCCCAAAATTGATGAGCTTCTGGACAAGCTAAGTGGATCCCAGATCTTCACAAAGATAGATCTCAAATCAAGATATTACCAGATTAGGATTAATGAGCAAGATATCCCAAAGACATCCATCAATACTCGATATGGGCACTATGAATTTACAGTCATGTCGTTTGGATTGACAAATGCCCCCAGCTACATTCAATTGCCTAATGCAGGACACTCTTAGAGAATACTTGGATGATTTTGTTCTTGTTTTCTTTGATGATATTCTGATTGACTCAAAGAATGCAGCTGACCATGAAGCTCATCTCCGAAAAGTTCTTGAGATTCTAAGGAAGCACAAACTCTTTGTAAAAAAGAGCAAATGCACTTTCTCTGACGACATGTTGAATACTTGGGCTTTCTGGTATCTAAAGATGAAATTTCTCCAGATTCCTCAAAAGTCCAAGCAGTTATAGATTGGCTTGAACCAAAGACAGTGAAAGAAGTCAGAGAATTCTTGGGATTAACTGGTTGGTATAGAATTTTTATGCCTAAGTATGCTTTCATAGCTTCTCCCCTAACTAATCTTCTGAAAAAGAATATCCCGTTTCAATGGTTTGCTAGGTGTCAGAGTGCTTTTGATAAGCTGAAGACCGCCTTGGTAACCAATCCTCTTCTGAAATTGCCAAATTTCTCTCTACCCTTTGAGGTAGTAACTGATGCCAGTGGTTTTGCCTTGGGAGGTGCGCTCATGCTACAGGAAGGTCATGCAGTGGTTTTATGAATCCCGAAAACTCAGAATGCATGAGAGAAATTATGCTGTCCACGACCTAGAACTACTTTTAGTAGTCTATGCCGCCTTGAAGTTGTGGAGACATTACCTACTGGGTCAAAGATTCACTTTGATGACAGATCATCAGAGCTTAAAGTGGATTTTCACCCAGAAGGATCTCAACATGCGCCAAAGAAGGTGGATGCAGCCTATAAGAATTTGATTTTGAAATCAAGTACCGCCCAGGCAAAGAAAATGTGGTAATAGATGCCCTCAGTAGAAAAGCCTCCTTGCTTGCAATCATAGTGGTGTCAAATCCATTGATTAATGAAGCAAGAGAGAAGATCATGCAGGATAAATTCTTTGGCCCTATTGCTACCCTACTTATGCAGGAAAGCAAAACTCCTCAGGAGTTGAACCGAGTTCAAGGGTACAGCCTGGATGATGGAATTATGTATTACAAGATTAGGCTATGCATTCCCAATGATGAGAGAACTAAGGGTCAAATTCTGAATGAAGACCATGATAGCCTTATAGCAGGACATCCAGGTTTCATCAAGACCTACATGTCTATAAAGAAAAGCTTCTTTTGGCCTAGACTAAAAAAGGATGTACTTAACCATGTACGTCAATGCCTGATTTGTCAGATAGTCAAAGCGGAGAGAGTAAAAATGCCTGGGAAATTACATCCATTAAGCATCCCCCAGATAAAGTGAGAATGTATCAGTATGGATTTTATTGCTGGACTACTTTCAGTGCAATAAGGTTACAACTCCATCTTTGTGGTAGTTGACAGACTAACCAAAGTTGCCCATCTAATTCCAGTAAAAGAAACCTACACTGCAGTGGATGTGGCCAGAGTGTTCCTCAAGGAAATCTTCAGATTGCATAGCCTACCTCCCCAGGAGAATAGTAAGTGATCAAGATCCCAAGTTCATGTCAAGATTCTAGACTATATTCTTCGAAGCAGTAGGAACTTTCTTGGATCTCAGCACAGCTTACCACCCTGAGACCTATGGTCAAACTAAAAGGGTGAACCAAGTAATCGAAGATATACTTCGGTCATGCTGTGCAGGGAACCCAAGAAGTGGCTAAGCTATCTGCACCTAGTCGAGTTTGCCTACAATGCCTCTTATCACCGAAGCATCACGATGAGCCCTTTCAAAGCTCTGTATAGACAAGATTTCCTAACACCATTAACTTGGTCCAACCCATTGATTAGGGTTGAGATGTCCAGACAGATGCTTGACGACATGGAGCAGCAGATGCAGTCAATTTGCAAAGATATAAAAGCTGCCCAGGATAGACAGAAGCAGTATGTAGATAAGAAGAGGTTAGACAAAAAATTCGAAGAAGCAAATATGGTCTTCATTCGAGTACGCCCCAAAAGAAGTTCTCTATCTCTTGGGAAGTACAAGAAGTTATTCCCTAGAAACCGTGGGCCATATCTGATTACAAAGAAAGTAGGTGACTTAGCCTATGAACTTCTTCTGCCTTCTCATCTCAAAATACATAATGTATTTCATGTCAGCTTACTTAAGAAGTATGTACCGAGCCAAAATCATGTGCTTAAATGAACTCTTAACTTCTTCAACCCAAGGGCTGATGGAACTTCAACTTGAAGAAATCCTTGATGTTCGAGAGAGGGTTCTCAGGAACACAATTCTAAGAGAATTATTAGTCAAATGGAAGTTCTATCCTTTTGAAGACGCCATGTGGGAGAAAGAAGCCAAACTTATGCGAGATTACCCCTAGTTTGCGAGAGGAGGACATCTCATGTTTTTCAAGTGGGAGAGGATGTAAGATTCCTTCCCAGCCCCTCAAGATGTCCAGTTTCTTCCCCTGTAATCAATCCCCTTTTCAGAATAATAAAAAGATCTTGTTTCTACCTGTTTTGGCCTACAGAGACAAAATGTTCTAGAGAGAGATAATTTAGTTTAAAAAGAAATTCCTAAGGTGCATTAGAAATAAATTATAATCTGCTCAAAAGACCTTAGCCTGAGGGTCCAAATTTTTTGAAAATTTTGGATTAAGGTTCTGAGGGACCAATAAGATTAATCCAAATGTAGGGAGGAGATAAATTGAAGAAATAAAGAAAACCCTCCCAAAAATGAGTAAATACTCACATAAGATGAAGAGTGGACCAAGGACCAAAGGAAACATTAAAAAAATGAATTTTTGACACCTCAGAGTGAGGATTCCCCCTCATGAAGGAGGCGCCTTTTTTCTCATCATTGCTCCCTAATTTTAAATCAATTAAGTGAGATATTTTATCTCTCCTCTCTCCTAATTCAAGTCTAGTTCCAAAAAGTAAGTTGAACTGACCCAAAAATGGTCAAAAATTGACCAAACTGATTTGGAAAATTTTAGAATCAGTTTGCTTGGTTAGAGGTTCACTTTTTTCTATAAATAGAAGCCTGCCCCTTTGTAAAAGCTGTATAGTGTTTATGCATTGTTACTCTACTCTTACCCAGAGCCAATTACATTGAATTCTCTTGATAATTCAATTGTTTTTGACTAAATCCACTCCAAAGAAATTGGTGGCCACTCTTGATCCAAACAAGAGTAGAACCCTCAATCCCTCAAGCCAAAGGAAAGCTTACAAAACTCCATGTAAGCTAAAATTTCTACTTTTCATCTTAAATTCTATGGTTTTATGATATTCTTGTTTATTTTAGTTGATTAAAGTGAATTCTGATGCTATGCCTTGATGAAAAGGCCATCCCCTTCTCTTCCTTAAAAATTCAGCCTTTCTTTATCCTAGAATGATTAACAAATCAATTGATTAAACTTTTCTTATTGTTTACTCTCTTGAAATTGAAAATTGTGTAGATTAGAGTCTTTTATATCTTATTGGGGTTAATTTAAATAGAAAATAGAATGTTAAAAATTGAGAAATGGTCAGCCATACCTAAGGAGGTTATGGCAAAATTTTCTTGAATTTTGTGGAAAAGAAAGTTTATTTTTATGTTATTCTAAAAGAGTAATTCTCACCGTTTGTGCATTCTAAAAGAAATATTCTTATTTACTCCATGTACATATTCACCTATGAATATGCATGGATATCACTGGTATTAATTATTGAATTTAATTTCTATGCATAGAAAGATGCATAATGGAAATTTTTTTATAAAAGTAATATTTTCATTGAATTTAATTTTTATACATAGAAAAATGCATAATGGAATTTTTTTCATTATAAAAGTATTATTTTCATTGAGTTTAAATTCTATGCATGGAAAGATGCATAATGGAATTTTTTTCATTATAAAAGTGTTATTTTCATTGAATTTAAATTCTATACATGGAAAGATGCATAATGGAAATTGTTTTATTATAAAAATGTTATTTTCATTGAATTTAAATTCTATGCATGGAAAGATGCATAATGGAATTTTTTTAATTATAGAAGTGTTATTTTTATTGAATTTAAATTCTATGCATGGAAAGATGCATAATGGATTTTTTTTATTATTAAGGTGTTATTTTCATTGAATTTAATTTCTATGCATGGAAAGATGCATAATGAAAATTTTTATTATTATAAAAGTGTTATTTTCATTGAATTTAAATTCTATGCATGGAAAGATGCATAAAGGAAATTTTTTATTATAAAAGAGTTATTTTCATTGAATTTAGTTTCTATGCATAAAAAGATGCATAAAGAAATTCTTTTTATTTTAAAAAGTGTTATTCCTATTAAAATTGATTTTTATGCATAAATAGATGCATAAAAAGATTTTCTTTATATAAAAGTGTCATTGATGTTGATTTTTATGCATAAATAGATGCATAAAGAATTTTTTTATATTTGAATTAGAATTCTCTTTAATTCTATGTTTAATTTCTATTAGTATTTGATAAATGAATAAGTAAATACTCTGAGAGAGAAATTTCTATCGTTTTATATTCATTTGGATTGTAAAGAGAAAATTAAAAAATCTATCAAAGTAGAATTATTTAGATAAATGATTAATTTATTCCTCATCAGAATTTGTGATTAATTTAGAAATCAGTAAAGTGAATATTAAATGAATGAAATTAAGTAAAATAGTAACTGAAATATCACCCCCTTTTCGAGAAAGATAGTTCAGGAAAAACCTTATTAGACTCGAACCCTGAATCAGACTATGACCAAGACCAAACTCTTTCATCAGTTTCGAGGAAAGAAGATGTGACCAGTTCTGGAAAATACACTCAAATCTCCCACCAAATCTGAAACTAAGTTTGACACCCTTCGAATTGATATGTGGATCAAGGATACAGAATTCGAGAAATTCTGTTATGAAATTCAATAATTCGATCATGAAGTTTTGGGTATACTGATTTAAGATATGCTCATTGTATTCAAAAGAAAAACCAAACTGAAAACTTGCATAAAAACCCTGTTTTCTTAAAGGACTGTCTTACGCTAGAATACTGGAGGGAGCATTTGGTATGTGTTTTTCTAAGGGAAGTTCGGCTCTGCAACAGATGGTGGGGAGTGTTTAAAGGACAATTCACGCGGTAAAGCCTGCCCAGGTCTTGACCAGCCTCAGTACGATTAAAATGGTGTACTTTCGGTACAATGGATGAGGACCGACGAAGCGGTCCCTCAGTGAAGTGCCAAGACACCTAAGGAGGATCCTGGAGGGTTCTGACCAGAGGCAATGCATGGGCTCGCAGTGCCTTAGGACACCCATGCATATGTCATGGAAGATTGTATGATGGACCAATGGTTATTGTAATTTGTTATTGGATCTCGTTTGTTGCTAGTGACCAGCTGATCTCAACGGAGAGTCCAGAGTGATACTGTTTATTTTGAGAAATAAGGATTGGATGGAAATTTTGAGTTATGACATCTGTAACCAATAACTTTTTGTCAATGGATTGTTTTATAAGTTAAGTTTTAAAGAGGAGTGTGTGCGTATCTGTATTTGAAAGCAAAAGTTAAGAAAGGCATTCAATTATGGGTGGGTGAGTAATTGTCTGGTTCTACCGATTCTAGTGGTTGGGGTGGTGGCTAACCCATGGGCTGCTGGATGGGGTTAGGCTGGAATCAGTGGAGTTTTAATAATGAAATTCAATAATAGGAATACGCTTAGAACTCGAGTAGTTAAATAATAGGAATACGCTTAGAACTCGAGTAGTTAAATAAGAACCTAAAGACTTCTCTAATGAATAGATCAACGGCTGTGCCTGATTTCAATTAGGAAAAAAGCGTTGATTTCTTCAAGTTAAGTCTGTAATAGTTTTCTTTCTATCTGGTTTAATCAGATGAAGGATAGTTTAGCCTCTTGACCCTGTTAGAAAATATGTTTAGAAAATAAAAAAGGTGGAATCGTCCCCGTTTTTCGGGTAAGGGAATTTTTCTCGGTTTCGGTTTCGGAATGACCACCAGATTAGTCTCGTGCCCGGACATTCGAGGGCGAGGCCCCGAGTGGGAAACCCTGCCCCACCCAAGAGGAAGCTACTTTCACATGCATGCTAACAACCGAAAATCCGGTGCGCGGATGGGGCAGTGGGATCTCACAGCTGGTATTAGAGCGCTGTTGTAAACTTATGAAATAGCAGCTGAAATTGCCAAAAATTTTAAAGTAAATTTGGGAAATAATGTTTTCACTTGCTAAGATTATATTTGAAATGAATTCATAAATTGAAAACTCATATCATAGCATGTCTCCATCCCAGTATCGCCTTTTTATGCGTACGCGATTGAGGCAATGACTTTTGGAGCCGAGACGCTCTATGTATATATTAAAAACTTTTGATAATAAATGATGTTTTGCAAAAGATTCCAAATTGTTTTCGTGGTTGCGAATATTGGTTAACAAAATTATCAGAGTGAATCTTGATTTCAAAAATTATGATGGAATATTTATTTTTTAAGAAATAAATCTCAAAAATTAAATAGTCATAAATCTGATGACAAAGTTAAGTTGACAAAAATCTCGTTTTTGTCAGAATTATGAGGTGCGTGGCCTGTGCTAGGTAGCCAGATTCTCTTATTGATGATGAAGAGTTAGATTCGGACGTTCGTAAAGCCCTGCACCGATCCCAACCTGGTCCATTCAAGGGTGAAGGGGAGCAATTAGGTGAAGCAGTGGAAAAATGGATTGAGGCAATGGAAGAGTACTTTGATGTAACCGGTTATAATGAGAGGACCAAGATGGCTCTCGCTAGATTAAAAATTGTGGAAACGGCCAGGGTCGCATGGAGGAACCATTACGAGACAAACCGTCTCGACCGAAATACCTAGACCTGGTCAGATCTTAAAGCATACCTCAGGAAGAGGTTCTGTCCTCTGGGGTTCCTGGAAACCAAAATGAATGAGTTCTTGGAATTGAAGTAGGATAGCTGGACAATTGAAGAATACCATCAGGCATTTGCCCTTCTCCTTAAATATTCTCCACTTTTGGATGAAGAGCAGCTGGCTAGATTTATTTGAGGAATGAACGAGCCATTAGATACTTTTGGATGAAGAGGTCCCGCCAAAGCCTACACTCTCAAACTTTAAAAGGTTCCAAACCCCGGGAAGTACTTCAAACTTTCCACCCCCAAAGAGGCAGCAAGGCCCAATTCAGAATCAAGATGCTGGTAGATTCAGAAGTGAAGGAAGACCCTTCCCTCAGAACACTTTTTGACCCACCTTTTTCAAGGATTCAGAGGGATGAGCTTAGAAGTGAGAGCAGGTATTTTGGGTGTTAGGGTTTCAGTCACCAGCTTAAAGACTGCCCAACTCCTGCCATGTCAAGAGGACAAGGAAGTAAAGGACCCAGAATGCAGAGACCAGCCCCTTCGTATATCAGTCAACCGTCTCATCAAAATCAGGGCAATCCTAGGAGGAATCCAGCTCAGCCATCTGCCTCTGTTCAGAGCAATCTTAGAACTCCCTCCCAGAACTGGGGTAACCAAAGAGAAAGAGTTCCACCCCAATCTATAGCAGCCAGAGCAGTTACAATAGCAGAAGTAGAGGAAAGAGGTCAGATTTATGCCGCAATTGAGAACCAAGGGCCAAATCGTCAATTCTCAGTCATCCATACTCCAGCTGAGTATAAGGGTAAGCCATTTAAGCTTTTGATTGATTCAGGCATTACTCATTCATTTATTTTCCCTGGATGCTTGCGTAAGCTAGTCTTAGAGCAGAAATCAGGGAAACCTATGCAAGTTGAATTGGCCACCAGTGGGAAGATCCTTTTCACTCACATGAGACAGATCATATTCAGTTTAATCTAGATGGGAATGTAACTGACTGCCAGTTTAATCTAGATGGGAATGTAACTGACTGCCAATTCAGAGTCCTACCTTTGGGAGTTTTCAACGGCATCCTTGGAATGGATTGGCTCCATAAAAATCAAGCTGACATTCACTGTCACAACATGGAACCATTTCCTTCCGTGACCTTCACGGAAACAAAGTTCAAGGAACCGGAATTTCAGGATCCCCATCTCTGCAATTAGTAAAAGCTTCTAAGTTACTGAAAGGACTTAGAAAGAAGTGCATAAAACACTATTATCCATTTACAAAGGGGGAGGCATCATTTATAGGAAAAAGTGAGCCTCTAACCAAGCAAACTGATTCTAGACTTTTCCAGATTAGTTTGGTCAATTTTTGACCATTTTTAGGTCAGTTTAGCTTACTTTTTGGATCTAGTTGAAGCAGGAGAGAGGAGAGATGAAAATATCTCATTATTTGTGAGTTTAAAACTCACCCACACATGTGAAATAGGCACCTCCTTCATGAGGGAAATTTCCCCACACTGAGGTGTCAAAAATGCATCATTTCACTAAATATCTCTTTTTTTTAAACTAATATCCTTGTCCTTAGTCAACTCTTCATCTTATGTGAGTATTTACTCATTTTTGGGGGGATTTTCTTTATTTCTTCAATTTATCTCCTCCCTACATTTTGATGAATGTAATTGGCCCCTCAGAACCTTAATTTAAATTTTTTTGAAAATCTGGACCCTTAGGCTAAGGCCTTATGAACACATTGTAATTTAGCCTCAAGCAAGTCACGTATTCCATACAATTGCGGTACTTCCATCTGAAGACTCAATTACCAATATACGAATTTCACTTTGAATATCAATTTGTATGAATTTTATCACACAATTACAACCCTTTACTGCTTCTTCATAAATTTTTGACATTTTTGGCTTCTCGGTTGATCCTCATTAGCCAATTTGCTCTAATACTCGCTGTGAAATGTGCAACGAATTTGGGAGTGCTAGCAGCGAAAGTAGCACTTCTTGCGCGGGGCAGTGTCCCACACGCGGGGCCTCACCCACCACGGATATCCAGACAAGAGACTAATCCATCGGTTCTTCCAAAACCGAACTCGGAAAAACTTTCCTTGCCTAGAAAGCACGGGCGATTCCTCCAGGATAACTTTTCTAACGTAGTCAAAAGCCTGAACTAACTGAACTGATCTGATCAAACCCGTAAGTCTAATAGTCAGATCAGGGAAAGATTGTACTTGGATTAGGGAGAGATTGTACTTGGATCATAGAGACCAACACTTTTTTCCTCATTGAGAGGCACCGCCCCGTTGATTCTTTTCCATTCTAGGATTTACCTCATCTATCGTACTAAACGAAAATTGAGTCTCGAATCACGGATCCATCAGTCCAGCCTAACCCCATCCAGTCCCATGGGTTAGCCAACTGCCCAACCACTGTAGTGATGGGATCCAATTAGGAATTTGGTTAGGTTTTGTCCCGGGTACCAGGGAAAAGAGTTCCCAGGTCCCCCTAGCTGGATATTCATGCAAACATAAAACTAGTCACACCACTTACACACCCAATATGAACTTGCCTTTCTCACAGATTCAACAATCTTTAAAACAATCATTTAATGAAACCATAGTGTCACTGATCATAATCCTTTAATTATCCAGTTGAATCCGTTAATTATCTAGTTGAATCCTTATTTCCAAATGTTCCTTCATCGGTGTACCTATGGCATCATTGGCAACTAGAACGCTCACCACCTATTCACTCAGGGGCCTTTTCGATAGTTCCTAGCTCATAGTAGTAACCGGCAATATATTCACATATCAAAATGGAATCTCCGTTGAAGATCAACAAGATCAACTAACGGATCCATATAAAAGATCCATGGACTCATCTGTTGAGGACCAGCAAGGTCAATCAACCAGATCCATGCCCGAGTTCAGAAAACAACTCTTACTCCTTGTTTCAAAATAGTCCCCGACGTACTTGTGGGTATCTTCGGCGACCCCCAGAGCCCGAGCACCGTATGGTCAGCACCCTCTAGGATCCTTCGCAGGTCACCTAGCGCTTCACTCATAGGCCGCTTCCTTGGTCCCTCATCCACTGTACTAGAAGCTCACCATTTAAGTCAAACCGAGGCTGGTCAAGACCTCGACCGAGACCTTGCTACGCGAGACGTCCTCCGATGACTCTCCGTTATCAGCAGTTGTAACTTTGACAGATAGGTCTCCACGACCTCATTCACAAGACGATCAAAATGCTTTCCCAGCATTCTTGACATAAAACAGTCATTTAAAATAGATTTCACATACAAATACAGTTCCAACAATATTTCCATCTTTTCTCATTACTCCTCCGCATCCTTTCACATTAGACCCCATCTTTTCTTATCTTACCACAATTTTATTTTCTTCATCGATCCCTATCACATCACATCATTCCCAAATCAAATCACATCCAATCACATCATCTATACATCAATCCATACGTCAATCCACATCATCCAAACATCCATCCACATTAATCCACATCAATTTATATCATCCACTCATCAATCCACATCATTCATACATCCATCCACATCAATCCACATCATCCAAACATCCATCCACATTAATCCACATCAATTTATATCATCCACTCACATCAATCCACATCATCCACATCAATCCACATCATTCATACATCCATCCACATCAATCTACACGTCAATCCACATCATCCAAACATCCATCCACATTAATCTACATCAATTTATATCATCCACTCATCAATCCACGTCATCCACATCAATCCACATCATTCATACATCCATCCACATCAATCCACATCATCCAAACATCCATCCACATTAATCCACATCAATTTATATCATCCACTCATCAATCTACATAATCCACATCAATCCACATCATTCATACATTTATCCACATCAATCCACACGTCAATCCACATCATCCAAACATCCATCCACATTAATCCACATCAATTTATATCATCCACTCATCAATCCACATCATCTACATCAATCCACATCATTCATACATCCATCCACATCATTCATACATCCATCCACATCAATCCACACGTCAATCCACATCATCCAAACATCCATCCACATTAATCCACATCAATTTATATCATCCACTCATTAATCCACATCAATCCACATCATTCATACATCCATCCACATCAATCCACATTATCCACACATCCATCCACATTCATTTCATAAGCATTCCCATTCTCATCTAATCACATCTTTTTCCTTCTCATCACTTATTTCCTCATTTATCCTCGTCACGTCTCATCCACTTGCATCTACCCATACATCTCATTACTTCACCACTTATCGTTCATTCACATCCCGATTCACATCACATCACATCCATCACATCCCCTATCATTTATTCGCATCCCGATTCGCATACTAACACATTCATTGACATCCTATATCATTCATTCACATCCTGATTCACATGCTAACACATTCATTCACATCCTATATCATTCATTCACATCTCGCTTACATCCTGATTCACATGCTATCACATTCATTCACATCCCTTATCATTCATATCTATCCAATTTACATCACATCTCATCGCCTCAATTCTCATTCATATCCATCACATTTACATCCAGATTCCACATGTATTCTCCCACATACATCCACATCCATACTTATCACATACACATCCACATCTATCCTTTCACATACATCCACATCCATCCATCCATCCATTCACATTTATCTGATTCACATCACATCTCATCACATTTATTTACCTCTCATCCTCATCACATCAATTCTCATCACATCCATTCTCTATTCATTCTCATCTATTTGATTCATATCACATAGCATCACATCTATTTACCTCTCATTCTCATTACTTCTATTCTCATCACATCCATTTATAGAATGTGAGAGAATTCTTATTTTTGATATAAAGATTCTTTACAGATCTATTTATGCATAAGAACAACTTCAGTGGAAAATAACACTTTTATAAAAATCCATTTATGCATCTAATTATGCATAAATTCAATTTTAAGGAGAATAACACTTTCGAAATAAAAATAAATCTTTTATGCATCTTTCTATGCATAAATTCAATTTAAATGAGAATAAGTCTTTTGAAATTAAAATAAATTCTTTATGCATCTTTCTATGCAAAAATCAAAGTTGATGAGAATAAATCTTTTGAAATAAAAATAAATTCTTTATGCATCTTTCTATGCATAAAATCAAAATTGATGAGAATAACTCTTTTGAAATAAAAATAAATTCTTTATGCATCTTTCTATGCAAAAATTAAAATTGATGAAAGTAACGCTTTTATAATAATAAAAAAAATTCAATATGCATCTTTCTATGCATAAAATCAAAATTGATGAGAATACCTCTTTTGAAATAAAAATAAATTCTTTATGCATCTTTCAATGTATAAAATCAAAATTGATGAGAATAACTCTTTTGAAATAAAAATAAATTCTTTATGCATCTTTCTATGCATAAAATCAAAATTGATGAGAATAACTCTTTTGAAATAAAAAAATATTCTTTATGCATCTTTCTATGCATAAAATCAAAATTGATGAGAATAACTCTTTTATAATAAAAATATTTATATTATGCATTTTTCTATGCATAGAATGAAAATAACACTTTTAGAATACACAAACAATGGGGATTACTCTTTTTGAATAATAAAAGCTAAAACTTATTTCATAAAATTTAAGAAAATTCTGTCATAACCTCGTTTGTATGGCTGACCATTTTTTATTTTTTCCTATTCTTAAGTTACTTAAAAATTATCCCCAAATGGTTTAAAGCATTCTAAAGTAATCAAATTCCACTTTTAAAAGAGAAACAATATGAAAAGTTTAATTTCAACAATTAGATT
The DNA here is from genome assembly GCF_041138505.1 of Cibotium barometz. Lineage (NCBI taxonomy): Eukaryota > Viridiplantae > Streptophyta > Polypodiopsida > Cyatheales > Cibotiaceae > Cibotium > Cibotium barometz. The sequence goes on from NC_141098.1 coordinate 33,894,297, forward strand.
ACTTATCTAGGATAAAGAAAGGCTGAATTTAATAAGAAGAGAGGGGAAAGCCTTTCGAGCAAGGCATAGCATCATTTTGCATTTTAAAACACAATAAAAATTAGAAAACCATTAAAAGGAATAAGACAAAGTAGGATTTCTAACTTACATGAATTTCTGGGAGCTTTCCTTTGGCTTGATGGTTTGAGGGATCTACTCTTGTTTGCAACAAGAGTGGCCACCAATTCTTTAGAAGAGGGAATGGTCAAAAACTAATGAATTTTTAATAAATTCAAAGTAGAGTAACAGTGCATAAAACACTATTATCCATTTACAAAGGGGGAGGCTTCATTTATAGGAAAAAGTGAGCCTTTTAACAAGCAAACTGATTCTAGAATTTTTCAGATCAGTTTGGTCAATTTTTGACCATTTTTAGGTCAGTTTAGCTTACTTTTTGGATCTAGTTGAAGCAGGAGAGAGGAGAGATAAAAATATTTCATTATTTGTGAGTTTAAAACTCACCCACACATGTGAAATAGGCGCCTCCTTTATGAGGGAAATTTCCCCACACTGAGGTGTCAAAAATGCATCATTTCACTAAATATCTCTTCTTTTTAACTAATATCCTTGTCCTTAGTCAACTCTTCATCTTATGTGAGTATTTACTCATTTTTGGGGGGATTTTCTTTATTTCTTCAATTTATCTCCTCCCTACATTTTGATGAATCTGATTTGCTCCTCAAAACCTTAATTTAAAATTTGACCCTTAGGCTAAGGTCTTATGAACAGATTATAATTTATTTCTAATGCACTTTCTGAATTTCTTTTTGAACTTCTGTTTCGGGGGAATTTATTTTAATAAGAAGAGATATTTTTCCATCCAAAAATATCTAAAAATTGAATAATCTCTCTCTAGAATATTTTCTCTCTCTAGGCCAAAACATGGTAAAACAGGATCTTTCTTTTATTTTAGAGAGGGGAATAATTATAAGATCAGAAGGGAAGGTTCTTACACCTGCACACCTCAAAAGCTAGAGGGAGGAATCTTATAAGAGAAATTATGCTATCCACCACCCATGACTTGGAACTATGTTCAGTAGTCTATGCCTTGAAGTTATGGAGACATTACCTACTGGGTCAAAGATTCACTTTGATGACAGATCATCAGAGCTTAAAGTGGATTTTCACCCAGAAGGGTCTTAACATGCGCCAAAGAAGGTGGATGCAGACCCTGCAGGAATTTGATTTTGAAATCAAGTACCGCCCAGGCAAAGAAAATGTGGTAGCAGATGCCCTTAGTAGAAAAGCCTCCTTGCTTGCAATTACAGTGGTGTCAAATCCATTTATTAATGAAGCAAGAGAGAAGATCATGTAGGAAAGTAAAACTCCTCAGCAGTTGAACCGAGTTCAAGGGTACAGCCTGGATGATGGAATTATGTATTACAATAGCAGGCTATGCATTCCCAATGATGAGGGAACTAAGGGTCAAATTCTGAATGAAGCCCATGACAGCCTTATAGCAGGACATCTTGGTTTCATCAAGACCTACATGTCTATGTAAAGAAAAGCTTCTTTTGGCCTGGACTAAAAAAGGATGTACTTAACCATGTACGTCAATGCCTGATTTGTCAGAAAGTTAAAGCCGAGAGAGTAAAAATGCCTAGGAAATTACATCCATTAGACATCCCCCAGGTGAAGTGAGAATGTATCAGTATGGATTTTACTACTAGACTACCTTCAGTGCAATCAGGTTATTACTCCATCTTTGTGGTAGTTGACAGACTTTTGTGGAAAAGAAAGTTTATTTTTATGTTATTCTAAAAGAGTAACTCCCACTGTTTGTGCATTCTAAAAGAAATATTCTTATTTACTCCATGTACATATTCACCTATGAATATGCATGGATATCACTGGTATTAATTATTGAATTTAATTTCTATGCATAGAAAGATACATAATAGAAATTTTTTTATAAAAGTATTATTTTCATTGAATTTACTTTCTATGCATAGAAAGATGCATAATGAATTTTTTTAAATTATAAAAGTATTTTTTTTCATTGAATTTAAATTCTATGCATGGAAAGATGCATAATGAATTTTTTTTTATTATAACAGTGTTATTTTCATTGAATTTAAATTCTATGCGTGGAAAGATGCATAATGGAATTTTTTTTATTATAAAAGTGTTATTTTCATTGAGTTTAAATTCTATGCATGGAAAGATGTATAATGGATTTTTTTTATTATTAAAGTGTTATTTTCATTGAATTTAAATTCTATGCATGGAAAGATGCATAATGGAATTTTTTAATATAATAAAAGTGTTATTTTCATTGAATTTAAATTCTATGCATGGAAAGATGCATAATGGCAATTTTTTTATTATAAAAAAGTTATTTTCATTGAGTTTAATTTCTATGCATAAAAAGATGCATAAAGAAACTCTTTTTATTTTAAAAGTGTTATTCCTATTAAAATTGGTTTTTATGCATAAATAGATGCATAAAAGTATTTTTCTTTATATAAAAGTGTTATTCCCATTGATGTTGATTTTTATGCATATAGATGCATAAAGAAAATTTTTAAATCCAAATTAGAATTCTCTTGAATTCTATGTTTAATTTCTATGAGTATTTGATAAATGAATAAAGTAAATACTCTGAGAGAAATTTCTATCATTTTATATTCACTCGGATTGTAAAGAGAAAATTTAGAAAATATATCAAAGTAGAAATATTCACATAAATGATTAATTTATTCCTCATCAAAATTTGTGATTAATTTAGAAATTAGCTAAGTGAATATTAAATGAATGAAATTCAATAAAATAGTAACTGAAATATCACCTCCTTTTCAAGAAAGATAGTTCAGGAAAAACCTTATCAGACTCGAACCCTGAATCAGACTATGACCAAGACCAAACTCTTTCATCTGTTTTGACGAGGAAAGAAGATGTGACCAGTTTCGAAAAATACACTCAAATCTCCCACCAAATCTGAAACTAAGTTTGAGACCCTTCGAATTGATCTGTGGATCAAGGATACAGAATTCGAGAAATTCTATTATGAAATTCAATAATTCGATCATGAAGTTTTGGGGATACTGATTTAAGATATGCTCATTGTATTCAAAAGAAAAATCAAACTGAAAACTTGCATAGAAACCCTGTTTTCTTAAAGGACTTTCTTACGCTAGAATGTTGGTTGGAGGGAGCATTTGGTATGTGTTTTTCTAAGGGAAGTTTGGCTGCAAACAGCTGGCAAGGAGTGTTCAAAGGACAGCTCATGCGGCAAAGCGTGCCCAAGTCTTGACCAGCCTCGGTAAATGGTGCGCTTTCGGTGGTACGATGGACGAGGGTTGACGAAGCGGTCCCTGAGTGAAGTGCCACGACACCTAAGGAGGATCCTGGAGGGTTCTGACCAGGTGATGCACGGGCTCGTGGTGCCTAGGACACCCATGCGTATGTCGTGGAAGATTGTATGATGGACCAATGATTATTGTAATCTGTTCCTGGATCTCGTTTGCTGACCAGTTGGTCTCAACGGAGAGTCCAAAGTGATACTATTTTTTTTAGAAACAAGGATTGGATGGAAATTTTGAGTTATGACATCTGTAACCACTAACTGTTTGTTAATGGATTGTTTTATAAGTTAAGTTTTAAAGAGGAGTGTGTGCGAATCCGTATTCAAAAGCAAAAGTTAAGAAAGACATTCAATCATGGGTGGGTGAGTAATTATCTGGTTCTACCAATTCCAGTGGTTGGGTGGTGGCTAACCCATGGGCCGGATGGTGTTAGGCTGGAATCAGTGGAGTTTTAATAATGAAATTGAATAATAGGAATATGCTTAGAACTCAAGTAGTTAAATCAAAACCTGAAGACTTCTCTAATGAATAGATCAACGGCTGTGCCTGATTTCAGCTAGGAAAAAAGCGTTGATTTCTTCAAGTTAAGTCTGTAATAGCTTTCCTTCTATCTGGTTTAATCAGATAAAGAATAGTTTAGCCTCTTGACCCCGTTAGAAAATACATTTAGAAAATAAAAAAGGTGGAATCGTCCCCGTTTTTCGGGTAAGGAAAATTTTCCTGGTTTCAGTTTCGGAATGACCACCAGATTATTCTCGTGCTGCCTGGACATTCAAGGGCTAACAACCGGAAATTCGGTGAGCGGAAGGGGCAGTGGGATCAACCAGACTGAAGAAATGATACAATGCTTCTTAGGACTCTTCTCAATGAATGATAACTCCTAGTTTTGGGACTTAATTTGCCTATTTTTTTGAGCTAAATTAGGTAAATTTTAGCAATTTTTAGTAATTCTTGGGGTAAAAAACTACCAAAATTAGCTATTTTCAGCAAGAAAATTAGAAAATTTTAAGGAAATTCTCATTTTTATTATTTTGGTTATTTATCTCTATTTTTAGGACACGAAGCTCATTTTTGGGCTATTTTGATGTCTTTTACACCCGTTTTATCAAAAAAATTAAAAAAGCACCGGGAGGCGAGAATGGTGTTGCGAAGCTTTGGTGGGATGTAGGATCCACTAGGTGATTATCAGAGGAGTATTGATCATGTTTTAGTTCTATATAAAGTTTGAACATGTTTTGATTTGTTTTGCTATGAGTATTTATGGAATTATTGGTTAGTATTATGAACAGAGAATTGAATAAATGTTTTTTAATAAAGAGAAAATAAATTTTTCTTAGTTTGAAAAATTAATGTTAGGTTTTAGAGATTTTATGAAATGCCAAGTGAGTGAGAAATCATCAGAAAGTCTTTTTAAATAAAAAAATAATTGATTTTCTTGATTTTTGGTCTACTTTTTAGAAAATCAATATTTCAAAATATATAATGAGTTTAGAGAAAGTTTAAAAGAAACCTAATTTTTTCTATTTTTTATCGTTGTGTTAAAGGGTATTTACATATAATGAATATTTGTTATAGTTGTAGTGTAAAATGGGTGTAATTATATGTGAACTAGTTTTGAGTGAATTAGTTTTAGTGAATTAGTTTTGAGTATTGGTCAAAATAATTGAACATGATTAGTTCTTTTTAGGATATAGTTTAAGGCTACTTAGAAGTGGTTATCTGCAAAGTAGGTGGCTTTAGAGGTGGAGGGAGAGTGGTTATCTGCTGCAAAGTAGGTAGCTATAGTGGAGGGGGAGCCCTTGGTCCTTTCGATATCCTTGTCTTTTTATTAAAGAGGAGTTGCATTTGGCTTTAAAAGTAGGGAGCATGTGAAAAGTCCTTTTAGAAGCAACGATCCGAAAGGGGAACTGTCCACCCTGGTAGTCTAAAAATTCTCCTTAACAAAAATAAAAATGTAAGTTTCTCTTCAATATGCTTGGTGGTAACATATGGACTACATTAAAATACGAATAGGTGAGCTTAAATGTAAGTAGATAACATATACATTACCTTTTTTAGCATGCCTACCATATATGAATCTGTGTACTAGATATCCCACTCTTTGTGACCTTCTCAATGGTTGTGGGTTAATACAAGCTCCCTGAGCTCTAGCATGTGGTGGTACATACATGTCATTTCTCACACCCTGAGTTCTTACCACTAGGATTCCCAACTCATAATCAACGCTATTTGAACTTAATGTGTCATAATCTGCATTCCCAATACCAATGCCTTCAACTTTATTTTTACCCTTGTCCACCAACGCACTACTCTCAATAGTGCTCACCTCATGTCTTAATCTTCTTGACCATGGATTCACATTGTCACTACTACTAGTGGTGTCTCATGTGGACCAGACATACTAGTCGACTCAATGGTCCACATTTTTCACACCACTACTACTAGTGGTGTCTCATGTGGACCAGACATACTAGTCGACTCAATGAACACACATTTTTCAACTTTTGGGCCTAACTTCCCCCTCTTCTCATCTGGCACATGCACGCAAGCAATGTATCCAAAAACTTTCAAATGTTCAATGTTGGGCCTAAAACTTGTAATCCTAATCTCAGGAGTAATCTCATGCATGGTAGTTGTAGGTGTCTTTTTCAAGATGTACACTATTGTAGCACATCATGTTGCCCATACCCTTCTCATTCATCAATGCTCTTACCACTTCACCTAGCACTCTATTCTTTCTCTCAGTAACCCCACTTTGCCGAGGAGTATACCTACATGTGAGGTGCCATCTAATACCATGCTCTGTCAAGAACCCATAAAAAGCATGTGAGGTATACTCACCACCACTATATGTCCTCAAACATTTGATCCAATGACCATATTACTTTTCCACAAGTGATTTGAATTCTTTAAACTTGCTCAATGCTTTACTCTTCTCTTTCAAGAAGTAAATCCATGTTGTGTTGCCAAAATCATCAATAAATGTAATGTAGTACCTACTCCCATTTATTGGTTGGGTTTTAGTGGGACCCCAATGTCACTATGCACAGCCTCAAAAGGCCTTCTACTCATTCGACTATCCTTGCAAAATGGCAACCTTTGTTGTTTTTCAAATTGACGTGCATCACAAACATGTGATTTTTAACCAATTTTTTTCCTAATGAATTATTTGAGAAGATTGATCATCCATCCATCTGATTTTGTTTATAGATGACATGAACAAATCGTCTAAATATACTAAAATAGCTAAGAAAGGTGGAGTGGAAAAATACATATCTAGCCTTTGATCATATGATGAGAACTTGGAGGTATGAGTAGCATAGGTATGTTCTATAAGAAATATGAAAGGTATAGAGGCACATGTAGAGCACAATTCCAAAGCTCCCATTCTAGAGCCTCATTAGATCCATTTGTGAAAGGCACCATGTTGGAGGTTATCAAGGATTGGCTCCGAGATTATTTCCAAGACAGCTACATTCTAGTTGCCCATGCACACAGAGTGATAGTAGTGATGCTCAAGGACATGTATTCCCTATGGCTGCTTATGAAATGGATCTAGACCAAAGATCAAGAAAAAACACATAAAGTCCAAATCTAGCATCCATTTGTATCAAACACATATGAGAAATACATGAGATTACGATGAAAATAGAAGAAATCCATATGCACATGTAGCAAAGGAGGTATGTGCATAAGGCCAAAGTGATTTAACCTCTCACCAGAGAATGGGTATAAATCTTGCCCCATGATCCCTAGACCATGGAAGGCCATCTCCAAGAAGGAGAGTACATGCAGACCCATATGAGAAATACATGAGATTATGATGAAAATAAAAGAAATCTATATGCACATGTAGCAAAGGAGGTATGTGCATAAGACCTAAGTGATTTAACCTCTCACCACCATCATGAGGATGGGTATAAAATTTGCCATGAGCCCTAGACCATGGAAGGCCATCTCCAAGAAAGGAGCCAAGAGTACATGCACATGTCCAAGATATGAATGACTAAAAAATCCCTACAATGACCCCAAGGCCCTAGTATTTATAGTAGCCTTTCCCATGGCCCATTATTTACGTGTTTTGGACCTTTTCTTATGCTTCATTACAAACCATCTATTCCCAAATATTTTGTTCTCAAAATCATATGAGATATCTACAATTAAACACAGCCTCAAATAAAATCAATGGGAAGTGGTGAAGACCCACAAATATGCTCTGCAAATGTAAGGAAGTCCATAAGTCTTCATCTCCAATGCATATGTGTGGGACTGTTATAGAAGCCCTTGTTGTAGATGAAATTCTTTGAAAACTTCTTCATGTGAAATAGGCCTAAAATGATGTATACACTTTAGCCAAACATGTCCCACATCATATTCTTCCATTGTGATGACCATTGAAACTTGTTGGAGTAGAGAATCAACCCCAACAATGGACCTCACCAAAACTGTCTAGAAATTATAGCATGCATATAATCCCAAGTATTGCCCATTTTCTCCATAAACTTCATGCCACTTGGTTGAGAAACACTTCATGCCACTTGGTTGAGAAACACCTTCCTCATGTAGGCCATGTTGTTGCAGATACTCCAAAGATTGCCAAAGTAGCCTCATCCGTGGGAATTTGCTTCCACTTATCATGGGAAATTGCTTCCATGTAATAAGGAATTCTTCAATGTTCCTATCCCTCAACTTCCTTGTCCTCTTGTCCACAATCCTTTCTGGCTCATATATGATCTTCCATTCTTCATACATGGGTGGTAGCTCTTAAATCTCTTATGGAAGAGTGCCCACAAACCTCTTAAAGTTGGACACATGAAACACATTATGAATTCTTGTGGAAGAAGGCAAATCAAGATTGTAAGCCAAGCCACCCACTTTCTTGACTACCATGTATGGACCATAGTATCTATATAAGACAATTTTGGATTGGAAGATCTTTGAGGATATTATGACTAATCTTAGGAAGCTTTAATAGTACATAGTCACCTTCTTTAAACTCCTTCTTTTGCCTATGCTCATCCACATTTGCCTTCACCTCTTCAGCCTTCTTCATGTTGTTCTTGCAAAGTTGAAGAAGTTCTCATCCTTTCTAACTCTTCCTTGGCTAAAGGATTAACCAATTTTTACTCATGAAAGGAAATAGATGGCACATGCACTTGATACCCATAAAGAGCCTCAAAAGGTGACATCCCGATACTCAAGTGCTTGCTTGAAATTGTGGTGGCAAAATTTAGCAAGATAGAGCCATTCATAACAAGATGTTTGTATATTATGACAGTAGTGTATCAAGTGCACTTCAAGCCATTTGTTTGTGCACTCCATTTTCCCATCTGTTTGAGGGTGATAGGCTATAGATGGAGTGATTTGGATACCTATGTTCTCATATAATGTCCTCCCAAAAGTACCCATGAACTTGGTATCCCTATCACAAACTATGTTAAGTGGAGAACCATGTATTTTTTAATACATGTGCCATGAATTTATTGGCAATCTGAGAGGCCCCATAAGTGATCTGTGAAGCAATGAAATGGGTTGATTTGGTGAGTCAATCCACCACCATAAATATTTGATCCCATCCATGCTTTTTTCTTAGTAGTCCCATAATGAAGTCCATAGAAATGTGAGTCCATTCCCCATCCGAAATAGGCGAAGAATGAAGCAATCCATTGGGAGTTGATGACTATCTTTATTCTTTTTGCAAGACACATATTCTGTTTTACAGGTATATATTTATTCATATTTTTGATGAATTAATAATCTTACAAAATATGTTTAATTTAATTTGTGTAAGATTCAGTTCAATGGAATATGCAAGTGGGCACAAGATTAATGTATAGGTGTAAATGTGCACATAGTCATTTTATGCAACAAGGCCCACTAGCAATTTTATTTGGGCAAAGGTTTTTATCTGTATAAACCTTAGGAGACTTCATATGGTTAAAAAAGTTTAAAGCAATACCCTAAAAGTGGGAAAAGGAAGCCCAATTTGTACGATCACCTATTCTTAGCTCCTTGGGCTATTTTTATGAAATAAAATTCTCTAAATACTTATGTCGTGAAAGTGGAGCTACATGGCATGGGGGGAGGAGATTGCACCAAATCTTGTCTTGATGGTGATGTTATTTTCTTTCCTTTGCTTTTGTGTTATGCTATGTTAATTAATTTCAATTTAATTCAAGTGTTTGTTTTAATTTTTTTGATGTATTTTGTGAGTATTTAATTATTTCTTCAAGAAGATTAAAGGGTCCCGTGAGATAGTGGTTTTAGTGGGACCCTAATGTCACTATGCACAGCCTCAAAAGGCCTTCTACTCATTCGACTATCCTTGCAAAATGGCAACCTTTGTTGTTTTTCAAATTGATGTGCATCACAAACATGTGATTTTTAACCAATTTTTTTTCCTTATGAATTATTTGAGAAGATTGATCATCCATCCATCCAATTTTGTTCATAGATGACACGGACAAATCGTCTAAATATACTAAAATAGCTAAGAAAGGTGGAGTGGAAAAAAACATATCTAGCCTTTGATCAGTGTGAGAACTTGGAGGTATGAGTAGTATAGGTATGTTCTATAAGAAATATGAAAGGTATAGAGGCACATGTAGAGCACGATTCCAAAGCTCCCATTCTAGAGCCTCATTAGATCCATTTGTGAAAGGCACCATGTTGGTATGCGATGATAGGGTTTTGTGTTAGGTTGCTTGTAGAGAAGGAGGTTATCAAGGATTGGAAGGCCATCTCCAAGAAAGGAGCCAAGAGTACATGCACATGTCCAAGATATGAATGACTAAAAAATCCCTACAATGATCCCAAGGCCCTAGTATTTATAGTAGCCTTTTCCATGGCCCATTATTTACATGTTTTGGACCTTTTCTTATGCTTCATTACAAACCATCTATTCCCAAATATTTTGTTCTCAAAATCATATGAGATATCTACAATTAAACACAGCCTCAAATAAAATCAATGGGAAGTGGTGAAGACCCACAAATATGCTCTGCAAATGTAAGGAAGTCCATAAGTCTTCATCTCCAATGCATATGTGTGGGACTGTTATAGAAGCCCTTGTTGTAGATGAAATTCTTTGAAAACTTCTTCATGTGAAATAGGCCTAAAATGATGTATAAACTTTAGCCAAACATGTCCCACATCATATTCTTCCATTGTGATGACCATTGAAACTTGTTGGAGTAGAGAATCAACCCCAACAATGGACCTCACCAAAACTGTCTAGAAATTATAGCATGCATATAATCCCAAGTATTGCCCATTTTCTCCATAAACTTCATGCCACTTGGTTGAGAAACACCTTCCTCATGTAGGCCATGTTGTTGCAGATACTCCAAAGATTTCCAAGTAGTCTCATCCATGGGAAATTGCTTCCACTTATCATGGGAAATTGCTTCCATGTAATAAGGAATTCTTCAATGTTCCTATCCTTCAACTTCCTTGTCCTCTTGTCCACAATCCTTTCTGGCTCATATATGATCTTCCATTCTTCATACATGGGTGGTAGCTCTTCAATCTCTTATGGAAGAGTGCCCACAAAACTCTTAAAGTTAGACACATGAAACATATTATGAATTCTTGTGGAAGAAGGCAAATCAAGATTGTAAGCCAAGCCACCCACTTTCTTGACTACCATGTATGGACCATAGTATCTATATAAGACAATTTTGGATTGGAAGATCTTTGAGGATATTATGACTAATCTTAGGAAGCTTTAATAGTACATAGTCACCTTCTTTAAACTCCTTCTTTTGCCTATGCTCATTCACATTTGCCTTCACCTCTTGAGCCTTCTTCATGTTGTTCTTGCAAAGTTGAAGAAGTTGTCTCATCCTTTTTAACTCTTCCTTGGCTAAAGGATTAATCAATTTTTACTCATGAAAGGAAATAGATGGCACATGCACTTGATACCCATAAAGAGCCATCCCGATACTCAAGTGCTTGCTTGAAATTGTGGTGGCAAAATTTAGCAAGATAGAGCCATTCATAACAAGATGTTTGCATATTATGACAGTAGTGTATCAAGCCATTTGTTTGTGCACTCCATTTTCCCATCTGTTTGAGGGTGATAGGCTATAGATGGAGTGATTTGGATACCCATGTTCTCATATAATGTCCTCCCAAAAGTACCCATGAACTTGGTATCCCTATCACAAACTATGTTAAGTGGAGAACCATGTATTTTTGAATACATGTGCCATGAATTTATTGGCAATGTGAGAGGCCCCATAAGTGATCTTTGAAGCAATTTAATGGGCTGATTTGGTGAGTCAATCCACCACCATAAATATTTGATCCCATCCATGCTTTTTTCTTATTAGTCCCATAATGAAGTCCATAAAAATGTGAGTCCATTCCCCATCCGAAATAGGCAAAGAATGAAGCAATCCACTTGGAAGTTGATGACTATCTTTATTCTTTTTACAAAACACACATTCTGTTTACAGGTATATATTTATTCATACTTTTGATGAATTAATAATCTTACAAAAATATGTTTAATTTAATTTGTGTAGGATTCAGTTTAATAGAATATGCAAGTGGGCACAAGATTAATGTATGGGTGTAAATGTGCACATAGTCATTTTATGCAACAAGGCCCACTATAGTAGCAGTTTTATTTGGGCAAAGGTTTTTATCTGTATAAACCTTAGGAGACTTCATATGGTTAAAAAATGTTTAAAGCAATACCCTAAAAGTGGGAAAAGGAAGCCCAATTCTTACTCTCACCTATTCTTAGCTCCTTGGGCTATTTTTATGAAATAAAAATCTCTAAATACTCATGTCGTGAAAGTGGAGCTACAAGGCATGGGGGGAGGAGATTGCACCAAATCTTGTCTTGATGGTGATGTTATTTTCTTTCCTTTGCTTTTGTGTTATGCTATGTTAATTAATTTCAATTTAATTCAAGTGTTTGTTTTAAATTTTTTTGATGTATTTTGTGAGTATTTAATTATTTCTTCAAGAAGATTAAAGGGTCCCGTGAGACAGTGGTATCATAGCTTTGGTTTAATTTAATCTTCTTGAAGGTGGTCAAAAACTTGTGGACAAAGAGGTGAAAGAGACAAAAACAAAGGTGATTTTGATAAATTTTTTAAATTTAAATTGAAGAAGAACACATTTATGGATTTATGTTTATGCATGGCTGAAAGAAGGCTTGTTTTTAACCATTGGATAACCAATCTCCATCAATCTATTATCCAAAGGGTAAAACTAGGTAGAAAACCATTAGTGGGTTTCCCAAAACCACAAAACCACTTGTAATTTCACTAATCCTTTTTTATAATTTGTCCATATGGATTGAATGAGGAAAGAGAGGAGAATGGAGAGCCCATTAGCTAGATTGTTAAACTGCTGCAACTAGATAACTACATGAAATCCGTCATGGACGGATGAGAATTGTTCAGAGGATTTGTTTTCAAAATTACTTTTGGGATTTTAATTTTCTCTTCCTCCATTCAGCTCCGGGCGCAAATCTCTCTACCCAAGCTTGTGTGGGTAAGCTAGAAAATATAAATGCATATATATAAATTTGTTATTTTCTCTCCACCACCCTCCTTCACGAGCAGCAACGATGCATCCCCTCTCTCCTACGGGCAGCAGCGAACACAGCAATCCAAGGGAGGGGGGGGTGCTGGTTTATTTTTAATTTTATTTTTCCCCTTTTCTCTTAGTCGCGCTGCTGGGCACCTTCTTTTTCTTTCAGGAGCTGGCCGCGATCCTGCTGTTTTTCCAGCCCATTGAGAGCTTAGAGGTTTATTAAAACATTTTAAAATGAAAGCTTTTATATATATATATAAAAGCATTGTAAGCTTTTATTATTAAGCTTAATTAAAAGCTTTATATGCTTTTAATAATAAAGCTTACAAAAGGGCTACACATGACTTTTTTTTATTTACAAAAGCTTATTAAGCTTTTATTAAAGCTACATTTTTTAACTTTACTAAAGTGTTATAAGATTTAGTAAAAGAGCTTTCTTAAGCTTTAATATTAAAGCTTTGATAAACCCCTTTACAACAAGCTTTATATATATATATATATATGGCTCTTCCTCTCGGCACCAGTGACTTGGTTTCGTTTTTCATTCTCATCTACTTTACAACAAGCTTTATATATATATATATATATATGGCTCCTCCTCTCGGCACCACTGACTTGGTTTCGTTTTTCATTCTCATCTACTCCACACTCACAGCCATGCATTAGCATCTCAAATTTCGTCTTTCTTCTCCACACTGCACTGCCAGCAGACGATTCCAAAGAGAATTAAGGCATCATTTACTTTTTCAGATCGTACAAGCTTTCTTAAAAGCTTAAAAGAAAAAGATTGGAAAAGAAAGCTTTATTGAAAACCTCAAAAAGCTTTAACTTTTGGGAGTAAGATCTTATTTCAAGGCTTAGAAGAAACCCTAAATTCTTTGTTCCAGACTAATTGTTTTTGTGATGTAAAGATTACAATATTTTCAGGATATTTATAACAATGTGCGAAAGTTCAAGAGTTTTTATATTTTTATGCTATTTGAACACCACTTTTATGGTTTATATCAACTCATCACACCTTGAGGTAATTTTTCTTATCTGTGATTATTAATTGCATCAGATATATCTATATTTGTTTATCTAACATTTTTCCATGTAGATGTGCTTCCCCGACATCATGTGAGAACATATTCAATCCATTCATTAATTGCTTTGTGTGTTTAACATTGACACTAATTAATTCAAGATGTATGAATCCGGGAGCTATATTTAAATTGTTTGGTACCATATAGCATTTAATCTTTTTCAAAACGACTCCATCACTCACAAGTAAGTTTCCCTATTTTTCATAATTAAAATATCACATATACTTGCGATATTTGTGACCTTTTAATGATGTATTTTGTAACAAAGCTGTTCGACACTTACAAGTAATTTACTATCCTTTGTAGTAGCTTAGTAAATAAATTTTTCAATATTTTTATGTAAGTTTTATCTTTTAGACAGTGACTCAAACACCTTCCAAGTAAGTTTCTTATCCCTATTCTTACAATAGTGATCATGCTTAAATAGACCAAAGGATGCATTTAAATATGGAGCACACCCAAGTGAGGGGAAAAATCAACCTAATGAAGAAGAATCAGAGCATGCTTATGAACTATGGTTATCTAACAATGAGCTTGCTAGATAGTATGATTTATAGGTTATTTAGGTGCAATCATGTAGACCAGATCAAGAATTACAACATGCAGTGGACATGCAACCTCGATATGGATAGAATTTTCCTCATTGCCCAAGTGTATTCTCACCCATCCTCTCCTTTTGCATTTATTTCAAGCTTTTTATGATTCTCCATCTATTGTTTTCTTGAGTGCATGCCTACATGGTTAGGGATCTGGTGTCCTAGTTCACTCTTCCTCCCTGAGATCGACCTTAGAGTATGTCAAGTACTCCACCTTCCTTAGTGTGCCCTCTTTAGTTAGAATAGAGCCTCCTAGGTGAATTGTGAAAGTGAAACTAGTTTATGTTAAAAAAACAAGAAAAAACACAAAAAAGACTACAACAAGATAACCATCGCCATGTGCGATCTAGGTAAGACTTTTGGCTCTTAGTTATGGAGCCTTGGGACCTTAGCCTTGACCTCCATGGGATGGAACCTTGTGGCTAAACACTATCAATAAATGGCTTTTAAAAAAAACATCGTTGTGGAGATACTTGCGGTTCTTAGATACTCTTGTATGAGGTCTCTGAACCATTACTTAGGTCTCTGAACCATTACTTAGGTCTCTGCAGGGTGGTGCCTTACTTTTCTATTTTTAGAATCAAAATAAAAACTAATAGTAATCACTTAGGAGTTTCATTTATCATGCTAGATAATAGCTACATATGATTTCACAAAGGATAGTGTGTCGAGACTAAGGCCATAACCCAAGGCATAATTTTACTCCTTCTTAGCTTAGATTAAATTTGGACCAATCTTAATATTACCCTTGTATTAAATAGAAAACTTGACTAGTCTATCATTCCTCAATCATTGTATGACTGGTGTTTGCATTTTGATTAAATGCACTTTACTCGTGGTTCCATGCTGCCTTGTAGACCTTCCAAGACCTTTGACATTTCATACATTCAACAAAAACCTCGACCAATCTTCATCGACATATTCCAAGGACGGAATCTACATTAGGAAGGGGGGCATGTTAACCCTCATCAGAGACCTCTCCAGCGTTGTCGTGTCATGGCACGTCTATGATGTGAAACCGTGCATGTGAGGCCATCAACCAGATGCATGGGTTAAGTGCCATGACGAGTCATTATATGATGCCATGTACATATGTTCATATTGTAAATGAGGTTCAATAAGACGAGCTGAGGCTGAGCCAGATCTAGGAGTTTTTGTATATGAGTATGGAGGATGATGTTTTTGCTGTTACTCAGAGCTCATGGGCAAGTTAGAAGCATCCAGTTATATATGATGGCATGAGGGCATACCAATGCACAAAGGAATGCATTTATGAAGGCATGGAGAAATACTTGAATGAGCAATTGGAGATTCTATAAATCACATGGGCCGATATGATGATTTATAAACTATGAAGGTGTCAAGAGAAATGGAGATTTAATGAACATCACAGTGCCGAAGAGTTCATTGAATGTGGGGGAAATGTGGAGATAGAAAACTGCACTTGGACTTCATGGATCATCATGTAGAGGTACATGTATCTTATGTTTATCTAATGTGGAGATAGAAAACATGGGGCTTGTAAGCATGTTTTCATAGGTGTGAGAATGCTTTGGGAATCTTGTGTTTGTGCCAAAGCAGAGAATTCAAAGTGTCATCAGCTAAAATGCCTTATGGGTGAATGTATGTTAAGGTTATGCCTTGCAACCTTAATGCTAAGGTTAGAAACAAAGCATTAAGGCTAGCAACATACGTGGCTAGCAGCATACGTGGAAAAGGGAAGATGTTTCTTTTATTTGGAATTTTCTGGAGCGCAGCCTTTGTAATTGGAAAATCCAGACGAATAGCTGAAAAAGGGTGGTATGCACGACTTCTCCGCGGGGGAAAAATAGAAAAAGGACGGAGGCAGACGGCGGCGAAACCAGAGTGGGATAAAAAATTCTGAGAAAGGAGGAACAGCGTCCATCCAACCAGAGTCTTTAATTCCAAGGAGGCTGCTTCTGTTTACGACGTGTAGGAGTTAGAATTGTAGAGAAAAATGAGTGCTATCCAATGATAAGATTTTCATCATATACTTGTATTCTGTCTTCCGCGGTCTGCAGCGAAGCCGCCATAGGAGGAATAGAGAAAAATCGATGAAAATCTCACCTTGCTCTACTCACAGTTAAGTGGGTTTTTTTTTACTTTGAATATTATAATCAACGATTTGGAAAATCGTATGTTTGGTAAACCTTTAAAGGATTTGAAGAATGGGAAGTTCTTGGGACTTGGAGAATTGTGGAAATAAAGCATCAAAAACACATTAAGGTTCCGGAAGGTTGGTTTTACTTCCTACTCGATCGGATTTTTGGGATTCAAGCCATGGAATTTTCTAAATCTCATGAGCATGTTAAAGCTATGCCAAATGCTATATTTTACTTGTGAGATGTTAGAATATTAAGGCAGATTTTCAGGTGATAAAGTGCATCTCGAAATAATGGTTTTTGAAGGCACTGGATGTTAAGGATGTAACTGGTCACATGTATATTGGAAAAATTGGAAGGACTTGTTATGCCCACATGTGAATGGTTCAAAGGATTTCATGCAATTCTGTGCAATCATCAGGATGAATTCAAGGATGTATTGAGGCAAGTTGACACAAGTAATTGTCATTGGAAATAGTGATGTTCAATACTCCTTGGGAAATTTTGTGCGTGAGTTTCCTTGTTGGATTTGACATTCACTCTCACAGCTAGAAGTTTCGTACTTTCCTGGCTGTACTGCACACTTCACGACAGCGTCATTGTATATTTTATGTGTGCGATTGCCACTTCTCTATGAAAGGTGCGCCACATGATTAATAATGGAGATTGTATTCCTATATTAAGTGTTTGCATAATCTTGGTGTCTTTGGATAGCCATGGACCTATTTTTTAAGTATGGCCGCCCAAGGTGTGAAGGCTATGGAGGACCAAGATAAGGGTCATTGTGTATACTCACCATTCATTCTTTTATGCTAATTCAATAGAGTGCTCTTCTTCTCTACTCTCATATGCTATTGCTTTCTGGCTTTCCTCTTGCTTGTTTGAGCTCTTATGTGCTTGCTTGCATGTGTGTGTGAGAGTGAGTGTGTGTGGCTCAGTGAGAGAGGAGGGTTAAGCTTGCATTGGAGTGAGAGAGGAGGGTGTCAAGCTTCCATAGGAGTACGGCAGT
Organism: Cibotium barometz; assembly: GCF_041138505.1. Lineage (NCBI taxonomy): Eukaryota > Viridiplantae > Streptophyta > Polypodiopsida > Cyatheales > Cibotiaceae > Cibotium > Cibotium barometz. Next base: position 33,912,006 of record NC_141098.1, read on the forward strand.
GGCATTGGAGTTGAGCTTGGAGTGTGGGTGCATAATAACAAGGTCTCCTACAAGAATCCAAGTGCACAAGAAATTAACGAGGTAAGTGACACATCTTGTTTATGCAGTTGTGGGCTAGGTTATGGTAGATTAACCTCTTAGTTTGAGCTATTTTATGCTCCCAAGTGTGGTGAGGCAAGGTCCCACAACCTTGGCTAGATCCTGCACTCTTTCTAGGGTGCAAGGGCTTCCCAATGATGATGAAGTCAATTGTTCCACTATGGGTAGCCAAAGTGTTTGAAACAAATGTAAAGAAATAAAATTATGAGTAAAACCTTTTTTAAATAGAATATGCACGTGATTAGTTTGAAGGAGATCATGTGAACTCAAGGTAGACTCACTTATCTGACACCAACTATTGGTCACACCTATAGATCCCTTAGCTTGGAAGAGATTATGCGGACCAAAGAGAATCTACACCCGATAGTCATCTATAGACTTCCCTTAGGTTGGAAGAGATCATACAGACCAAACAAAGACTCATTAATCTGAAACCCCTCGCAACTACTATTATCTAGATAATGAATTTTGAGAGAAGTGGTCAAAGGGTTACGTTGTATTCTGTAATGTGTACTGATGTCTTAGCCCCCAAAGACTTCTTCTTCAGACAATCCTTGAAGTGATGGCTGGGCCTGATTGCACTCGAAGCACACATTGTCCTTCCATGCCTTCACCACCTATTCCTTGTGATTCCTATCTTTAGAGGATTTTTAGCCCTTGCATGAGGTATCACCTATGGACTGACCACCTCTTTTGACTACAAGGGTATCATTAAAATGTTTTTCACATGTTGGTAGATGTCATGCAATGAATATGGTTTTAGAGAACCTCTTTCTGATAGTCTGCAAAAGGTCGAACAAGTATAGCATTTAAACCAAAACATGTGGCTATTCAAGGGCCTTACAATGGTTCTAGGTCTTTCAACTGTTGGGAATAGTTTTCCAAGCTTTTCCCATCTCCAGTCTCTCCTATTAATAGAGACAAACTATTTCTAAAAACATGCTAAAAATTAGCCCATATTGTTGGCTTCACACTCGGAGGTCCTTTCACCATAGGAGAATGCTTTATGTTTAAGCGTAATTTGAATTGACTAATACATTAAGCATCAGTGTACTTGTACATATTAAAAACTGATCCAATTTCAAAACCACATATCTAAGTAAAGTTCCTCACACTCCTTCTCCCCAAAAAAAGGTTCCCGATGAAGGAAATCTGCTAAGGAGGAGGATTACTGATAGCATCTTAGGGAGTGGGTGTTTTGCCAACTAAATCTGTGAAACATCAAGCACATGGGAATATATAGAATCCACAAAAGAAGATGTAAGAGGTTGAGGAGAGTGGGAAACCTGTCCATATAATAGAGGAGGCTACATATAGCCTATATGTTGATAATACGGATGTGATTATTGAGGAAAAGTAAAGACAAGGATCAATACCAAAACTTGCCATAGAAACCCGTTTTTCGAAATTCTAAGAATAATTTTATGAGCTTATACCTTAATAAAGTAAGAAAACACCCAAAAAATCAAGAATAGTCCCAAAATAATAGGTGGCCTAGATTTTAGCTTTCTTCTCTCCTTTTTTGCATTAAAAGAACTTACGATCAAAGTTATACACTTGCTTTTGTGAGTCATCTCTCTAGGCACCCATGATTGTCGCCCATTTTAGTCATTCTTGTCAATCCTATAAGCACACATGTGTGGGTCTAGACTATACATGCATGTGTCTTAGGTCTCCATACCCATGTATGATAGCCTATTAGCATGGTATAGTTCTCCTCCATCCATGCACCTTGTGTAAACTTGCCTCATGCACACATGCAGCATTAGGGTTTTCCCCCCTCTTTTCTCATTTGTTTTGGCATCCCATGTAAGGTATTGTTATTCATAGTTATATATAAGAAAAACATGTAGAAGAGTCCCAAAAGGCATGAACACTTATGCATACTCAAAAGTGCATATGTTACAACCTTCTTCACACAACTCGACTAGCTCTGCGTTTGTTATAGCCAAAAGTCACAAAACCTCTTGAGCATAAAAAATGACTAAGATCTAGGGTTACACCCTTAAACATGTGGATATATGAGGACTATTAGGAAACAAGAAACACAAATAAACACGACAAAAGCTCATGCCTTTTCCATAGATATGCAACGATTCTGAGAACCGTCTACATGGATCTTCTACACAAATCAAACCGTGGCATCTGCCCCATTCTCATCTAACTCTACTCCATCCTCCTCCATACCACCAGGCCTTGGAAAAAAGTAGGCCTTAGATTAGAACCTAAATGATCAATGTGATGGATTTTCTCCTCTCCTTTTGTGTTTCCAGTTAATTCTAGGAGGTTTATCTTTGATACCAATGTCAAGCCCCCACACTAACACTTTATTCTAATAGGTTTAGCTTTGATACCAATGTTAAGCCCCCATTCTAACATATCCTACAATTAAGCATAAACCAAAAAGGAAAACAAACAAAGGCTTAGCACCTAACTCAGTGCCCATCCATATACCATAGAGCTGTTCAAACCTACCCTCCAGCATAGGGATCTATATAGTAATATTAGAGACATAGCTCCACATGCAAGTACCTAGCTCCACATGCAAGTACCTAGCATCCAATACCACTAGTATATAAGAATATAGCGAATAAAAAATATAGATAGCAAAACAAAGTGCAATAGAGAATACAATAGATACATAAATTGAAAATTCTGAGACAGGTACAATGTGATAGTGCTATCCACATGTGCACTCTTGAGTAGAGCTTAGATGGTGATCTTGATAGAATCTAGATGGAGGAACTACTAAGCATAGAGGGTGTGGATACTCACAAGATTTGGATACCTTACCTTGTGATATAAACTATGTCCTATAGATAGTGTGGAAGATGCATATATAACACGGAAGATTACGTGGCATGGACATAGTCCACATGTGTGGACTGACGTGTATATAACACGAACGATTATGTAGTCTGGACATAGTCCACACATGTATCAAGAATGAAACCATCCGCCCATGGCCCACACTAATAATGAACTTAGGTATCCTCGAAAATATTCTAGGAATATTCTCCCTACCTTGGGCCCCAATTGACATTTGCACCCTTAACCATCTCCTTACCATCAATGGGTAAAAATACAACCCTATCAATGTTAGATCCGGGGTTCCCACCAAAGACACGTGCATAAATGGATTTTTCTCATGATGGGGGACTTTACAAATGTGTACCAAACATAGGTGTGAGATACATGCTAAGAGGCAGACATTGAGTGTATATTAACACCCCCTCTCAATGTTTGTGCCTGAAGAGAGATTATGTTCTTGGCCTGCTAAGTCGATAAAGATGCCAAGTGAGATTTTCCTTCCAAAGAGCTTGGTGAAGATATGGCACAATTTTGTTCTATAAAACAGTACTCCAACTCCAATATCTCATCCTCAATCATCTCTTGCCCATAATGATATTGAATCTCAATGTGTTTCGTTTGCGCAAAACATAAAGTTCTTGGTAATATCCATGCAATTGGGATTGTCACATTGTAAGTTGTAGCCCCACTAATCTAAAATAGTATGTCCATTAAAACCCTCCTCTACTTCACAAGTAGCAAAACAAGATGGCTTGTATTCAACTTCTATAGAATAAAGTGCCAGTGTAGGTTGCTTCTTATTGTTGCTGGTCAAAGATAAAAGACCAGAACTAAGCAAAAAAGAATATCCAAAAATTGATTTCCTAGAATCAAAATCTCCTGTGCCCAATTTGAATCACAATAACCCATAAGAGTATCACCCACACTTGTTTGAAAACCTTCTTAAAACACCAATTGTGAAGATGATATCAAGTCTAGTGTTAGTGAAAAAAATAAACTCCCCACTAGCTTCCTGTACTTGTTGATGTCTAATAATGGTGAAGAATCTTCTATAGAAAGCTTCACATTCACCTCCATAGGTGTCACCTCCATAGGTGGTTACATAGGTTTGCAGTTAGTCATCCCAAATGCTATGAGAATCTCCCAAGCATACTTCTGATGGGATGCCAATCCTCAATCCCCAAACATAAATGCGTAAGACCTAAGTTTGTCATCTCAAACTCACAGCTTTGCATATCCATTGTGTGCTGGATCATTTCTTCATTGTCACCTATGATGTTCAAGTCATCTACATATAAAACAATCAGAGAAATCTTGTCATGATTTTTTAGAATTAGCATCAGAAGAACTTCTAGTAAACCCAATCTTTTTAAAAAATTGGTCTTTATTTTCCAATATGGACATCTCAAAACCTAGTGGCTGAGCTACATATATCGCCTCCTTGAGATGTCCGTTCAAAAATGTTGATTTTACATCCTTGTGAAAAAATTGGCCACTATTTATGAGCAACCAAGGCAAGTACCACTCTAATAGTTGTCATGTGAGTTGTGGGAGCAATAGTTTCAGTAAAGTCAAAACCCTCCACTTGTGAAATTCCCTATGCAATAAACCTAGATTTGTATTTTTAAAGTGAGCCATCACCCTTATACTTAGCTTTCCAAACCCATTTGGTAATTACCTTTCTCATTAGGGCCGAAAACGTTAAAAAAGGGCCCTTTCTTAATCTTTTTATTAAGAAACTAGAAAATAGGGAGATGCCACGTGCACACAAATATGACATTGTTGTCTCCTCTATCTTGGGGATTTTGAGCTGATTTTTGAATCAAAACCACTGATTTTCCTCTAACTTGGCCGATGCATTGAAAACAATGAGAATATGTCAATTTAAATAGTGTATTGAAAACAAGGAGAATATGTCTTATTCAGTGTGGTCCAAAGAACAAGGGGCATCTCATTTTCACTCCAAGAAATTTGAAAGCCAACACTTTCCCTCTCTTTCCTTGTCAAAGTCATCCTTGTGTTACACTCCTCACCTCCTATTAGCACTATTTCTGCTATTCCTTCTCCCTATTCAAGCTTGAATGGACTCTTCCACACACCCTTGTCATGCAATTACTTCATGTCCATGTTTTAACACCACAAAAGATGGCCTTTGGAAGCTACTCACCTTTCATGTCAATGACTGGGTAACAATGCTACCATCCTACAAAGGCTCTCAGAGAGTGAAGCAAGCCAAACAAGACAACATCAAGAACCGCTGGAAAGCTCACGTTACAGCATTCAAAGTGACAAAAGAGGGATGGTTTGCAAAAGTTCAACATGTTTACATGTCCAAGGAGCTATTCTTGAACCCTACAGGTGCAACCACCTCTACAAGCACACTATAAGTACTGTGCAAATATCGAGGTTTTTAAATATATTTTTTATAGGTAGCATGTAGTTTACATGTGAAGTTCTCATTTACATATGTGTTTCCATCAGCCGGGGCTAGAATGGCAGCTTGTGGAGTGCTTGAGCGACATATTTCAAGGCAGTTCATAAAGAGTTCTTGGATATTGTTTACCATGAAAAACCATCATCTTTTTTTAGCAAGAATAAGTTGTTTGTCTACTATGCACAATATAAAGTTCCTTCTAGAGAAGGTTCATATGGGGAGCTTGAAGATCTACCCATGCCATGCCTTTATTTGCTCAATTGGGAGGTCCCGGATACATCATCAGTGTCAAGCTTCAAAGCAAAGATTTCACAAGACATCCAATAGGCGATGACAACATGAAGGATATCAACAAGGGTCAGGCTCAAATGGTTTGTACCTCTTCACATCTTTGTGGCTTGTTTCAGGTCCTTGGACTTGCAAAAGACAAAGACTATGGGGGGGCATAAAAGAAGACTGGCTGAGCATGACATGGACACTGTCTTTGAAGAATGTTGGAAATCAAGGGAAAGCTTTCACCTACTTGAAACTATAAGATGAAAAGCTATTCCCAATTCATTGGCCCTTTCCTAGCATGTTTCTTGTCAGTCATTGGTTTTAGGGGTTGACTATAGGAGGTGGCAAAAATGTCTAGGAAATTGGGTGCCCCTAGACTCTCAAGAAAATTATCCAAAATTTGAGCTTGAGATAAAGGTTTCACCATTCTCAAACCCTAGGAAGCTTTTTGTAACTGCCAACTGGACATTAAAAGATATAAGAGACTTACTCAAGTTTCTTGACTATACAAACTTTGAGTATAGGTTCAAGCTTAATGGCATAACTATTTATAGGAGGGTTAAACAAACCCTCCTATAAATAACTATTTATAGGAGGGTTAAACAAACCATATCTTGTATGAAATGCCTGCCCCCAACCATTGTACTTTATGAACCACTATCATCAAGAGTAAACAAGGAGATTTCATTGTAATATTCTTTTTAAAATTCTCAAATGAAATCAAACATTTCAAATTGTCAATTTGCTATGTTCATAATGAGTAATTTTGATTAACACAAGGGAATAGGAATTGTAATTACAAGTGATAGAATTGGCTACAATGATACAAAATAAGCATGACAAAACGTTTCTATATTAACAAACTCTTAAAATTTTATGAAGCGTCTTGTGCTTCTTCTACAAGTTTCTCATCTGGAACTGGACTTGTGACACTTGGCGCTTTAGGTGCCTCATTTGGACGACCTGGACCTGTGGGGTTTGGAGCCTCTCCCTACAGTCCTAAACCTGATTCCTTGTTTCTAGGGGATTTGTCAAAATCAATATGCCTTTTTGCTTGTGAAGGGTTCCTTGCCTCAGTATTCTTCTTGCTCTGCTTGGTGTTCTTTTTTGTAGACTTTTTCAAACTTGTAAACTTGAGGGGAACACCTTTGTCCTTGGGAGTGTGAGACTTTGTATTCTATGTGTCAAAATGCTTTTGTGGGGAGACACTAGAAGTTGAATCTTGTTGCAGAGAGGAACCTAGAACAAATGAAATATGATAATAAATAAGTAGTTGGAAGACCAAGATAATGGGCTCCTAATAAATAAAATCATTTACCTCTTGTTTAAACAATTTGTAAGGAGTTTCATTTTGAAAATCATCATACTTCTCTTGCAGGAAAGTGATTGTTGACACAATGAATGTATTACCAATGCAAAATGCAAGAATGATTGAAATATTTTATTATTACTCATAGTTTGCTCATCCCATGTACCTTACCCATGGAATTCATAAAGATTACATGTCTCTCAAGAAGATCAATGGTTATCAAAATCCAATGACCACTGCCATAAAAAAATAAATTTTGGCCAAAAATAGAGGAAACGAATGAAATATTCAAATAAGAAATGAGCAAACCTCTTGACATAGGGAATAAAGATGAAAATGAAGGGCAGAGAATCGAAGTCCTTAAAAAAGAAGTCCAACTCAGGTACAAGTTTCCTCTGAAGGTTGGTGTATGCGAGGATCCACAACAAAAACTATGCTTCATATCTCAAAAGGCAATGTCATAATAATAGCCCTAAAACAAGACAATAGTTATAAGAGAACACGAACCTTGATACATGAAAATGATGGAAAATTTCCAAAACTAGATTCTACCTTAAAGCACAAAAGAAAAGAGGGTCACTAAGCTTGATGTCTCTCTTGTCCATCTGCACCTTGTCCTTAGGGGTAATTGTGAGATACGACTCTTGTTCTGTTCATGACACATTGACTATCATCTGTCGAAAGACATTGCCCATTCTCTTGTAATTATCGGGTGTAAGTCTTTCGATCTCCTCTTGTAGTTTTTTATCCTTTTGAAGGATGGACTCGTCTATTGCATTCTACATATTCTATTCCTTTTCAGTCCTCAATTGATCAACATTTTTAGTCTCGTAAAGATGTGTAACATCCTTGACACGAACCTCCTTTTCCTTTATAGGCCTTTGCAAGTGGAATGTTAAGAATGTCATAAGCCTTCTTGTCTAATGATGGGATTGGCTGAAGGAACATGTCGAACCCGTACCTTATTCTACTACTAACAACACTGAAATCCTTGTTCATCAACGTGACCCAATGGGTATGTGCCAAACAATGTAACTATCGCTCATAAAATCTATGAGCATGTCCTCTGCAGCCTCATGCAAACATAAAATAGTGACAGATTACGATCTCAAAATCTAGAAAACATCTTTCTTTTTCCTCTTGCATAACCTATCAGAAATGTCCCTTACAAAGTTGCATAAATGACACCCTGGGGATAACCAAGTTTGTTACCTTTTGTGCTTTCCTTATCTCTCTGAGTCAATTAACCTGATAGTAGTCAATCCTTGCCTTCACTTTCTTGTACTTGATATCTCCACTTTTATTATCAAGGGAAGCTGATTTTTCTACAAGGTCAATCCCAACCCTTCTAACATTCTCCTTTGTCTGCAAGGCCTGGACCAATCCCAACCCTTCTAACAATATGCTTTGTCCTTGCCATTAGGGTGTGAAGCAAAAACACAAGTGCTTTGGCCAAGGAGAGGATTTTTTTAAAAAATGTCAAGAAGGTACAAAGATGGGTGTCGAATTAAAACAAATGAGCATATTTTGCACCATATGGTCATGTAGACAAATCAAGATAGGCACTGTATGGTAGGGGAGAGATAGGCATATGCTGAGGAGAGAGGCATGAACTATGTCAAGAAGAAATACGACACAAAAATGGGGGAGTCCAAGGATACCAAAGTGGCTGATTCGTGCCATATGGTGGTAAATGATAGGCGGCGTCTGATGGTGGAAAGATAGGTGTTTTGTCATGGAGAGATATGCGCTAGCTCCAAGAAAGATACAAAACAACGCGAGAAGAGAAAATCCAAGTATACACAACTGCTTGATTTTGTGATGTATAGATGTTGAGTGGAAACATAAAAGAGTCTTTTATACAATGTCAGTGCCATGTGCCATGTAGTGGTTGACTACACGTGTCACACGTGATCATTGGGAAAAACTTGGAGGTGCAATCCAAAATCCAAAGGCACATGTGTGGCTTTCACTTGACAAAATCTTTGAATTCATGATGGAGAAAAAGAAATGGAGCAACAATGATCTTGAATTATTTGGAAACATATTAGTAGAGACTTGGAAGAAGGCATTTATTGTAGCGTGGGGTGATCAACATGTAACTCATTACATGGTAATAACTTAAGACTTAAAATAATCTCAATACTTCAAGTCTAATTTATACATACATTTGATTTTGTTATTATTGATTGTAGCATATACTGTATAATCATACACCATACTTTGCAAATATATACGGTTCATTGTCAATATGGTCAACTAAGACATGTAGAAGTCACATTACATGGCAAGAACAAGTTACTTTAAGCACACTAGACATGGTGGAGGCAAGAATTAGGCCAATAGTCTTCTAAAGTACATCAATGGGATTACAAGAAATCAATTCATAAAGCACAATAAAAAGACACATTGAAGATATCATTGAGACATGCAATATAATTAATTAATAAAGAAAAGCAACAATGTGCCTGGAATCAGTGATCTTCAAAAGAGTGCCATGAGTTGTGGCATCAGTCACTCAAGACTCAGGGTTGGGAGGGGGTGGGCTTGATATTCTTTAGCGGTATTCCTTCTTCTTATTCTTCTTCAACTTCATATGTCGGGAGATGTATTCTTGGCAGTTGCACCTCTGGAGGCAAGAGTTTTGGAGGAGGAACACACCAGCTCTTTCTTGTCCTCATCAGATATCTTTTTCCATAAGGAGGCAGTTTGTTTGGTTCTTTAATTCCCAATGCAACAGCCTAAGCTATGTATGATAGGTAGTAGGGGCATCTTAGCACTTGACATCCATGCCCTTGGACCAAAACCGGCAATGCAAACTGTTTCTCAATCAACACCACTTTCAAAGGCACATCATATCCACCACAAAATCTAGAGAGTACTTTTAATACGAATAAAGAAAATTTTGCATTGTCATATGAGAACTCTTTATGAAATATAATGATCTATGCATCAAAATATATTAATATTTTGAGAGATGAACTACAATAGAATGAGGGTCTAGAAGCAAAAATAGTAGTGTTTTTATAACTAGAAGGGTAGCTAGGTGTTGGGCCATTTTCGCTGCTAGAAATACTATTATTTTTGCTGACGGGTTCGTTGCTCAGTAGCAAAAATAGCAGTGAAATATTGCTACTCAATAGTGACAGCGACGTTTAGCTACGGAACAACGAAATATCGCTGTTGAGCAACGACATTTTCACTACTGCAGCGAACGCTTTGCATAACAAGAAAAGAGAAGGGGCAGACTGGGGAGTCTACATTGGACTCCCTAGTCTGCCCCAGCTCTTTTTTTAAATTAAAATAGAGTCACAGTTTCATATTTGTAACACAAACACAAATATAAGAAACACATACATTGTGGAGAATGCAATATTGAGCCCAAAAAGTTATTATATTTCAGAAATTGTTGGGCCTTTGGCCATATATACATAAAGTTTTTACAATGAAGAGGTGTCTAACTGGAATCCTCATTGGATTCCGAGTGATCTTCATCATCTGATTCCTCGTCCTCTTCACTTGCTTCACACTGATAATCAGGATCCTTCTCTTCTTCTTCCCCTTCATCCTACATACATGTCATCAAGCGTAAGGTAAGCAAGAGCATTAAAATACAATCAGATGTAGAAAAGAGAATGGTGTAGGCAACACATTACCTCATCAAATTGAGTCCCCAAAATGGACTCATTCAAGCATACAACTCACATATTCATCCACGTCCGCAATTGCGGATGGGGGGCTCTATACCCATAGTCATATTCCTCCTTTGTTGTGTCACACCCAACAACCTCCTTCTACAAAAAACAATTAAGAAAATATATAATTATTTCAAGAAAACAATATAGTACAAAACAAAATGAAAGGAGAGAAGAAATGATACTTACAAAACAAGCCAGAAAGGAGGATTTCCTATTGGAGCCAAAGTTTGAAGCCCCTCACTTCCATAGTCGGGAAGCACTCATCTCCCTTGTTGTTGAAAGCACCTGGGTACTTTCTCTCATGAAGCTGCATGCATGAAGCTGCATGCATGCCTCCACTCCTTGGCCGTACACACGATAGGCTTCTCCAAATTATTCTTTGCTACTCTCTTGACATTTTCTCTCCTATTAGAGAGAAAAAGCTTGATGCGCCACTTCATCCACTCCTCGGAGAAGCAAAGACCTGCATGTGGCACGTGAATTTTGACTTAAGCACATCAATAACATGTTTCTTAAAAAGTTCATCTTGTGCACTTTTTAAAGGAGTTCACGAACTCCAAGTTTGCAAGTACATGCATACGGTTCATGACTTGCTTTCCTTATGGATCCATCTCACGAGGGAACCATTATATCTATGGTGTATAGTAGGAGGCGTGGATCAAACGGTGGAATGAGTCTCTTGAGGGCTAGCTCATAATGTGTAGATGAAGAGCCCCCCTATTGGGGAGACGCATCGGGAGACCTAGTGTTGCATTTGCCAAAGAAAAAGCACCCTGCTTTCCCCCTCGCACTAGCATCTCTAATATCCCCCCAGACTCCCTACTAGTGAAGGCGAATGCTCGGCGAATGTGAGGGAGCGAGGATGTGTCTAGGAGAGGAAAGTGGTGTAGGCTCATCACAACCATATCATGATGGGCATTCACCACTTTGCCCTGCACCACTAGGCCCCGCGCCTATCAAAGGCGTGGTCTACCTTGACTGAGCAAGTGGGGTAGATTGCCCCAACGACGTCGACTAGCCAGGTGGGGTAGTCTGCTCCCATGGCATCAACTGGACCACCGACTGTAAGCCGACTTGCATATAATATTAAAACATAAGACAAATAGGATGCATAAAATATTAACTTTGTGTATGTGAAAAGGTTTGATGGAACCATACATGTGTTTGTGTAAACTACAACCAAGCTTGCTTCCCATATCGTTCATTTATAATGTGTTTGTGTAAACTACAACCATACATGTGTTTGTGTAAACTACAACCAAGCTTGCTTCCCATATCGTTCATTTATAATGGACAACAGATTGGCCACATCGGGATCTTGTTAGGTATATTGACATTGCTGCTACATACATGCATAGGTAATAAAACATGATTTCTCTAACCCAAGCTATACTTAAAGCTTAGAAAAAGAATATATGTGATATTAGAACATTGTTAAGACCTCCTACAATACTTCTTAGACAAGCAGGGTGGACAGTGCCCCTTTCGGATGATAGCTTTTAAGGACTTTCCACATGCTCCCCACTATTAAAGCCAAAGGCAACTCCTCTTTTGCAAGAGAAGGATAGTGAGAAGATCGAGGGCTCCCCCTCCACTATAACCACCTACTCGTGGATAACCACTCCTAACTTGACATAAGCAGCATTCTAGATGGCATGTAACAATGCCCCATATCTCTATGCATAAGTCCATTTCCTAAACCTGGCACCTAAGGGTGCAATAAATATGAGGTTGAATGAATAAGGCCACTTACCTCGACAATGTCAAGCCAACCAACAGAAAACAATAACACAAGCGTAGACAAAAAATACAACATGTGATATTAGGACATTGTTATGATGACCTCCTACAATACTGCTTAGACAAGTAGGGTGGTGGATAGTTCCCCTTTAGGATGATAGCTTCTGACAACTTTCCACACGTTCCCCACTATTAAAGCCAAAGGAAACTCTTCTTTTGGAAGAGAAGGATAGTGAGAAGATCGAGGGCTCCCTCTCCACTACAACCACCTACTCGTGGGTGGATAGCCACTCCTAACCTGACATAAGCAGCATTCTAGATGGCATATAAAATGCCCCATGTCTCTATGCATAAACCATAGCATATGCATAGGCCGTACACAACATATGGCCTATGTGTACGGCCTATGCATAGGCCGTATGCATACGGCCTATGCGTACGCTACGATTTATGCATAGAGACATGGGGCATTGTTATATGCCATCTAGAATGCTGCTTATGTCAGGTTAGGAGTGGTTATCCACCCACGAGTAGGTGGTTATAGTGGAGGGGGAGCCCTCGATCTTCTCACTATCCTTCTCTTCCAAAAGAGGAGTTGCCTTTGGCCTTTTAATAGTGGGGAGCATGTGGAAAGTTCTCAAAAGCTATCATCCGAAGGGGCACTGTCCACCACCTTGCTTGTCTAAGCAGTATTGTAGGAGGTCATTATTACAATGTCCTAATATCACAGGTTGTATTATGCATAAGGCCGTATGCATAAGGCCTATGCGTATGGCCAATGCAGAGGCTGTATGTTGTATGCATAGGCCTTATGCATAGGGCTTATGCATAGGCCGTATGCATAGGGTATGCATAAGGCCTATGCATATGATAAACGACCTATGCATATAGCCTTATGCATAGGCCTTATGCATAGGCCTATGTGGTTGTTCGCATGAATAGGCCTACAAAATATTATCATAATAAATCAAAACATTAGCTCATTAGTTCATAAGGCCTATGCATAGGACCTATGCATAAGCCATATGTATTGCCCTATTGCATAAGAGGGCTATGCATCGGCGGGCCTATGCATAAGGCTATGTATAAGCCCTATTGCATATAAGAGAGCTATGCATAGCCTAGCCCTATTGCATATGAGGGCTATACATATGGCTTATGCATACCCTATGCATAGCCCTATGCATAAGGCTATGCATAAGCCCTATGCATAAGGCCTACACATAAGCCCTATTGCATAAGAGGACAGGAGCAGAGGGAATCTTCTTTTATAATTCCATGTATGTTTTGGATAATGTAAATAATAATGTTGGTAGACTGGAGTCATAAGCCATATGCATAGCCTAGCCCTATTGCATAAGAGGGCTATGCATAGGGGGCTTATGCATACCCTATGCATAGCCTATGCATAAGGCTATGAATCAGCCCTATGAATAAAGAGGGATATGCATTAAGAAGTCTATTGCCTATTTACCTAACCCTAATCCTTGGCACCCAAGGGTGCAAAAACACAAATGAAGAAAGAGGGCTTACCGTATGAGAGGCTATGCCCAAAACCTTGCTCACTTGAATAATCCTAAAAAATGAAACATAATAAATAGAAAATATAGTCCTCACATTAACACATTAGTAAGCAAGAAGAAAAGAGAAAAAAGAGGTGAGTATCTTAAACCCTAATCTTAATGTATAAGTGAATGGAAAAACTAGTTAATGTTAAGCCTAAACCCTAGCATAATGCATAGAATGCTTAATAGAAAGCTTTGATGGAGAGCTCATCAAAGCTCTCTATTGGAGCTCTATGCATTAGGCTAGCGTTGGGGAAAGGGAGAGGAAAGAGAGGGGAAGGGAGAAAAGGAGAGAGGGGAAGGGAGAGAAGCTCACATAAAACTATTTCCAAGCTTTCCATGAAAGCTTGGAAGAAGACATGAAACCATGAAAGAGGGAAGAAAGCAAGAAGTTCTTACCTTGGAGAGGGAGACTTGATTGATCCAACACCCTTGAGGGATGAGTTGAGGTGGGAGGAAAACTCAAGCTATAGGCATAGGCTGTGCATGTGTAGCATAGGGAAGTAGGTAGGTATTGACACCCGTTCGACGATGATTTAGGCGGGAGTCACAGTTTTGCAGGTCAATGTGCTAAGTAGTAAAATTTTGCTGCTAGCTTCATTGGTGAGCAGTGAAATTTTGCTCCTCTGAAGGACATATTTTCACTGTTGGGCTACAGATTTTCGCTACTGTGTAGTGAAAAAATGCTGCTGTGGTTGCTATTTAGCAGCATAGCAAAAACCTGAGAAATTTTGTGTTTGCAGTACTAGATGTTGTTGTGTGTTTTGTATGAACCCTAAATCAATTTTGTGTTTGCAGTACTAGATGTTGTTGTGTGTTGTTGTGTGTTTTGTATGAACCCTAAATCAATTTTGGTCAGGTTAAATATGTCTCACAGTGATCATCAAGGGCCGGAAGTTGGATCCAATGCATGGTTGAGAGAAACAACTCAATGTGTGTGTGATCGATGCATGGGCCAGTACATATGACATCGTATAACAATTGAGCATGTCCGGACATATGGTCTTAATGAGGCAGTGGCATGACTAAGTGAAGATGATGACATGGAGGAGAACCATAGGAGAGTTCTAGGTAACATGCCACACCATTCGGTGACATCGGGTAGAGTGCGGAAGGTGGCAAGACGTCATATGGAAAGCATGGCTGAGACTCATCTTCCCCAACCAATAAATGAGGTGCCTCCACCATTGCCACATGAGGAGGAAGAGAATCTCATCATGGACGACATGGTGAATGACATCTTTGGATGGGAGGTCTTAGATGACAGTGAGCAAGCTCCAATGTCACAAGAGGAGGAAAACTTGCATAGAGAGGCAAGCACCCCTTTGTATGAGGGATATTTGTACTCCCCACTGCGAGTAAACTTGGAGTTATTGAACTTGCAAACAACTTATGGATGGAGTGGTGCAAGTGTCACAAGTCTTCTTTGGTAAGACCGCCTTATTGTATTAAAAATATTTCATGTTCTATATACTCTCCTTGCTGATATTTTGACATATGATTTCTTAGCCTATGTCGTAGGCTTCTCAAGAAGATTATTCCCCCTTATAATCTATTCCCGAACTCACGAGATGGGTGTTGTAAAATTCTCTCTATGCTAGGTATGGATTACACAAAAATACATGCATGTCCCAATGATTGCATGCTATTTAGAGGGAACCCAAGGCCTACAATGTGGGGAGAGCTGCTATAGTGATGATTTGCAAGGATATAAAGTTTCCCGAGAGGTTTTGAGAAACTTCCCTATCATTCCTCGCATCTAACACATGTTTAGATGTAAGGGGATTGCAAAACTCATCGCTCGACCGATGGCATCATGAGGATCGTATAGCTGATTCACCAGCATGGCAACATGTGGAGCATCAATGGCTAGAGTTTAAAGATGAGCCTCGTCACTTACGTCTTGGCTTAGGCATTGATGGTGTTAACCCATTTGGCTTCAAGTCTACATCATGGTATACTTGGCCTATTGTATTGGTGAATTACAACCTCCCTCCATGGTGGTGTGAGGTGAAAAAAAGAAAGAAAACCCCCTGCCTCTATAGCTCTTCCACCTCGCAAACTTGGAATAACAACACGAACGGGGGCACCACCAGCCCCACCGGCTGGAACGTTTCTCACACTTCACCACCCAACCCACGCCAGACAGACAGCATAAAATAGGGGCACCATAGACAAAGATAAACACCCAGTAATTTATTTCCAGAAAACACTTCATACAAGCTTCTCCTGACACAGAAGCCTTACTCACACAGCTCACAAACACATAGGCTCGGACCTGTCATCATTGCCGAGGATACACCACATCCCCAATCACCGCATGATCCACATGCTTGCCTGCTGTACCAATCACACCAGAATGAACCCGGCCACTCTCTTCAGAAGGCGCCCACACCAGCTAACCCTCAAGTCTTTGCAGCCCATCTACTCTGCATGTGTCGTCAGCAGCAGCTCGACCATTATCTCTTTCTCTCTCTCTCTGTGCTGATCCTCTGCCAGCTCGCAACAAACCCACTTCCTCTTGCAGCTTATTTGCAGTGCTACCGGCCCACCACCAAGCGGCAACACCTGTCCCTGTCTCTCTTTGACTCGGCACCCACTCTGTGTCGAAGCTCACTCTGTCTCCTAGGCGGCCCACACCAGCCACTAGCCTTCTACCATATCCACAGCCACATGCTGTCCACCCACTTTCACTTCACGGCGAACCTCCACTTGTCGTCGCTAGCCCTCTTGGGCATCCAGTAACCACACCACTCCACACTGTCCTCTTCGCATGCAGCCTGTCTCTGTGCTGCCTCTTTATTGCTATCACCTACTCCCTGCCGGCTTCAGCTGGTAGCTCTTTGACTTCTGTCACCTCAAAGGCGGCAGCTTCAGTAGCTCACACACGGCCAGCTCAACGCCTTCATCACTTTCTTTTGCCACTCCTCTGCGCATCCCTTGTCTGCGCTCCACTGGTCCCCAGTCGTCACAAGGCGGCCCACACTTGCCTTGCACCTTGACGCGAGTAGCACTTGGGCAGCAACTCCCCACGCTGTGCTACCCACTGTCGCCAGCACTGTCAACCCTTCTCTTATGTCTCCTTCTCCCCAGCCTGTCTCTGCAAACAGAGGCCGCGCTTGTTTTGGTATCACCAGCTCCCTCTGGTCTCCACGCTCATAGCCCATCCTTTCACTGCTCCTTACGTCGGCGTCTCCATCAGCAGTACTTCACAAGGGGAGGCCCCCAACCTCTGCAGCCTGTCAGCCACTCTACCAGCTACGCATCTCTTTGGCGCCTGCACCCGCTGCAATTCAATCAGAGCCCCCTGAAAACAAACGACCTCTACCTTCTTCTACAGCCCACGCCGACTCGCCACCTTCGCCAAGCTTCTGGAATATGCGTTGGCAGCCACCTAAAGCTCCACGCGTGGCCTTTGCACAAATTAGCCACGTTTTCCTTATTTTATTCATTTTTTTTCATTTCTTCTAATGCCTAAGAGATGGCCACACAATGGTTTCATTTCACACCATTTCTCTTATGACCTTGGCCCCATAATCTTTTATTTCCCATGCTCCACATACTTCTATTACAATCCACGATGCCCGCTCATGCTTGGGGACGCATATACAACCAAGCCGCCGCGCGAATAGCTGAAACCATCTCCATCGAACCATGCTCCAGACAGGCCTGCACGAGTCCAAAACCAAAAGCATCCACCTTGTACACCTGGCAACGTCCTCAAAACCAAAACCTTCACACCTGCCATGCATTCATATATACACGAGCCCAGAATACCTCTCAGAAAAATGCCTGACATACTTTGCCACCCCCCCATCTGCTAGAGCATTCATGCTCAGCAGCAAAAGACAATTCCAGTAGTCATCCACCAAGATCAAAAGGAAACAACAATTCACCATCCCATTCCCTGACATCCGTGAAACACCATGGCTGCATCACTGCATACCAAACATCAACCACGCGCATCACAAAATCATTTCTATCCATCATCTGATCTGCATTCACAGGCTCTGACCACACAGCATCATCC
The DNA here is from genome assembly GCF_041138505.1 of Cibotium barometz. NCBI lineage: Eukaryota > Viridiplantae > Streptophyta > Polypodiopsida > Cyatheales > Cibotiaceae > Cibotium > Cibotium barometz. Next base: position 33,929,968 of record NC_141098.1, read on the forward strand.
TCAAGCCTTTGCTCTTCACCCACAACCAACCTCCTCGTTTTCAAAACCTGTGGCATTACAGCATTTAGCATTCCATCCATCAACACCAGTGAAGGCCAGCTTCCAGCATTTTGACCTTTATCCACACAAAAATCTAGATCCTTCCCAAGAGCAGTGTCCACAAACACTTCCAGCTCTAGCAATTCAGGCATCTCTTCACAACCATACAGCTCAACTGGTTCAGAATCTTTGTCATCCAGGGACTTTGCCTTTAGCATTTCAGCAACACGCAAAGAAGCCTTTGCCACACTCTCGACCATATTAGCATCCATCTTCATCTCTGGCTCCTGTTCACCAAGGCTAGCAACTTCCCAGATATCATCCTCAGGCACAATGCTCACCACACAATGCTCTTCATCAGCCAAATCAACATGTATACCTTCTTGAGTGCTGCCAACCCCCCTGGTATCATCGTCCAAAGACTCCCCAGCACATAATGCATCCAATGGAACAACATCCATATCATTCATTGCAGGTACCATATCACCATCTAGCTGTCCAAGAAAATCCATAATAATAGGATCTTCCTCCACACTCTCCACATCCGCATCACGAACCATCTTCACTTCATCAAAAGTCTCTACCCCATCCTCCTCCCTTGTAGAATCTGACAAAAAACCATCCTCAAAGCATTCTATATCCAGCTCCTTTTCCTTCTCATCATCAGCCAATCCCAAGGCATCATCCTCTTTACTTCCATGTGCATGCATATCATCCAGATCCCTGTCATGTACAGCTATGACGTCCTCATCCAAAGAAGAATCCACCGGCAACTCCTCATCTTCACTTTGCTCCTTCACCTGCTTTTCATCCACCACCTTTTTGTCCACCTGCACATGCTTTAAAGACTTTGGAAAAAAATCAGAAGGCATATAAAACATCCCCCTTTGCACCTGTATCGGCCTTTGAGGCTCCTGTTTAATCAAACCTTGCATAGAACTCTTACCCACCTCAAACAAATTCACCTGCATATCCCTTGCAGACACAATATCTTCATACGGATAAATACCCATCTCCATCTGTTTCAAAACCTTGCCTTTCTTTTCCCTAGCAACCCTAACAGCATCATCAAATGACTTGGGATTCTTCAACTCAACCTTGACCCTCAAATGAGGTAGCAAACCATCAATAAACAAGCTCTTCTTCAGAAACATAGGAGGAACTTCCTGCTTTAATGTCATACACCACTTACCCCACAAACATGTAAATACCTGCACAAAATCGTCCAATGATTGCCCATGGACTTGCTTCAAGATGCTCAACTCCTGCCAAAGCACACTCGAATCCTCCACTTGTTGAAAACGCTCCAAAAGGCCTTCTTTCAACCTGTCTAAGGTCAAAACACCAGCATCCTGTGCTTCAAAATCCTTGAGCCAGCTTCGCGCATCTCCCTTCAAAAAAATCCTTATAAACCTCAAAACCTGCTCTTCATCTGTGACATGGTTACTAATGCATGCCAACTCCATCTGCTCCAAAAAATCAACCACATCTTCTCCCTTCCTGCCATGAAACTCCGGATAAGACCACATCCTGGAAACCTGTACCAATCCCTGAGCTCAACTCAGTGGAACACACGCCCTTCTAGGCAAAGAACAACGCCAGAGCCATCCTCAGTGGGGGCACCAGAAGGATGTGAGGTGAAAAAAAGAAAGAAAACCCCCTGCCTCTACAGCTCTTCCACCTCGCAAACTTGGAATAACAACACGAACGGGGGCACCACCAGCCACCGGCTGGAACGTTTCTCACACTTCACCACCCACGCCAGATAGACAGCATAAAACAGGGACACCAAAGACAAAGATAAACACCCAGTAATTTATTTCCAGAAAACACTTCATACAAGCTTCTCCTGACACAGAAGCCTTACTCACACAGCTCACAAACACACAGGCTCGGACCTGTCACACTGCCGAGGATACACCACATCCCCAATCACCGCATGATCCACATGCCTGCCTGCTGTACCAATCACACCAGAATGAACCCAGCCACTCTCTTCAGAAGGCGCCCACACCAGCTAACCCTCAAGTCTCTGCAGCCCATCTACTCTGCATGTGTCGTCAGCAGAGCAGCTTGACCATCATCTCTTTCTCTCTCTCTGTGCTGATCCTCTGCCAGCTCGCAACAAACCCACTTCCTCTTGCAGCTTATCTGCAGTGCTACCGGCCCACCACCAACAAGCAGCAACACCTGTCCCTGTCTCTTCTTTGACTCGGCACCCGCTCTGTGTCGAAGCTCACTCTGTCTCCTAGGCAGCCCACACCAGCCGCACCAGCCTTCTACCATATCCACAGCCACACGCTGTCCACCCACTTTCACTTCACGGCGAACCTCCACTTGTCGCTAGCCCTCTTGGGCATCCAGTAACCACACCACTCCACACTGTCCTCTTCGCATGCAGCCTGTCTCTGTGTTGCCTCTTTACTGCTATCACCTGCTCCCTACCGGCTTCAGCTACAGCTCTTCGACTTCTGTCACCTCAAAGGCGGCAGCTTCAGTAGCTCACACACGGCCAGCTCAACGCCTTCATCACTTTCTTTTGCCACTCCTCTGCGCATTCCTTGTCTGCGCTCCACTGGTCCCCAGTCGTCACAAGGCGGCCCACACTTGCCTTGCACCTTGACGCCAGCAGCACTTGGGCGGCAACTCCCCACGCTGTGCTACCCACTGTTGCCAGCATTGTCAACCCTTCTCTTATGTCTCCTTCTCCCCAGCCTGTCTCTGCAAACAGAGGCCGCGCTTGTTTTGCTATCACCAGCTCCCTCTGGTCTCCACGCTCACAGCCCGTCCTTTCACTGCTCCTTACGTCGGCGTCTCCATCAGCAGTACTTCACAAGGGGAGGCCCCCAACCTCTGCAGCCCGTCAGCCACTCTACCAGCTACGCATCTCTTTGGCGCTTGCACCCGCTGCAATTCAATCAGAGCCCCCTGAAAACAAACGACCTCTACCTTCTTCTACAGCCCACGCCGACTCGCCACCTTCGCCAAGCTTCTGGAATATGCGTTGGCAGCCACCTAAAGCTCCACGTGTGGCCTTTGCACAAATTAGCCACGTTTTCCTTATTTTATTCATTTTTTTTTCATTTCTTCTAATGCCTAAGAGATGGCCACACAATGGTTTCATTTCACACCATTTCTCTTATGACCTTGGCCCCATAATCTTTTATTTCCCATGCTCCACATACTTCTATTACAATCCACGATGCCCGCTCATGCTTGGGGACGCATACACAACCAAGCCGCCGCGCGAACAGCTGAAACCATCTCCATCGAACCATGCTCCAGACAGGCGTACACGAGTCCAAAACCAAAAGCATCCACCCTGTACACCTAGCAACGCCCTCAAAACCAAAACCTTCACACCTGCCATGCATTCATATATACACGAGCCCAGAATACCTCTCAGAAAAACGCCTTATCCTAAGGGTGCATTAGAAATAAATTATAATCTGTTCAAAAGGCCTTATCCTAAGGGTCCAAATTTTTGAAAAATTTTAAATTAAGGTTCTCAGGGGCCAAACATATTCATCCAAATGTAGGGAGGAGATGAATTGAAGAAATAAAGAAAATCCCCCCAAAAATGAGTAAATACTCACATAATATGAAGAGTTGACTAAGGACAAGGATATTAGTTAAAAAAGAAGAGATATTTAGAGAAATGATGGATTTTTGACACCTCAGTGTGGGGGAATTCCAGCCCCTATTTCACATGTGTGGTTGAGTTTTAAACTCACAAATAATGAGATATTTTCATCTCTCCTCTCTCATGCTTCAACTAGATCCAAAAAGTAAGCTAAACTGACCTAAAAATGGTCAAAAATTGAACAAACTGATCTGGAAAATTCTAGAATCAGTTTGCTTGGTTAAGGGCTCACTTTTTCCTAAAAATGAAGCCTCCCCCTTTGTAAATGGTTAATAGTGTTTTATGCAATGTTACTCTTCTCCTCCCCAGAGCCAAAAACTGTGAATTTATTAATAATTCGTTAGTTTTTGACCATTCCCTCTTCTAAAGAATTGGTGGCCACTCTTGTTGCAAACAAGAGTAGATCCCTCAAACCATCAAGACAAAGGAAAGCTCCCAAAAATTCATGTAAGCTAGAAATCCTACTTTTTTCTTATTCCTTTTAATGGTTTCCTAATTTTTGTTTTGTTTAAAATGTAAAATGATGCTATGCCTTGTTGGAAAGGCTTTCCCCCTCTCTTCTTTCTTGAATTCAGTCTTTCTTTATCCTAGATAAGTAATCTAGTTGTTGGAATTAAACTTTTCATATCATTTCTCTTTTAAAAGTAGAATTTGATTAGTTTAGAATGCTTTAAACCATTTGGGGATAATTTTCAAGTAACTTAAGGATAGGAAAAATTGAAAAATGGTTAGCCATACAAAGGAGGTTATGGCAAAATTTTCTTAAACTTTGTGAAATAAGTTTTATCTTTTATTATTCAAAAAGAGTAATCCCCATGGTTTGTGTATTCTAAAAGTGTTATTTTTATTCTAGGCATAGAAAAATGCATAGTAGAAATATTTTTATTATAAAAGTGTTATTTTCATTAAAATTAATTTCTATGCATAGAAAGATGCATATTGGGAATATTTTGATTATAAAAGTGTTAATTTCATCAAAAATGATTTTTATGCATAAAGATTTTTTTATTATACAAGTGTGACTTTCATTAATATTGAATTTATGCATAAAAGAATTTTTTTAATTATAAAAGCGTTACTTTCATCAAATTTTGATTTTATGCATAGAAAGATGCATAAAGAAATTTATTTTTATTTTTAAAGAGTTATTCTCATTAATTTTGATTTTATACATAGAAAGATGCATAAAGAAATTTATTTTTTATTTCAAAAGAGTTATTCTCATCAATTTTGATTTTATGCATAGAAAGATGCATAAAGATTTTTTTTTTCAAAAGAGTTATTCTCATCAATTTTGATTTTATGCATAGAAAGATGCACAAAGAAATTTATTTTTTTTCAAAAGAGTTATTCTCATCAATTTTGATTTTATGCATAGAAAGATGCATAAAGATTTTTTTTTTCAAAAGAGTTATTCTCATCAATTTTGATTTTATGCAGAGAAAGATGCGTAAAGAAATTTATTTTTATTTCAAAAGAGTTATTCTCATCAATTTTGATTTTATGCATAAAGAAATTTCTTTTTATTTCAAAAGAGTTATTCTCATCAATTTTGATTTTATACATAGAAAGATGCATAAAGAAATTTATTTTTATTTCAAAAGAGTTATTCTCATCAATTTTGATTTTATGCATAGAAAGAGACATAAAGAAATTTATTTTTATTTCAAAAGAGTTATTCTCATCAATTTTGATTTTATGCATAGAAAGATGCATAAAGAAATTTATTTTTATTTCAAAAGAGTTATTCTCATCAATTTTGATTTTATGCATAGAAAGATGCATAAAGATTTTTTTTTAATTTCAGAAGAGTTATTCTCATTTAATTTGAATTTATGCATAGAAGGATGCATAAAAGATTTATTTCTATTTCGAAAGTGTTATTCTCCTTAAAATTGAATTTATGCATAATTAGATGCATAAACGAATTTTTATAAAAGTGTTATTTCCCACTGAAGTTCTTATAAGACAAATTTAGGAATTTTGGGAATTATTCGAGTCCCATTTCTTATAGGATTGGTTGGAAACTCGATATTTTTGTGTAGTTTGAGGTAACATCTATTTGTTGGTGCACTCTTTGTGCCATTAGATTATATCTTGACATAACTATTTGGCATATTTGTTTGTAGTTTTTTAGATACATACGTCAATGCAACAATATTGGAAGGACAAGGGAAACATGACACTAAACTTAATTGAGATTATACAACACCTTTCATATGAAGAAGATAATGTTAAATACTATCTCCACGTTGAGACATTGAAGTAAAAACATGGGCTTTATTTAATTTGCCAAAAGAATTCTAAATATCACTTAAAAAGGAACCTCAAAAATGAGAGATCTCTAAAGGGTGTGGTGTTAGAAACAACAAAACAAAAAGTAAATCTCAATGACAGTAACAATGTGCTAAGTTTACGATTGATCTTCCACAGATAAAAACCCATCTTAGACACTATATCAAGATTATAAATCATGATATATATGCTCAAATTTGAGGGACATTGAAGTAAAAACATGGGATAATAATGCCAAAGAACACTTGGAAAAGGAACCTTAGAATTGAGGGATCTCCAAAGAGTGTGGTGTTTAGAAACACTAGAAGCAATCAAATTTCAATGAGATTTTTACATTCAAGTTTACAATTCATCCGAAGACAAAAACCCTTTGTAGACACTTTGTCAAGATAATAATTGAGTACAAATTGTATCTCAAACATAGCATTTTCTCATGTATTGCTCCAATACATACAAAGTTTCTCTATCATAAGCTGCTTCATTTACTAAAGTGTTGCAAGTATACTCCCGTTTGTTCTTTGCATAAATCCAACCAAGTAACCATGTGCTGATTGTTGTCTCCAAAAAACTTTGAAGCTTCTCTATATTTTGATTCCACATCTTTGGAAAAATCAAGTAGGTTCCGGGCATATTCCACATTACATTGTAGAGGGTATCATAAAAAATTAGCGTGTTATTTCCATCCAGGTCATGAAAAATTCTCCATGCTACATCCAAGTTTTTGTGGTATACAAATCGATATCCAATTAGAAGATCCGTCTTTTGACATGCTGCCTGCCCTGCTACGACCTTAAACTTTTGATGGTGCCGAGGAAAGCACAACTTAAGAATGCGTCGAGTCCTTTGTAGTCTATCAGTACTCCAGATCCATACCTCAAACCATTGCATACAAAAATCAAGGAAAGGAAATGCATCTTTGCGAATCAAATGCCAAACACTTGTATTCTCTTCCACAAGATGCATATGTTTGGCCTAGTCTGGACATACATCACCATGTTGCATCTCAATGGTCTTAAGTAAAACACCATTGAGTTCAAGTATCAATACTCTTCTTTGTTTCCTTATTGTATTGGGGGTGGTGGAACTCTTTTGCTTCTAGGTACATGAGTCACCAATGATTGGTGTCACCTCAATAGTAAGTTTTCTGTACACTTGAAATCAAAGCTATATGCTTCAACATATCCTGTTGAAAACAAAATGTATGGTTTAATGGACATTCAAAATTTTAAATAAATATATTATGTGCCAACAACATAAATTCATCCATGATATGGACGGTCTTAAACCTTCATAGACAAACGCTCCAATACCTCAGAAGTTCAACCAAAAAAATAAAAGAGCGAGTATATTGTCAATGCTAAATTTCATCAAATTTATTGAATATGATGTATAAAAGATTTTCACTGTTGAGATAATTGAGTCTATCCAAATTAAATTATAATATTCATACCCTTACACCTTGACAAGGCAATATCTTCAATAAAAAACAAACACATCTTCATTATTGCAATCGAATTGCAAATATTGACAAAAGAGATAATCAAATGACAGTAAGTTTGGAGGCATTTGATTGCTTGATACAATAGTGTAAAGATTTGGCTCATACAATCCAAAAATTAAACCGATCTAAGCACATTGTTTTGGCCAAAGCCTAAGTCTATCTTATGGGCTTTTAGTACAAAATGGCTCCAAACATTCTGCACCCAACAAGTCTTGATATTTGTGCAGATCCCATACTTCAAACTACACGTTTAGACCTCAGAAATGGTTTCCTTCGACCTGCAGCAACAACTAGTATGGGTTAGGTTGGAATCTGATTATACTATCACAATGTTTAATGAAACCAGACATTATCCTACCCATAAGCTCAAGTAAGACTTTTGTAGCCTTGATATGTATGCTTTTGCAGCTGCAACTCCACTTATGAGATGACCACGATCATATCCCAAGCGAGTAGCATAAGCAATAGCGTGTTGATCACTCAAAATCCTTGTTTTGTAACACACTTTCAACTAGCTTAGCTGGTCTTTGGATAGTAATGGTACTCCAGCTTTGGATGCCAACATTGCTAGATCCTTGCTTATGGATTCTACTTCTCTTTTTTCCCCTCTTGATTGGACATACTTTAGCTTATCACCATACAATGGTAAGTGTGAAGATGCATAAGATGCGTTTTCCACTTCATCTGAATATTCGTTGAGCTCTTCTCGCAAAAATTGGGAGGTGAATTGGAGCCATTCTTCTAGTACATCTTGAAAATTGATAAATAAATTATGACCATGTGTGATAGGAGATTGACCTAGCCGATTAAGCAAAATAATAGACCTAGCCGATTAAGCAAAATAATAGACCAAATGTCATTTGTATTATTTAGATTTAGAAGGTAGGGTAGAAGGTCATTGCACAGTACGTAGTCGTGCCCTCCTTGAAAACTTTCGGGGAAGAGACAGTTGTCTTTTGGATTAACACATCCCTTGAAAGGGCTATCATTAATAAGCAATGTATTCTTCTTATTGCAAATATCTTAGCACTAATTTCAAACCTTGAGTAAAGGTTTAAACATAGCCTCAACAGTAGCCTTATCTGGCCTATACACTTTTCGAAGATTATGGATATAACATTCTTCTTGTCTCCCCACACCATAAAGAAATGATATTTCTTATGTGCATACTGTTCAAGAGTGTTTACATAGGCACAAACATTCTTGTGTAGCATGGTGGACCAAATACTAACATGAAAGTACTGGCAAATCTCATCCAAAAATTCAAAACACCCGGGGCGAATAACAACTGTGGTGCGACCAATATCAATTTGAATACAATTTGTTTGTGGATGCCTCTTCTCTTCCTTGTTGAGTAAAACTCCATTAAGATCAAGTATAAGTGCATGTTTCTTTATGGTGATTGCACGAGGAATATTTTTTGCATACGATGATACAGAAGAATGATAACACATTAATGTGTTTACATACTTAACAATGTTAAAACAAGTGATCCTATATTATCAATGAGAGCTAATTACAACAAAAGATCCACAAGTTTACCTTCATTTCATGCTCCCATACTCATCTATTTGACGATGGCTCCTAGACTTGATTGCATTTCCCTATTGATTGGTGAAGATTGAAATACTAATCTATCTCCATCTCTCTCAAAAGAATATAAACTTCCTAGAGGCCTACTCTTTTGTGTATCGGAATGTAGCTCTATTTCTTGCACACTTAACTTGTGATTGTTAGAAGCAGCTGTACCTGCAAAAATAACTCTCGCTGAGAAACATATTTTTTAACACACAAAATTGCTGAATAAATCATCTTAAATAACATCCTATTGAAAAAGATCTACCAAGTTTAGTTTTCTTGGCACCCTCTGCCCCGCTGAGTCCTTGATTTCAACTATTCTCTCTTTATTTATAGCATATGTAGCCTCATCAATTTCTTCAACACCCTCTGCCACAGAGTCCTTGATTTCAACTATTTTCCCTTTATTCGTAGCATATGTAGCCTCATCAATTTGTTTGACAATCTCTTCTTGTCTCTCCTTGGTTGCAAAAGTCTCTTGAAGCTCTTCATTAACTTTATAACACCATATTAGATAATTTGGAAAAAATCCCATGCCCATTTCAAAAATAGGGGCATGGTGAACTTGTCCAAAAGTTTGTCAAAACCCCCTCATGTGACATATCATTGGAAAGATCTTGAAGGGTAGAATCTAAATCTATGATCTCCGACAAATTAGGAGTTAGTATGTTTAAGATATGTCCAAAACTATATGGAGTAATTGATTCCCAAAATGTGAGATTTTTCCCAAATTACCTAATATTGACTTTTATCTTTATTATCACTAACCTCAACATTAACTTGCAAATCAGGAATGTCCTTAGTCTCTTTAGTCCTATCACCTGAAGGCCTTGAAGATGTTTGCAAATCTGAATCATCGATGTGATCTACCTCCACCATGTTGTCTTCATTATTTCTAGCATTTGAATCATGAGAGTTGATCTCTCTAGTAGGGCTTTCATGATGATGTTCTAGTTGAGCAATGTTATCTTCGTCTTTTCCTTCTTTGTATATATCTGTAAGATTAAAATAAAATGCTATTACTTTTAGGATTTAAATAATACACCAAGGATAATACTAGTCATTTTTATATCTACACATATACTTTGTATCCAAACTTAGATTACTCAACATTGAGTGATGTACCATAATGAATTAGGAATCATATTACATGCCAAGACTTTCACATAAGGGTCAAACTTGACCCTCACTTACAAGGGCAAAGTAAAGATCGCTCAACTTGAGATTGTGCCTTGTGTTAGAAGACATCCCCAAGGTTGGACATAAGTGGAGGTATGGCTCAAACTTAAGTTTGAGCCTCACCGCTACACTAGGATATGGAGTAAGTGTAATTTCTTAATAGTAAGTGTGCGTCATCATTTGTATTAGGCTCAAACTTAATTTTAAGCCTCACTGCTACACTAGGATATGGAGTAATTTCTTAATAGTAAGTGTGCGTCATCATTTGTATTAGGCTCAAACTTAATTTTGAGCCTCACTGCTACACTAGGATATGGAGTAATTTCTTAATAGTAAGTGTGCATCATCATTTGTACCAGACGTTGGCATGAAATAAAGGAATAATTAGAATAGAAATATTCACTTTATTAGAAAAATGTTAAAAGTGAATCCAAAAAAGCCAATGTATTAATCAAAAGACTAATAATTATTTCAACAAATCCACACTTTGAACAAGACCTATGTTAATATTAGTTGTTGATAAGCTCCTTTCAAATGATCACCATTCATTGTACATTCATAAGCACTATCAATGCACTTTTCTACCTTTCTTTGGTTGAGAGCTTGATGGGCTATGAGCATGGAAAGCCTTGTTGACATCTGTATCCCCAATCTTCTCAACGGCCATAGCAACCCCAACATTTGAAGCTTCCATGGCTTTTGCAGTATCCAATATATCATCACCATTCCCACCTTCATCATCATTTTCATGCCTTCCAATATCTTCAAAATTGTCTTCGAAATCCTCATTGAATAGAGCATCATTCCCTTGGTCCTCTTCATTCCTTTGCCCTGCATCTTCAAAGTCCATAGCATCCCCAACTTCTTTATCATCATTTGTGTCATTTTTGTTGTTAATATCATCACCTTCGTCTTCCTCCTATGTACTTGGCGGGTCGTCAATGTGAAGATTTTGAAGGTTCTCTTTTTCTACATCATCTAGTGTTTGCTTTTTTGTGCCGCCACACTTGCACCACACCACTCTTGCAAGGACGGGCGACCGTCTAAAAGAGCAGAGCACTTTGATTCTAATGCCATCGCTTCCAAATCATCTTTGCATAAAGCAATACATCATCTCTTCTTTAGCAAGCTCTCCTCTAGCACAACTCCACCACAATATATCTCTACAACATAGCTGTGTTCAGGACAAAACCCTGTGATGAGACCGTCAATAAATGGCCACTAGAGCCTCAGATGAATACATTTTTTGTGAGAACCTTATCAATGGCCTCAAAACTTGTCAACCTTGCTGATGAAAAGAATAACAGTTGCAATCTCAAGTGTTCCAGATGTCCAGGCATCATCTTTTTGTGTGTGGATCATGCCAAATTCATAGTGCACCTTTGTTGTGACTGGCTAGAAATCCCTTCGATAAGCATTCTAATGGTGATGAAATCAACAAAACACACAAGAATATATTCATATTGTGAGTTTAGTGTGTTCAAAGCAAGTGCCAACTTGGAGAAAAAAATCTGACGAGAGCTGCTCCTTTGTACCATGTAGGTCCATTATTGCCAGTTGAAATGGTACATGATCTTCACATAGAAGGCTATAATCACCCCCCTAATTGTCCAAGGAATAGACTCTTGTTGACATACAATACACCTATATAGAGCATCTATACCCATAGATGCTCTATATAGGTGATTCAGTAAAGTTACTACACTTTTTGGAAGTGAAGGATTTTTTTTGAGCGTCCCTAACAAAGGACTGGCTGTAGCTCCTCAATTGATTATACTCATACTCCCCTAGCTTATATGTCTCACACACCTGTTCCCAAGTCATCTTTTCCCTTGTCAGATCAAAATAGAAGGCGGTTATTGCATCTTTGAGCACTCGATCTGTTTTTAGCTTCCAAGCCATGTCCTCCATATCCATTCTTTGATGGGTTTGCTTTCCCTTCTTAAGCAATATTCTCTTGTCAAGAAGTGCTATTTGAATGTCCAAACCTTTACTCTTTTGAAGGCTTAAAATGCACCTAAACAACGTTGGGCCTAGCGTGACTGTTCCTGGTGCCTGCTTAATTTGCCCACTCTTCAAAGTTGGAAGTTTGGGATTTTGATCAAGACCTTTAGTTTGAGTTTTTCCCTTTGTATTTGGTAGCAAGCCTTTTGCATATAGCCTCATGATCTTAACCCAATTCTGCCATACATCATCACATAGAAGCAAGTGTAAATCATTTTTGACAAAATTCTTATGTAGTGTGTGCTCCGTGGTCTCCACAAAGGCCTGCAAAGTTGCAAAGTAAGAAGTTAGCCCCCTTACTATAGATATCTCAAAATATTAGGAAGAATCATGCATCTATGGGTTTTCAATCATTTGGAGCTTATGCTCAAACTTGAGTTTGAGCCTCACTTCCCAGTGCTAAACTAGTATATAATGGTGATGCTCGATCTTAGATTTGAGCGTTACCTCCGTATGCAAATCTAGCACTTGCAAGTGAGGCTCCAACTTAAGTTTGAGCCACAATTAGATATGCAAGTGCTACACCATCACAGAGAGGTGAGGCTTGAAGTTCAATTTCAAACCAAACTATTAAGTTTATGCAGTTTGAGAAGAAGCCTCACATGCATCTTTCTTATGCTACTGCTACACTTGAAACTATAGATCTGTAAAAGATATTATGAAAAGTAAAGAAGAAGTAATGTATGTCTATGATTTACCAAGATATAGCAAAGAATCAAAAGAGTACCTTCCTCCAAGACTCGTCCATCTTGGGTTGATTGACACATCACACCAGGCAAAGGTTTACTAGGACAACCATTAGCATGCCATTGTGCTCGAGCTTGTAGAAGTTGATTGAGGAATGGCTCCTTTTGCATTGACTTTGCAACAGATAAATTTGCATCCTTGGAAATGTCATGAGAGAAATCTTGGGCAGGCAATTTACAATTATCTTTGATCTCCTAAACCTAAATTGCTGACATAGTTGAGGGGTCACTTTAGCCATATTTAGAGTTTGCAAGCTTTTTGCAGTACTAATGGAGTGTTGACCAGAGATAATCCAATATTCAACTTTATTAATATTATCTTCTTTTGCGAGTTTATCAAGGGGTTGTTTCGTAGCACGATTTTACAGGGCATCAAAATTGCAAGTATCTCCTCTTGCTTTGGGTCCTCAATAAAGTCTTGGGTCAAAATACGAACCCAATCCTTATTTAACCTTCTATACACATAGTTTGAAGGAGCAGAATAACATTTCATCACATCAATGCTGAAGACCTCATTTAGACCAAAGGGATAATATCCCTTCTTTATTTCTAATGAGATCACTGCTTTGCTGCCCTTGTTTGGAGTCTCAACCTCCATTAGCTTGTCATCGGACGCATCTATCTCTTTTGAACCACTTGCTAGTTTTGTCCTTTGCCTCTTTGAAGAGATTTCTTGAACCTTTGTAGAGTGCTTTGCCTTTCTCTTCTTTGCAAGTGCTTACTCCTCTTCTTGCACCTGAGAGCCTGCCATGTCTTCAGTTGCTATTGTGCTTACATCAAGGACTTTTGTTTTGTCACCCTTCTTTTTATGTTTTGAAGAAGTTGCACTAGCATTTCTAGATGCTTCAAGTGCACTCTTCACTATGGCCCTGCCTTTTTTCTCCACAATTTTCCTAACTTGAGTGGTTGTTGTCTCCTTTTCACAGGTATGGACTTTTTCGTGAATCCAAATCCTTCTTTGCATGCCTCACCGCTTTCACCACGTCCTCCACATTATCCACCCCTGAGTCTTCTTGATTGGAAAAGTCAATGATCTTCAATCCTAGCTTTACAATAGAATTGTCCTTTCCTAGTTTATTGCCAGTCATGTCTGCTGGGTGAAAAGTGTCCAATGATAAGCAAAACTTATTTGCTTTTGTAGTTTCTCCTTCTGGCAATACATTGCATGTGAAGCATGGGTTTGCTCTTGCATCCACATCATCCTTAGCACCTACCACAATCCCCATATCTCCATATGATGTATCACCTTGAGACAGAAACAAATGGAGGACTCCTTTGAAGTTTGCACTAGCATCATAGCTATTTACAAACCATTTTACTCCTTCTTTGTTACTCAATTCGAAGGTTTTATCCACCTTAATTCTAGGAGTGACACTTTTAGCTTGAGTTGTTGTTTTGAGAGCATCCAAGTACTTTAGATTGGTGCACCATGTGGTTGTTGCGAGGTAGCGGGCACTCTGCTAGCTTCCATTCCTGTGAAGCACAAAAAAAGTTTCAAAACCTTAGAAAAAAATGGATTTAAATGCTACATATCAAATCAAAACCTATCAAACTTAAGAAACTTAATGCATGCTACAATTATTGATGCTTCACTTAGTTTTCTTGAATAGCGGGGGCCTCACTTGCATTTACTTAATCCATACTACAGAAGTTCAACTTAAGAAGCTGGAGCCTAGATCCAAGTTGTGCACTCATATGCTAGGGGTACGCTAGCATAGAGAGGCAAGGCTCAAACTCAAGTTTGAGCCTTAAGGGGAAGTTCCATGTATGGAAGGCTTGTACTTAAGCTGGAGTCTAGATCCAAGTTGTGCACTCATATGCTAGGGGTACACTAGTATATTGGAGCCTTAAGGCCAAGTTTCATATACGGGAAACCCGAACTTAAGCTAGAGCCTAGATCCAAGTTGTGCACTCATATGACAGGGGTACACCAGCATATAGAGACAAGGCTCAAGCTCAAGTTTGAGCCTTAAGGCCAAGTTTTATGTAGGAGAGGCTCGAACTTAAGCTGGAGGCTAGATCCAAGTTGTGCACTCATATGTGCTAGGGATATGCTAGCATAGATAGGCAAGGCTCAAACTCAAGTTGGAGCCTTAAGGCCAAGTTCCATGTAAAGTTAAGCATGGAGAATGAGCCTTAATACA
Organism: Cibotium barometz; assembly: GCF_041138505.1. NCBI lineage: Eukaryota > Viridiplantae > Streptophyta > Polypodiopsida > Cyatheales > Cibotiaceae > Cibotium > Cibotium barometz. The sequence goes on from NC_141098.1 coordinate 33,945,097, forward strand.
TAAGTTCCATGTAGGGGATGTTCGATCTTAAGGTGGGGTCTATATCCAAGTTGTTGTGCACTTAGATTCTAGGGGTGCACTAGCATGGAGAGCAAAGGCTCAAACTCAAGTTCGAGCCTTGAGGCCGGAGTACACTAGCATGGAGAACAAAGGCTCAATTTGAAGTTCGAGCCTTAAGGCCAGTGTACACTAGCATCGAGAGCAAAGGCTCCAACTCAAGTTCGAGCCTTAAGGCCGGTGTACACTAGCATGGAGAACAAAGGCTCAATCTCTAAAGGTCGAGCCTTAACACCGGGGTGTACTAGCACGGAGAGAAAAGGCTCAAACTCAAGTTCGAGCCTTAAGGTAGCCAGGGTACACTAGCATGGAGAACGAAGGCTCAATATGAAGATCGAGCCTTAAGACCGGGGTACACTAGCATGGAGAGCAAAGGCTCGATCTGAAGTTCGAGCCTTAAGATCGGGGTACACTAGTATGGAGAACAAAGGCTCGATCTAAGGCCAGGGTACACTACCATGGAGAGAAAAGGCTCAAACTCAAGTTCGAGCCTTAAGGCCGGGGTACACTAGCATGGAGAACAAAGACTCAATCTGAAGTTCGAGCTTTAAGGCCGGGGTGCACTAGCATGGAGAGCAAAGGCTCAAACTCAAGTTCGATCCTTAAGACTGGGGTGCACTAGCATAGAAAGCAAAGGCTCAAACTCAAGTTCGAGCCTTAAGGCCGGGGTACACTAGCATGGAGAACGAAGGCTCAATTTGAAGTTCAAACCTTAAGGCCGGGGTACACTAGCATGGAGAGCAAAGGCTCAATCTAAAGTTTGAGCCTTAAGGCCGGGGTGCACTAGCATGGAGAGCAAAGGAGCAAACTCAAGTTCGAGCCTTAAGGCCGGGGTGCACTAGCATGGAGAGCAAAGGAGCAAACTCAAGTTCGAGCTTTAAGGCCGGGGTGCACTAGCATGGAGAGCAAAGGCTCAAACTCAAGTTCGAGCCTTAAGACCGGGGTGCACTAGCATGGAAAGCAAAGGCTCAAACTCAAGTTCGAGCCTTAAGGCCGGGGTACACTAGCATGGAGAACGAAGGCTCAATTTGAAGTTCGAACCTTAAGGCCGGGGTACACTAACATGGAGAGCAAAGGCTCAAACTTGAGTTTGAGCCTTAAGACCGGGGTACACTAGCATGGAGAACAAAGGCTCAATCTGAAGTTCAAGCCTTAAGGCTGGGGTACACTAGCATGGAGAGCAAAGGCTCAAACTCAAGTTCGAGCCTTAAAGCCGGGATGCACTAGCATGGAGAACAAAGGCTCAATCTAAAGTTCGAGCATTAAGGCCCGGGTGCACTAGCATGGAGAGCAAAGGCTCAATCTAAAGTTCGAGCCTTAAGGCCGGGGTGCACTAGCATGGAGAGCAAAGGAGCAAACTCAAGTTCGAGCCTTAAGGCCGGGGTGCACTAGCATGGAGAGCAAAGGAGCAAACTCAAGTTCGAGCCTTAAGGCCAGGGTGCACTAGCATGGAGAGCAAAGGTTCAAACTCAAGTTCCAGCCTTAAGGCCGGGGTACACTAACATGGAGAACAAAGACTCAATCTAGGTCAAGCGTCAACACATAAGTTGTATGTAGGGGAGGATCGAACTTAAGGTGGAGTCTATATCCAAGTTGTGCACTCAGATATGTGACACATATACCATGTTTATATAGGGAACGCTTGTCATTTAGATTATATAATGTGCACAAAGATCAGTTTTACAGTTTCTCGACATATGTAAAGATACAAAAGAGAGCAGCAAGAAGTGCAAAAAATCTACGACGAGCAACGATTGACAAATGGCACACTTAGCGTGCAATCAAGTAAGCGTTTATATTGATTACTGTAATCAATTAAAGAAGGACTTACTTGTTGCATAAAGTATTCAATTAGATGAGGGAACACACGAAACACAGATGGGCGCACAAAAGTCTTCGATGGCACATAGACGGGACGGATGCTTGAAGTCTCCGATGGCATGTGGGCGTGATGGTTTTGCAGGAAACAGAGGTCGAAACCAACACAGACGTGTTGATTGTGGGGAGGAAAAGAAACTATTTGAAACGCAGGAGGACGCAGGGCTGAGCGAGTACTTCAGAGATAGGAAACAGAGATGATTATTGCATACGATGACGATTACGATGATGTGAGCACTGTACGCTCACCACACAGAATCGCTTTGGGTGCAGAATCACGTGTGCGATGGTGATTACGATGACGAGCACTGTACGCTCACCAGACAAAATCGCGTTTAGGGAAGGGGGAAATTCGAATTTTAAATTTCAAATGCGGTTGTCGCACACTTTGCCGGTTGGGGGAAGGGGAAAATTCAAAATTCGAATTTGGGGGGAAAGGAAAAAATTCGAATCTCAAATTTCAAACGCGGTCGTCGGACACTGCCGGTTGGGGGAAGGGGGAAATTCGAAATTCAAATTTGGGAGGGAAGGGGGAAGGGGGAAATTCGAATTTGGGCGGCGGTGCGCGGCAGCAGCCGGGGCGGGAGCGCTGCATGGGGAGGCAGCGGCAGCGCGAGGAGGCACACACGACGTGGAGCGACGGTGCGCGAGGCAGAGACGAGGCAGGCGGGAGCGCGAGGAGGCAGAAAGTTTGTTTCGGTTTCGGTTTCTTCTCCCAAGCCCAGGCCCAGGCCTAGGTCCCAGGTATTTTGATTATAGTTAGTTTCACTTTTGTTTATATACCCTTCTTCACCCACACCCCACTTGTTCTCTGGGATTATCCTAGCTTCCCTCTCTATTCCTACTTGCTTGTGTAATAGACAAGGCTCAAACTCAAGTTTGAGCCTTGAGCTTGAGATTTCTTCTTTTCTTCCCTCTATTCCCATACACCCAAATATACTTATAAACTATGCGATTAAAAATTCAACTAAAATCTATATAATGCACAATGGCTCAAACTTGAGTTTGAGCCTCACGAAGGAGAAGAGTCTCAAATCCAATGTCCATTTGCTCATTTCCATGTCACATTCTCTTCACTAGCATATTATTTCTCTCTATTGATTTCTCTTTTCCTTTGCGCTGCTGTTGTAACCACTCACATTTCCATGTCACATTCTCTTCACTAGCATATTGTTTCTCTCTATTGATTTCTCTTTTCCTTTGCGTTGCTGTTGTAACCACTCACCTTTGCCTTTTGTAGCTATGAAACATTGATGGCTAATTGACACCATACCTTGACTCAATATCCCAATGAAACGGTGTGGCCAGATGTTGAGGGTGATGAAGCCTACCTCTTGGGAAACTAGCATATACATGAGGTGAGAATTATCACTTCAATTGGGACCTCTTAATAGCAAACTAGCATATGTGAGGCTCAAACTTCGGTTGGAGCCTCCAAGCAAACTAGCATCTGTGGGTGAGGTTCAAACTTTACTTTCAACTTCCTAGAAGCGAACTAGCATCTGCGGGTGAGGCTCAAACTTTTGTTGGAGGAGCCTACCCTTATAGCTAACATATGCAAACTAATATATTATGCAAGTGAGGATGATAACTTTAACTGGAGCCTCCTAGCAAACTAACATATGATGGTGAGGCTCATGGATCCTCCTACTAACAAGCTAGCATATGCAGGCAAAGGCTCAAGCTTTAGATGGAGCCTAGCCTCCTAGCAAACTAGCATTGATAGGTGAGATTCAAACTTTGGTTTTCTTATATTGATGAGGGTATTCAAGATCACTTGATAGGTGAGATTCAAACTTTGGTCTTCTTATATTGATGAGGGTATTCAAGATCACTTCATGCAAAAAAATATTGACAGCCTAAACAATTCAAGTGATGAAAAAGAGGATGATGATGTAGAGGGCAATGATGGCGATAGTTCTGATGACAGACACCATGATGCCATGATCACTGACTATGATATCATTGAAGGGACAAATAAGAAAAGGAGCTATGTCCATAGGGTAAGGGTAATGAAAAATTACGATAAAACCCATGGAGCTAGCAAAAAATGTGATGTTGCAAACATTCACAACATCGCAACCATTGATTATTGCGAGAAGCGATGTCAATTTGGAGATAGATCCAAAATCATGCAAGCTAGGGTACACTTTTGGGGACAGAGCTATAGTACACGATACACATTTGTACTGGATTGCATGGGCATGGCCTATAGATAAGGTCAAGATGACGAGTGTTTTGAGATCACATTTGATGGGAAGAAGGTTTGTAGTAAAGCATGGTATGTAATGCATGGCATTGGTAAGTCAACGTTCTATAGGCTCAAAAAGAAGTTCTTGAATGGTGCATGTAATGTCAGTCATGGCAATAATGGGATAATACGGAAGGGCATGACAAATGTTGAGATGGTAAAATCAATCATACAGGGCTTCATAGATAATAATGCCGATTAAATGCCACATAGGTTAAGGACAACTATGGATGGAGCCCGCGAGACCCAACGTGTTCTACCAGCAATGTACAAACAGGTGGACATATTGCGTGAAGTAAATGACACACTTGTCTCATTCGAATACCGGCCATTGTCATAACCATCATTCTCAAGATTGTGGAACACAGAGTTCAAGACAGTTAGTTTATCAAAAACCAGCACCTTCTCAAAATGCGACATTTGTATGGCAATCAAGGTCAAGTTGGAATCAACAAAAAATTAAGAGGAGCGTGCCAGATACATGGCACAAAGAAGGGCACACATGTTGTAGCAAATGAGTTAGAAATCTATACTATGCTTGGAGGAGCTCTTCTGAAATGAACCCAAACAGGTATTTGTGTATTATACATGATAAGATGGACCAGAGCAAGACTGCCATACCACAAATTAAACCAGTTCCTAAATCTCTCAATGGGGTTGAGAGGTTTCCAGTATCCTTAACAGGAATGCTCACTCATGGACATGGACAAACAGCTTATGGTCACTTTGCCTTGGGGTTATGGCCAAGTGATCCCAACTTCACAATTTCATCTCTCTCAAAATGTTTAAGAAACTTAGAAAGAGGAGAGCAACACATGTATGGTGACTTGAGCTCACAAAACTTAGATGCAGAACCACGAACAGATCTTTTTGATTGTGTTTTGTCTACTATGGCCCTGTATATCAGCATATGGAAGTGCTGAAGGAGAGAAACACATATTGCAAGCAGAGCATTGAGGATGCAGATGCAGAGACACATGTAGAATGTGGATACAGGCATGGAAGCCCAAGGGTGGACGACTTCTAAAGAAAATCAAGATTCAAAAGGCTATAATACTCAAGGCCAAACAGAATCAATTGAATCAACATGAAAGTGAGGCACCATCACACGTCAATGCAGTTGAGCAAGAATGATTTGTTAGCACATGGGCAACTAGCTTCGTAATCTTTTAGCTATGTTGTATGAAGCTACCAAACTCATAGTTCAATCATTATTTAGATTGTAAGGCTTTATTAAGCTTTTAGATTTATGGTTCACCCATTGTTCATGAATTTTGATTCAATACAGATGGTGATCTTTTTAATTCTATCACTTACTCTTTCTTACAACTCAAAGTTACATTGAATATCCTTTCTTTGTTAAAGTTTCTGTGTTTGATGGTCAACTGGAGGTTATGTGATATAAACAAACTTAATTCTTGGTGTGCATGTGTGTGTATGTGTGCAGGCAAATTTACATCCCACCAACATCATATATACTTGTTACAAATGTACAATAGTATATAAATCATATCGCATTATTCAAATGCTTGTTTTGAGAACATCCAATAATAAATCTTGCATATCACACAATAAACATTGTATTGGATCTAACAAAGAATTGTCCCAAAATTGTGCATATTTTTCAAAATTCCTAAATTTGAGTTTTATGCATAAATAGATGCGTAAAGAATCTTTATATAAAAAATAAGAATTCTCTTACATTCTATAAATAGATGTGATATGAATCAGTTAGATGAGAATGAATAGAGGATGGATGTGATGAGAATAGAAGTGATGAGAATGAATAGAGGATGGATGTGATGAGAATAGAAGTGATGAGAATGAGAGGTAAATAGATGTGATGAGATGGGATGCGAATCAGATAGATGGGAATGAATGGATGGATGTGATGAGAATAGAAGTGATGAGAATGAGAGGTAAATAGATGCGATGAGATGGGATGCGAATCAGATAGATGGGAATGAATGGATGGATGTATGCGATGAGAATGAGAGGTAAATAGATGTGATGAGATGGGACGCGAATCAAATAGATGGGAATGAATGGATGAATGGATGTGATGAGATGGGATGCGAATTAGATAGATGGGATTGAATGGATGGATGGATGTGATGAGAATGAGAGGTAAATAGATGTGATGATATGTGATGCGAATCAGATAGATGGAATTGAATGGATGGATGGATGCGATAAGAATAGGAGTGACGAGATTGTGATGTGAATAGATGATATGTGATGTCATGTGAATCAAGATGTAAATGAATGATATACGATGTGAATGAATGATATGTGATGTGAAATGGATGTGATATGATGCGATGTAAACTAGATAGATGTTAATGTATGTGAAGTGATGAGATGTGTGGGTAGATGCAAGTAGATGTGATCTGATGAGGATAAATAAGGAAATAAGTGATGAGTTAGAAAAAGATGTGATTAGATGAGAATGGGAATACTTATGAAATGAATGTGGATTGATGTGTGGATAATGTGATTGATGTAGATGGATGTATGGATGATGTGGATTGATGTGTGGATAATGTGGATTGATGTAGATGGATGTATGGATGATGTGGATCGATGTGTGGATAATGTGGATTGATGTAGATGGATGTATGGATGATGTGGACTGATGTGTGGATAATGTGGATTGATGTAGATGGATGTATGGATGATGTGGATTGATGAGTGGATGATGTGGATGATGTGGATTGATGTAGATGGATGATGTGGATTGATGTGTGGATAATGTGGATTGATGTATGGATGATTTGGATTGATGTGGATCGATGTGGATGATATGGATGGATGTATGGATGATGTGGATTAATGTGGATGATGTGGATGGATGTATGGATGATGTGGACTGATGCATGGATGATGCGATTGGATGAGATTTGATGTGGGAATGATGTGATGTGATAGGAATCAATGGAGAAAATAAAATTGTGGGAATGATGTGATGTGATAGGGATCAATGGAGAAAATAAAATTGTGGGAAGATGAGAAAAGATGGGGACTAATGTGAAAGGATGTGGAGTAATGAGAAAAGATGAAAATATTATTAGAACTGTATTTATATGTGAAATCTGTTTTTAAATGACTGTTTTATGTCAAGAATGCTAGGGAAGCATTTTGACCATCTTGTGAATAAGGTCATGGGGTGGAGACCTATCTGTTAAAGTTGCAACTGCTGACGGAGAGTCATCAGAGGACATCTCGTGTAGCAAGGTCGGCCGATGAGCCTCGGTTTGATTTAAATGGTGAGCTTCCGGTAGAGTGGGTTGATGAGGGACCAAGGAAGCAGCCTATGAGTGAAGTGCTAGGTGACTTGCGAAGGATCCTAGAGGGTGCTAACCATACGGTGCTCGGGCTCAGGGTCACCGAAGATACCCACACGTACGTCGGGGAGGATTTTGGAACAAGGAGTAAGAGTTGTTTTCTGAATTTGGGCATGGATCTGGTTGGTTGACCTTGCTGGTCCTCAACGGATGAGTCCATGGCTCTTTTATATGGATCAGTTGGTTGATCTTGCTGATCTTCAACGGAGATTCCATTTTGATATGTGAATATATTGCTGGTTACTATGAGCTAGGAACTATCGAAAAGGCCCCTGAGTGAATAGGTGGTGAGCGTTCTGGTTGCCAATGATGCCATAGGTACACCGATGAAGGAATGTTTGGAAATAAGGATTCAACTGGATAATTAAAGGATTATGATTAGTGACACTATGGTTTCATTAAATGATTGTTTTAAAGATAGTTGATGCTGAGAAAAAGGAAATTTCATATTGGGTGTGTAAGTGGGTGTGTAAGTGGTGTGACTAGTTTTAAGTTTGCATGAATATCCGGCTAGGGGCCTGGGAACTCTTTTCCCTGGTACCTGGGACAAAACCTAACCAAATTCCTAATTGGATCCCATCACTACAGTGGTTGGGCGGTTGGCTAACCCATGGGACTGGATGGGATTAGGCTGGGGACTGATGGATCCGTTAAACGAGACTCAATTTCTGTATAGTACGATAGATGAGGTAAATCTTGGATAAAAATTATTCTATGGAAAAGAATCAACGGCTATGCCTCTCAATGGGGAAAAAAGCATTGGTATCTATGATCCAAGTATAATCTTTTTCCTGACTATGGGACTTATGGGTGTTCGGTCAGATCAGTTGAGTTAGTTCAGTCTTTTGACTACGTTAGAGAAAAGTTATCCTAGAAGAATCGCACGTGCTTTTCGGGCAAGGGAAGTTTTTGCGGATTCAGATTTGGAAGAACCAATGGATTAGTCTCTTGTCCGGATATCCGTGGGTGAGGCCCCGAGTGTGGGACCCTGCCCCACGCAAGAAGTGCTACTTCTGCTGCTAGCACCCCTGAATTCGTTGCGCGGTGGGGACAGGGATCTCATAGCTAGTATCAGAGCAAATTGGTTAATGAGGATCAACCGAGAAGCCAAAAATGTTAAAAATTTATGAAGAAGCAGTAAAAGGTTGTAATCGTGTGATAAAATTCATACGAATTGATATTCAAACTGAAATTCGTTTTGGTGATTGGGTCTTTAGATGGAAGTACCACAATTTTATGGAATCCCTAACTTGCTTGAGGCCTAGACATGATGGTATTCACCTTATAGTTCTAAGGACCATGACTACCCGTATATACCGAGGGTATAACTGCAGCTCTTTACTGCTAGTAGTATATACGAGTAAATCTAGGACTTGAAATTATAAGCATTAATACTATCCAGATGATGAATTCGAATGTGGTTGATATGATTTTAAATTCTGGTTGAGAACTGATGAGCTGATTTGGATTCTGATTGAAAAATGAAGATTCTTAAATTTTGGTTGAAATAATAAACTAAGCAAAACCACAGTAGTGAGGATGAATGGGACGAGTCCCTGTGATAATGTTCGTAGCTGGAATGATGTTAATGACTTCAGCAAATCACTATAAGATTAGTGGGTTGTGCTGGCAGATTGTTGCTGTTAACACTTGACCCAGTGGATCAAGTTAAGGGGTGTCAAATTAAAAATTTGTAAAATTGAAAATTTTCATGAAGGACTGTTCAGATAGAAATTTTGGTCTAATGGACCATTATTGTGATAAGGATTGAATGTTACGATCTGAGTGAATTATTATCTGATGATGAATTTTATATAAGGGATCTTTATCCCAGGATTCTGTTGGGTTCACCAGACTATAAGGAACCCCAGAATCAATTGGATCTTAAGGAAAAAAGTTCTCCTCTAATTTTGTGAGATGAGGACATCTCGCATTTTTTAAGTGGGGTAGGATGTAAGAGTCCTCCCTCCGACTTTTGAAGTGTGCAGGTGTAAGAACCTCCCCTTCTGATCTTATAATTATTCCCCTCTCTGAAATAAAAGAAAGATTCTATTTTACCCCGTTTTGGCCTAGAGAGAGAAAATATTATAGAGAGAGGTTATTCAATTTTTAGATATTTTTGGATGAAAAAATATCTCTTCTTATTAAAATAAATTTTCCCGAAACAGAAGTTCAAAAAGATTTTCAGAAGGTGCATTAGAAATCAATTATAATCTGTTCAAAAGGTCTTATCCTAAGGGTCCTGATTCTCGAAAAATTTTAAATTAAGGTTTTGAGGGGCCAATCATATTCATCCAAATGTAGGGAGAAAAGAAAATTTTCCCAAAAATGAGTAAATACTCACATAAGATGAAGAGTTGACTAAGGACAAGGATATTAGTTAAAAAAGAAGAGATATTTAGAGAAATGATGCATTTTTGACACCTCGGTGGGGGAATTCCCCTCATGAAGGAGGTGCCTATTTCACATGTGTGGTTGAGTTTTAAACTCACAAATAATGAGATATTTTTATCTCTCCTCTCTCCTGCTTCAACTAGATCCAAAAAGTAAGCTAAACTGACCTAAAAATGGTCAAAAATTGACCAAACTGATCTGGCAAATTCTAGAATCAGTTTGCTTGGTTAGAGGCTTACTTTTTCCTATAAATGAAGCCTCCCCCTTTGTAAATGGTTAATAGTGTTTTATGCACTGTTACTCTACTCCTCCTCCCTAGAGCCAAAAATTGTGAATTTATTAATAATTCATTAGTTTTTGATCATTCCCTCTTCTAAAGAATTGGTGGCCACTCTTGTTGCAAACAAGAGTAGATCCCTCAAACCATCAAGCCAAAGGAAAGCTCTCAGAAATTCATGTAAGCTAGAAATCCTACTTTTTTCTTATTCCTTTTAATGGTTTTTTAATTTTTGTTTTGTTTAAAATGTAAAATGATGCTATGCCTTGTTGGAAAGGCTTCCCCCCTCTCTTCTTTCTTAAATGCAGCCTTTCTTTATCCTAGATAAGTAATCTAATTGTTGGAATTAAACTTTTTATATTATTTCTCTTCTAAAAGTGAAATTTGATTAGTTTAGAATGCTTTAAACCATTTGAAGATTAATCATAACTTGAACACCGTTACTCCAAATTGAGCGCTCTATAGCTCACTAGATTCCATTTTCCAAGCGCTTTCCAACAATAGGTCACATGATATGGTTTTGAAAAACTTATAGGCATGTTATCTAGGCCCCACCTTTTTAGTATTCAAAAAATGGAATTTTGTGAAATTCCCAAACTCACGAATATAGTGTTTGATGAGAATGAGAGGTAAATAGATGTGATGAGATGGGATGCGAAACAGATAGATGGGAATGAATGGATGGATGGATGGATGTGATGAGAATAGAAGTGATGAGAATGAGAAGTGATGAGAATGACAAGTGATGAGAATGAGAGGTAAATAGATGTGATGAGATGGGATGCAAATCAGATAGATGGGAATGAATGGATGGATGGGAATGGATGGATGGATGGATGGATATGATGAGATGGGATGTGAATCAGATAGATGGGAATGAATGGATGGATGGATGTGATGAGAATAGAAGTGATGAGAATAAGAGGTAAATAGATGTGATGATATGTGATGCAAATCAGATAGATGGGAATGAATGGATGGATGGATGCGATGAGAATAGGAGTGACGAGATTGTGATGTGAATAGATGATATGTGATGTCATGTGAATCAGGATGTAAATGAATGATATAGGATGTGAATGAATGAGATGTGATGTGAAATGGATGATATGTGAAATAGAAGTGACGAGATTGTGATGTGAATAGATGAGATTGTGATGTGAATAGATGATATGTGATGTGAATAGATGAGATTGTGATGTGAATAGATGATATGTGATGTCATGTGAATCAGGATGTAAATGAATGATATAGGATGTGAATGAATGAGATGTGATGTGAAATGGATGTGATAAGATGCGATGTAAACTGGATAGATGTTAATGTATGTGAAGTGATGAGATGTATGGGTAGATGCAAGTAGATGTGATCTGATGAGGATAAATAAGGAAATAAGTGATGAGTTAGAAAAAGATGTGATTAGATGAGAATGGGAATACTTATGAAATGAATGTGGATTGATGTGTGGATAATGTGAATTGATGTAGATGGATGTATGGATGATGTGGATTGATGTGTGGATAATGTGGATTGATGTAGATGGATGCATGGATGATGTGGATCGATGTGTGGATAATGTGGATTGATGTAGATGGATGTATGGATGATGTGGATTAATGTGTGGATAATGTGGATTGATGTATGGATGATATGGATTGATGTGTGGATAATGTGGATTGATGTAGATGGATGTATGGATGATTTGGATAATGTGGATTGATGTGTGGATAATGTGGATTGATGTGTGGATTGATGTGTGGATAATGTAGATGGATGTATGGATTGATGTGTGGATAATGTGGATTGATGTGTGGATAATGTGGATTGATGTAGATGGATGTATGGATGATTTGAATTGATGTGGATCGATGTGGATGATGTGGATCGATGTATGGATGATTTGGATGATGTGGATGATGTATGGATGATGTGGACTGATGCGTGGATGATGCGACTAGATGTGATTTGATATAATAGGGATCGATGAAGAAAATAAAATTGTGGGAAGATGAGAAAAGATGGGGACTAATGTGAAAGGATGTGGAGTAATGAGAAAAGATGGAAATATTGTTAGAACTGTATTTGTATGTGAAATCTGTTTTTAAATGACTATTCTATGTCAAGAATGCTGGAGAAGCATTTGACCATCTTGTGAATAAGGTCGTGGGGAGACCTTTCTGTTAAAGTTGCAACTGCTGAGACGGAGAGTCAGCAAGGTCGGTCGAGGTCTTGCCAAGCGTCGGTTTGATTTAAATGGTGAGCTTCCGGTACAGTGGATGAGGGACCAACGAAGCGGCCTATGAGTGAAGCGCTAGGTGACCTGCGAAGGATCCTAGAGGGTGCTGACCATACGGTGCTCGGGCTCAGGGTCGCCAAAGATACCCACACGTATGTCGGGGAAGATGTTGGAACAAGGAGTAAGAGTTGTTTTCTGAATTCGGACATGGATCTGGTTGGTTGACCTTGCTGGTCCTCAACGGATGAGTCCATGGCTCTTTTATATGGATCCATTAGTTGATCTTGCTGATCTTCAACAGAGATCCCATTTTGATATGTGAATATATTTCCGGTTACTATGAGCTAGGAACTATCGAAAACGCCCCTGAGTGAACAGGTGGTGAGCGTTCTGGTTGCCAATGATGCCATAGGTACACCGATGAAGAAATGTTTGGAAATAAGGATTCAACTGGATAATTAAAGCATTATGATCAGTGACACTATGGTTTCATTAAATGATTGTTTTAAAGATAGCTGATGCTGAGAAAAAGGCAATTTCATATTGGGTGTGTAAGTGGTGTGACTAGTTTTAAGTTTGCATGAATATCCGGCTAGGGGGCCTGAGAACTCTTTTCCCTGGTACCCGAGACAAAGCCTAACCGAATTCCTAATTGGATCCCATCACTACAGTGGTTGGGTGGTTGGCTAACCATGGGACTAGATGGAGTTAGGCTAGAGTGATGGATCCGTTAAACGAGACTCAATTTCTGTTGTATAGTACGATAGATGAGGTAAATCCTGGATAAAAATTGTTATATGGAAAAGAATCAACGGCTGTGCCTCTCAATGAGGAAAAAAGCATTGGTCTCTATGATCCAAGTACAATCTTCTCCCTGATCTGACTATGGGACTTACGGGTTCGGTCAGATCAATTCAGTTAGTTCAGGCTTTTGACTACGTTAGAGAAAAGTTATCCTGGTGGAATCTCTCGTGCTTTCCGGGTAGGGAAGTTTTTTCGGATTCGGATTTGGAAGAACCGATGGATTAGTCTCTTGTCCGGATATCCGTGGTGGGCGAGGCCCCGAGTGTGGGACCCTGCCCTGTGCAAGAAGTGCTACTTCCGTTGCCAGCACCCCTGAATTCGTTGCGCGGTGGGGACATGGATCTCACAAGTACCTACTTGAACCTTATATGCATGAGTTTAGCCTTTAAACTTTAAGTTTATATCTCTATCTCAATCATCTCAATTTTAAAATAGGTTTGGCAACCTCCGGACATCATGCATGTACAATTTGTGGACCAACACTTGTTTTGGAAAGACCCTCTACACTTAAGAAGGTGGTGTATGACAAACATCATCAATTTCTCCCTCCTTCACATCCCAAGTATGTGTCACATGATGTCTCACCACTTGTGATGAGAGGTAGATATTGGTTTGAGGCATGGAGAAGCACTCCCAATCCACCACCAAATGGGATGTCTAGACACTCAATCTTCTTTCGACTTCCATATTGGTGTGACATAAAGATCAATCATCTCTTAGATCCCACGCATATCTTCAAGGATGCGGAAACAAATATTTAGGACCATTTAATTGGTAAAAGAGATATAAAAGGTGCAAGCAATGACTTACAAAACATTGGATGCCTTTAAAGTGCATGGCCAATTGAAAGTGAGAGTAGCAAAATACTCCTACCAAAGGCACCGTGGGTATTAACCAAGAGGGACTACAATAAGGTGAAAGGTGTGATCGCCTCTTTTCGTACACCAACGGGAGTAATGCATTCGTTGAAGTGTGCCGTCAAAGACCAAAAAGAAAGGAGAGGAGCAATTGTATGGCCTCAAGACACATGATTGGAACAAGATATTACATGTATATAAATATTCTCTTTTTTAATTTCTCTTTGTGGTATGTAATTTGCAAGCTCATATACTAACTTCTATTTTTTTCTATGCATTATTTATTCTTCCAATTGCTATAGTTGGTTGTGGAGAAAATAAGGTGAGAGAGGATATTTACAAAATGGAAAGCTCATATACTAACTTCTATTTTTTTCTATGCATTATTTATTCTTCCAATTGCTATAGTTGGTTGTGGAGAAAATAAGGTGAGAGAGGATATTTACAAAATGGAAAGCTTGGTGAGGTATGAATCTTCTATTCAATTCACTAAGTTATATTACTTATTTGGAATTCTCATGCACTCACAAGTTATGTATTGGTAAATAGTACACATAATTGCTATGTATGTAGGTACATATCATTAAAGGAGATAGATCCTACATCCATTGAGATGGCTCATCTCAATGCTATTAAGGCAGTGTGTATGATCAAGGATAATTTTCCTAGAACAATTCTCACTAGCCAATTGCATCTTATGGTGCATTTGGTTGATGAAGTGGCATTGTGTGGTGTTGTTCATGTTCGATGGATGTTTTTTCTTGAAAGGTTCATGAAAACCTTAAGAGACTTTGTGAGACAAAGAGCAAGGCATGAAGCAAGCATGGCAGAGGGATGGTTGATGCAAGAGTCTCTTGTGTATATCTCAAAACATCTATCTCGCATAGATCCTTCCATGCCACGATTGTGGACCAATGAGGAGGATGACCGACTAATCACTAATGTGCCTCAGGGAAAAGGAAGGCAATGAAAACTGGATGAAGCATTATGCCACAAGGTGAATACATTCTGCATTCTAAATAGTCCCATCATGGAGAAGTGGATTGGGAGATACAAGGATGCAATCAATAGATGAAAGGATGAGAGAAGAGATTTCAAAAGAGCAAATAGATGCTTGCCATTCCCGCCTAGCTTAGAACTCTACTGAATGTGATCAATATAGAATGGCTTTGTATGGCAATATCGATGGCATCGCAAAATGGAGAGATAATCACAAGAGAAGAGCATGAGTATGCAAGAGGATGTGACCTTCAAGTAGGTGCATTCTTCATCTCTATCTCACGTATATACCTTGTTTAATGCACTATACTAAATGGCATGCTTTTGTTTAATGTTAGTACAAACTATATAATGCAATATGGTCAAAGGGAAGGCGGAGCATGTGGATTCTAAAAGAAACACATTTGATTGTGGTGTGATGACAACTTTTGAGCAAGAAAGTTGAGCTAGTAGACATGATACCAATGTCACAGAGGACAATCTGGACTATTGTGGAACTATTCAGAATATTCTTGAGGTTGGATTTAGAGAATTTAGTCTATTCATCTTTGATGTCAAATGGTTCAAGGTGATATATAGAGGTGCTCAAGAAACCGTGAAGAAACATCCAAATGGGTTCTTCCAAATTGATTCCACTAAGTTTTGGAATGATGAGAAAGATACCCTACTACCTCAACACTATCAATAGGTTAGTAACCCAACTAATCTCAAATTAAATCTTGATGTAGTATAATAAAAGTGCAACCCCTTTACTTTGTGATATTAGGTTGTGTTTCATGCCGATCGAATTGATCCAAAGTGGTGGTATGTTATACAAGTTTCCCCTCATTCAAAACATATCTTTTAAGATCAAGATGTGGAGGCCAAATCTCTGAATGAGGTGTAAGTACTATCTCAAATCGGCTCATTGGAAGAAGACGATGAAGAAAACATTTTGGATAGGGCTGATGAAGAGCATGAGAAACATCAATCAGAAGAAGATGATGAGTCACCTATCGAGTCACTTGAGGGCCCTCCTATATAATAGGGGCATGGGGCACACTCAAGGGAGGCTTGGGCTTGGAGGCTTAGGCTATGGTCTCTTGTGTAGAGGTCCATATCTACTCACCTACCATTTCACACTATAGCTACATGCTATTGGATTGGAGTTATACCTCTTGATAGTATGGGACATCAAGGTAGAGGTATTATGTATTTCATTATACTCATGTGTGCATCCCTTGGGCTTGGGGGTGGTTGGGTGGATGAGTTTGTGCCTGATTTATGCATGTTTATGCATAATAATTATCTAGAGAGATCTTAGGGTTTTAACAATTTTGCTACTAAAGGCACTGCTTAGCAGCAAAATTTTGCTGTTATAAAAATTGTGGGGCAGCAAAATTTTGCTATTAGGAGTGCTACTGAGTAGCAAACAGAATCCTCGAATTTTGCTATTAGGAGTGCTACTGAGCAGCGAACAGAATCCTCGACATCCCGATAAAAAAAGCGCTGCGAGAAAATGCTGTTGTGCCCCCGACGTGTTGTAGTGATAGTTGTTACCAAGGACATTGTTTTGGTGAAAGATCTCTATCTTGTGTAACTCTTTTCTAAGTTCTTAATATAAAAAGAAATTTCCTTGAAAAACAAATTATAATCATCATGATTCAAGTCAAATCTCAATTATAATTATGTGTCAATGTAATAATTTGTATGTACCTTTTGATGATTCAAATGTCTTATATATTCAATGAGACCAACATCTTTTTGATGACTTGTTGATTTTGATTTGCTAGCACGGATGATCTTGAGCCTCTTGCTCTCTTTAGAAATTCATCATCATATATAAAAACTTGGTAGAAATGTAAGACATTTAATCGACAAAATACACATAAATCGAATACTAATAGCTCAAAAATTTTCACTAATGTTACCTATTTATTTTCATCACCCTCAAGCATGGATCTCGTCCCCACAAAGGTATCATAAATTTACTATCTTCATGTTCGTTATAGGTGCTATATTTTTTCCCATCTCTGCCAAACCAAGACGGACTGCAATTACTGCAACCTCCTCCTCGAAAGGCAATTGGGTTTCATATCTCCTAGCTCCATTGAACATGTCCTTTAGAATCTCCTTTGCCAGGTAGATACTCAGAGTCCTGGAATCCAAAATCAACTAGGAGGTATTTGTCAACATCTTGCTCTACCCACCCCACATCTACTTCACTATAATTTGCTAAAGAAGCCAAGCAATAGTCTTTCCAAATATTAAAACGATGCCGCATTATGTCTGTTAATAATACATAATCAAATTGGTGTTCCTCCATAGTAAAGCTAGGTATACAAGGATGTGACAAGTCTCCCTATTCACCCTCATTACATTGACTGGCTTCCCATCGGATTATACTCATAGGTGCTACATCCAAAGGGACAAGGAATGTACTAGTCGAAGATGTTTCCTTTTCGGCCTCTTCCCTCTCTTCTCTCCTCTGCTACATCGATAGTCACCTCTTCCTCAACTTCATCATCCTCGATTGGCATTTGACTGCTTGGTAAATCCGCTGCCTATGTCTCAAAATTGTCAATAAAAGGAGATGCATAAAATAAAGAAATCCATAACTGTATTAGAGAAGGAGACACTTATTTGAGTGTATTGGGCCTTTCTCCTCTACTCTAATGACATAGTTGGGGATATTTTCAAGACAACCGCGGTTGAACCTTCTCCTCATGACTTTATCTGTCACGCAAAATCAGATGGATAAACATATCTTTCACCATCTGACATGACGATATTGCCAAAAACAATCTCTTCGTAATCCTGCTTCCGGTCACCGAGAACAATTCGAGAGGTCTTGATGATGTTCTCAAAAGGAAATTCTACATTGAACATTAAGGACAGTTCAGGAGCATGGTGGTTGGCATGTGCATTGTATAAGAACATATATAGCTTTTCTATGCAAGTCTCTTCCGCCTCATCATACGAATACAAGAGAATGTTCAACTCATTTTCCGATATGCCTAAAGAAACATTTCAGGCAATTAGGGCAAGCATGCTTAATACACAAGGGGTCAGTACCAAGTGATAAGGGGCTTACACAATGCTTTGTGAGCCCCTTGTTACTTCGTACTGACCCCGAAAACAAAAGAAAACAAAAGGGGGTCTGTATCAAGAGATAAGGGGCTTACGTGATGCTTACAAGCCCTTGACCTCTTGGTACTAACCTCGATAACAAAATGAAAGAAAAGGGGATCAGTAACACGCTATAAGGCACTACAAGAATATATACTTTGGTGATGGCGATGACGATGGCTTTAGGGGGGGAGCTTGACACCAAGGCAGAGGTTAGATGATGGCCATATAGAGCGATGATGGCGATGCAGAGGGATGATGCAAAGGGCAGAGAGCTCGACACCAAGGTAATGGGAGGACTCTCAAGGAACTCGACACCAAGGCGATGGGAGGGATTTCAAGGAACGCGACATGAATGAATGTCCCGAGGGAGATTCAGGCCATAATAGACCCTTGTTGTGGTCTTAGCACCATGCATGTGGTGTGTATTGATCATAAATGGCATTTATAAGGTCTCACATGCATGAATGACACATCATTATGGTAGGTACTCCTCTTCTATTGGCTCCTATTAGTTAGAGAGCAATCGTGACTATGCAGCGGAGAGAGAGAGAGAGAGAGAGAGAGAGAGAGAGAGAGAGAGAGAGAGAGAGAGAGAGAGAGATTATGAATGAATTCATGAATGACACGTCAATATGGTAAGTACTTCTCTCTTGCATGTGTTTGATTGATTTATTAATTTTTCTCATACCATGTGGTCTTAGCACCACTTATACTGATCATAAGTGGCAACGCATGAATGACACGTTAGAATGGTAGATACTCACTTCTCTCTTGCATGTGTTTGATTTATTTATCATGGTGCTCTATCATACTGATCATAAGTGGCAACGCATGAATGACACGTCAGAATGGTAGATACTCACTTCTCTCCTGCGTGTGTGTTTGATTTATTTATCATGGTGCCCTATTTTTTAACCTCCACATCAATCGCCATCACCATTTTCCTCATCATCAACCTCCCCTATATTAGCCAACGCCATCTCCATTATCTAGTGCATCGCCATCACCAGAGGGGCCACCTCTGGCCTTGAGGGTTCATCACCAACATCTCCTCCCTGTGGTCTCCTACACTGAACCCTCTACATCCCCCCCATCGCATCAAACAAGTATTGTTGACAGTTTTTATCTTAGGATTTATGGGTCGTTATTACCATGCGATTGGGGGCTCGCAAGCATTTCACGAGCTATTTATTCGCTTGGTACTGACCTTATCTAAAGGTATTGCGATTTGTTTACGGTCATGCTAACGGGGTTAGTACCAAGAAATAAGAGGATCATTGGCATCATGTTAGCCCCATATCACTTGCTACTAAACCTGTTAGCGTCATGTTGCTCATAGGGTTAGTGCTAAGTGATAAGAGGCTTGTTGGTGTCTTGATGGCCCCATACCGCTTGGTACTGACCCCCCCTTAGTGTCATGTTTCTCACCTGGTCAGTACCAAGCGATAAGAGGCTCGTTGGCATCTTGTTGGCCTCATATTGCTTGGTATTGATCCCCCTTAGTGTCATGTTGCTCACTGGGTTAGTACCAAGCAATAAGAGGCTCGTTGGCATCTTGTTGGTCCCATATCGCTTGGTACTAACCCCCCTTAGGGTCATGTTGCTCAAGGGATCAATACCAAGCACAATAAGAGGCTCGTTGGCATCCTGCTGGCCCCCTTATCACTTGGTACTAACCCTTAGTGTCATGTTGCTCACCAGGATAGTACCAAGTGATAAGAGGATCATTGACATCTTGTTGGCCCCATATCGCTTGGTACTGACCCCCTTTAGGGTCATGTTGCTCATGGGTTCAGTACCAAGAAATAAGAGGCTTGTTGGCATCCTGCTGGCCCCCGCCCGTTTGCTTGTGGTAATGACCCCCCTTAGTGTCATGTTACTGACCGGGCTAGTACCAAGCAATAAGAGGCTCGTTGTTGGCATCTTGTTGGCCCCATATCGCTTGGTACTGACCCCCCTTAGGGTTGTGTTGCTCATGGGATAACAATACCAAGTGATAAGAGGCTTGTTGGCATCTTGTTGGCCCCATATCACTTGGAATTGACCCCCTTAGGGTCATGTTGCTCACGGACTCCCAAAAAGAGCTTGTTAGAGCAAGGGTTAGCACCAAGAGATAAATTGCCCCCGGGGGGTGGGCATCCGACTAGTCCGTTATCACTTGGTACTAACTCTGAGAAATGTTTTCCGTTGTCATACTAATTGAGTTAAGCTAAAAGATGGCACGTACCAAGAAAACTTCTTGAAGGCAAGGAACAAGGGATCAGACTATGGAGTCGCTGCACATGCAAGAGCTAGGAGAGGAGAAGATATCAAGCCCACACGATAATTTTACAATATAGAGAGAGTGTCATATATGCAGCCTGCAATAACCAGGCTCCCATTTTAGAGGCTTTTTCATGATATTTGTGAACAGTGCGGTAGTGGCATGCATTGGCAAGCATCTATAATTTTGTGTCTCCAGGAAATTACTAAAGACTTGTTGATTGAATTTTTTTGAAGATTAATACTATCTAGCTACCCATGCCCATAGTCTTATGATAATACCGAGGAATTTTAACACACTCTAGACATTGAGGTACAGATTTGATCAGACATGAGTACCTATTTTTGTTAGAGATCATCATATGAGGGAGATCTTGACGGTCTTGCCTCTCCATCCTCATGCAAGGCCAGTTCAGAACACCCAAGCTTCTCACGACAAGGACACCCAATCTCAGACAAGGAGAAGAGAAAAAGAATAACACCCACAAAAGATGTTGCACAACCACAACCAGAGGTAGATGATGCACAGCCACAACCGGACGGAGATGCCCGTGGAGATGAAAATGTTAATGAAGATCCTTTAGATCTTGATGCAACCCGAGAAGCCTATAGGAGATGGATCAAAATTAATTCCCTAGAAGAAGAGAATGCCAGAGAATTAAATGATCTACACACAACTATGCCGGTGAGAGTGGCATTTACAATACAGGACACACGAGTTGTTACTAGCATCAATGCAGAGGATTTGTGTGTTTTGTCGTGGTGTTCTCGGTTCATGGAAGTTACAGATAGAGTTGTACTCGTGACAAATGTACGATGCTTGATTATGTTGTAAGTACCAGCAGACTATTTTTTCACAAATTCTAATTTTAATTTTTATTCACTATTTTCTTTAGGTATGTTCTATCACTTCTACTAGAAAAAGGTATGTTCTATCACTTCTACCAGAAAAAGGTGAAGAATTGTACCTATGATTATGTACCTATGTTATTGATCCCCTCATATCATCCCACTTGCAAAATGACTAGACTTCATTTTTGCATCTCATGGACTGGTTCCAAGTTGTCAACCTTGATTAGGTAGGAATAATTGTCACGGCTTATCACTCACGAACAGTGAATCTCGTGTTAAGTTATAGATTGACATATATTAGGTAGTTTGTATGTGTTTTTTTTATAACACATGTTATGTTTCTTTTTTTAGCAACATTGGATTTTTCTTCTTTATGATATTAGACAAAATACATGTTATTTTGCAAACTCTATTCAAGGACATCATGGTCGCGTTAGAGAGTAAGCTCTATTGACATTTCCCTCTTCCACAAGTATATAGGTTTTTTTGATGCCTCAGATGTGCTCGAAAGTTTGCAAGTGTATTGGAAAATCTACTATTGGAGCCAAATCTTGTTCAAAACATAAAAAATAAAAGGATAAGGGTGCCAGTCTAGGGAGTAGCGACATTTATAGTGTGGCTTTTATAAAGGGAATTGGAAGTGTCAAGGTGTAAATTCCACTATAAGTAACGCTACTTTTTTGATGCTGCATAAGTGATGTTTTAACCCATGATATAGGTGCTGTTAACCCACACTATAAGCATCGTTATAATTGAGGCTATTAGCCCTATTTTAGAGGCGCTTAAAAAAAAATAATGCTATAATCACAGCGATGCTATTAAAAAAATAAACGACACTATAATTTCCGCTTAGTGACATTGAGAGGAATGTTTTTGTTGGCACAGGGAACAGATCTAATTTGTATATACAAACATATCGACATATCAAAATACATGTGAGACATACATTTGAAACATATTAACTCCTGAAAACTTGTTTGTATTAAATCCAAAATGCCATAGAAGGTGAGTTATATCTTTTATAAAGCTAAAATGCTATGATAGGCAAGCTTAAATCCAAAATGCCATAGAAGGCGAGTTATATCTTTTATTAAAGCTAAAATGCTATGATAGGCAAGCTACATCGAGTCTCGAGTTACATTACAGGGAATACATAAAGACAAAGGTAAAACTCTTTAGGTCAGTCTCTCTACTCATCCTCCTCCTCCTTGTCCTCCTCATCATCATCATCGTCCTCATCCTATTCAACAAGAGCCTCTTCTTCATCTTCCTATATCATATAAGATTAAGTAATATTAAAATACAAATTAGATAAGTTTCTAGAAGCTTCTAAAATCAAAAGAATTTAAACTTTTAAAACTTGTTCAAATAATTAACTTACAATGGGCATAGCATGATAGTTCAAGGCGACACCCTGTTGACGCAACCATTAAAGTGTAGCCAAGATCCCATTACGATAACCATAGTTATACTCCTCACGAGAGAAAGAGGGTGGCCCACCATATTTTCTTACATTAAACACACATTAAAAAAGAACAATTTATATAAGTTTAAATTCTTTGAAAACCAAAATTTAGAATATAAAATGTAAAGGGTTCAAATACTTACAAAATGATCCAGGAAAGATGGCCTTCCATCCGATCCAAGATGAGAAGCCCCTCTTTCATGTTGTTGTACTCCCGTTGCTTGAATAGATCGGGGTTTTCACGATATGCATTTTTTACCTTTTTCCAATCTTTATATGATTCTCTTGGTGGCTTGAGACCACCACACTTGATGGCCTTAGAAATCAATGATTTTCTATGACTCACATGTCTCTGCATGGTCATCAAACTATAAGTTGGGTGTGGCACTAGAAATTTTGTCTTCAATACACTTACAATGTTTTTTTAAAACATTATGTTGATTTCTCCAATCAATGCCCCAAATATTTATGAATTTAAGATTTACCAGATGATGCATGCATGCTATGACATGCTCCCCCTTGCTATCCTCAATGATACTCCCATCTGTCCTCATCACATGGTAAGGAAGTGTCGTAGGGTTGTAGGGATTCAAATCAACCAACTGATGTGCCTACAGATCCTCTCATTAGGGAGTTAGAAATGGATTTATTACTACCCCCAAAACAACCACCCCCACTAGAACGATGATGAGAAGAGGTAGACCTCCTATCTGACGAGGATGTGGTACGAGGTCATGTACTAGGTGCCACAAAAGAAAGGGGAGTGGTCTAGTCACAACCTACACAAGAAGGCCCCACACCCTGAAATGGGCTAGATCCTCCAATGGGAGTGGATAAGGGCATAGGAGTGCATAACTCAGGAGTAGAACCGCCCATCAGAGTATCCCCCACCAACTATGAGAGGAGTCGCGAGCCACTGGGCTTCTTGAGTCTGGATCCTCCCCCCACATGTTTACATTATAGAAACGAGGATATCATGTATATAGAACAAGGAGGACTTGAAAAACATATCTATTATGCATACATAGAGCTTTATGCATAAACTTATGCATTGAGATTTAATGCATAGAAGATTAAATCTTGCATTAAGATCTATGCATAATATTTACATTTAAAGCTTTATGCATGTATAAGCTCTATGCTTTATGTATAAGCTTAGGCATGTACAAAGCTTTATGCATATGCTCTAAGCTGTATGCATTCATTATCTCTATACTCTAAGCTTTATGCATATGCTCTATGCTTTATTCATAACGTTAGGTATGCATAAAGATTTATGCATATTCTTAAAGCTTTATGCATGCTTTTACATGAAGCTGAGGCATAAGCTTCATGCATTAAGCTTAGGCATAAAGCTTAATGCATATAAAAATTAAAACCCCAAAACCCAAGGGTGCAATCTAAATAAATGAAAAGAATAAGAGCATTAGAGTTTACCTCAAGAAATGGAATGATGCTCAGGTTACTTGAGTCACTGTATGTAGATAGGGCGTAGTCCTTTTGACCTAAATAACACAAGAACACTTAAAGCCTAAATAACATAAGGCTCTATGATTTATGCATGCATTAAGCTCTACGCATAAAGCTCTATGCTTTATGCATGCACTAATCTCTACGCATAAAGCTTTATGCATAAAGTATTATGCATAAGCTATATGCTTTAAGCCTTATGCATGAATTAAACTCTATGCTCTATGCGTAAGTCTTGCATAAATCTTGCATAAATCTTATGTATAATGTGATTACATGAATAAGAGAGCTTGCATAAAGTGTTATGCATAAGCCCTATGCATAGAGTTTTACACATAAGCTCTATGCATATGCTCTATGCATAAAGCCTTACGCATAAGCTCTATGCATAAGCCTTATGCATAAGCTCTATGCATTGAGCCTTATGCATAGAGCTTGCATAAGCTCTAAGATTTATGCACTAAGATAAACCCTAAACCAAACACCCAAAGGTGTAATAAACATACACTTGTATTAACGATTACATGAATAAGAGAGCTTACCTCTTTATTATCAAGACGAAGGAGGGGACAATAATGAAAGACATACAAAACATAACATGGAAAAAAGTGATTAGTAACTTGTTTGAGAAAAAATGAGCATACCTCTTCTATGCTTAAATCTTTATACGATGTAGGGGAGGCGGCACAAATCAAGGAGAAATCAATGGGAGTGGGTGTTTGGCACCTTGTGGATGTAAAAACTATAAATTCATGCATTGGCCTAATGAGAATTTGCTGGTTTTTGAGTATCCATGCCTACATTATACTATTAGATTAATTATGCACTAATCTTATCTTAATCACTTTTTAATTACTTCCTAATCATGTTGATTCTTGCACTTGATCTACCATAGCTCATCACATTGCTGCAAATTCAACAGAGGAAGGGCAAGAGGAAGAGGAAGAGGAAGGGGAAGTCTAGGAAGGAAGTACAAATGCATTAACGTTAAGCATAAGAGAAGAATACCTTCAATACCTTAATTATATCCACCATAGCCATGTAGTAATGAATAAGGATGAAGAGGAAGAGTAAAAATGCATGTGATAGAGTTGGATTGATGGAGTAAATGGAGTCGGTACAGTCCTCACAAAGAAAGGAGCGGGGGAGAAAGATCAGCATCAGCAGCGCTGGGGTTTGAAAAGTAATTTTTCCAGTGCTGCTATAAATGATGCCTAGCAACACTAATGATGCTTACAATGAAACTTATAGTGACGATTATAGGGATGCTGGAAAAATTTGAGAGAACAAACCATTCTATATAACATTGACACTACTAGATTTAGTGCATGTATTCATAATTATTTTTGGGACCTATATATATATATATATATATATATATATATATATATATATATATTGTATGTATTTATCAAAAAGCTTTACAACTTATCATAATTACATTAGCTTTTTCATCATTCAAGCCCTATTTAGCAAATGACATATCACATCCCATCTATCATCCTCAAATACAAAAGAAGATTTCTCCCAAGATATCTGATATCCAAGCTGAATGCAAGCTTCAGCTACCATAGCTTCAATGGTACATCCTCTGGGTGACTGTTTTTCTTGAACATCCCCTTTCTTGGACCAAATTTTGATTGTAGGTCTGGTGCCAACTAGGCTTTCAATAAAGGCCACAAATGTGTAGTCTATCTGCTTTATGTTCCTGTACAATCTCTTGTTCTTTGGTCTAAACTGGGGTGTTTAGACTTCAGCTTCAGCTTTGAGAGACCCTTAAAAGAGATAAACCAACCAGTTAGGCAAAGCCCAGTATGAGTGAAGGTCTCTTCCAAAAGTAAGGGTCAAGTGATGGTGTGTGCAAGGTCTGAATCATCTGTATGATGCATCAACCCTATTACATCAATTCTTGTGTCACAAGCCTTTTGAAATACAATACAGTTCCTGGAGTTCCAAATCTCCCACAAAAAAATTTTGATTATGTTAAAAATCAAGTCAACATATCCATCATTAGTTGTCTATGTTCCTAATAGCCAGTACCCCCATTGACCTTGTACCCATGTGTTGCTATGGACCCATTTTCCAATCTTGGTCCAAGTACTCCTAATGGTAGGGCAGTCCTAAAAAGCATGCTTTCCATCCTCCAAAGCACTCCTAATGGTAGGGCAGTCCTAAAAAGCATGCTTTCCATCCTCCAAAGTAGTTCTGCATCTAGGACATCAACCACTAGTGAATTTCCTCTATACTAGCTTAGATCCAATAGGAAAGGCTCCCATACACAATCTCCATAGAAAGACTTGAGTTTTTGTAGGAATTTTAGTTTCTCGTACGTATTGCCTTCCATTTCTTTCTCCAACTACTGAACTCCATCTTACTCTCCAAATTTTTTTGCAATAGATTACATTATACTCACTCTTTCTCAATGCCTTGTACAGATCCTTAGTTGATCCTCTGTCTAGTTTAGACCCATCGAACCAAACCCAGTCCTTCATCTAGCAACTCATCCATAGATGTGGAGGTCATCCCTTATGTACCTCCTCCAATGCATGTCTAACAAGCTTCCCTTCCCTATAACATAGTCTAAGTTCCACTTCCAGCTACTTAGGCTCCTTCCACCCAAATGAAGCCACATCCCAACAGTCAGAGAACCTCATAATTCCTTCTTATTTTTTGGTTTTTGGCTATTCTAGGATCTTGTAAGGCTAAAGGAGGATTGAAATTATGAGTCCACAAAATCCCTAGGCATAATAGAGAATTTTCTGAAGCCCTACCACATCCATCCAACACCATTAGTTCCAAAACCTCTTTCCATTTGTTGCAAAGCATTCTACAAAAAAGGATATCCTATAATCTTAAGAGGACCATGAGAGAAAATTTTATCCTTCCATCCTAACCCTTGCCAACTACCATAAAAATAGACATCTAAACTATTCACTAGCTCTTTCAGTATCTTGGTCCAAATCTCCTTTTGCTAAAGGCACATGGGAAGGAGAAGTGACATCCTTGCAATTGCGTGAGAGGGAAGATGAAGAATACCAATGCCTCCTTCACATTTAGAAAGACTTACTCTGTCCCAAACAAGCTAGGTTAATGCATTTTTTTTGGAACAACCATTTCTCCATACAAAGTGTCTTATAGGCCTTACAATTCTCTACCAAACAATGACCCTTCCCAAAATCCAACACTAGGCATAAAAACATAATGTAGGCATTCAGCATTGTGTTATATATAGTCACCCTGTTCATGGAAAGGGACTTTGATGCCTTCCCATTTTTTAAGTTTCAAATAAAATCTTCCCAAGGACTAGTCAGTTAATTTCTTATTGGTCACTTCAACTCCAAAGGGGACCCCTAGATGTCTGACAATATGTACCCTCTTAATGACATCACACCCCCATATTTCTAAATCAAAATCATTATCCTAAGAAAGTCTTATTATTTTAGATTTATGTATATTACATTTGGATCCAGATGCATCAACGAACTCGTGGATAATGCTTAGTTTTAAAATTGTACATAGCTTTTTTCCTATACAGATGTCTTCTAGTAGTTTGAATAGTGATGGGTCGCCATCCATTAGGAGTCTAGAGTGGTTGTGAAGAAGAAGAATCCCTTGTTCATGTGCAAGATGCAAAAAATGTTTGTATGCATGAATATTGTGTCATATTGGAGAATATAAGAAAATGGGGATCGTTTGAACTAATTCTAGCCAACATGATGCCTCAAACCAATTCCTTGATTAGTATGAGATGATGCCTCAAACCAATTCCTCGGTTAGTATGAGATGATATGTATAATCAAATGATTTAACATATATAATGTTGATTGTCATTTTAAAATATGGTTGAATAGGATGAGGAGGGCATGCACATTCATGCACAAGTATGACACAATATGCCTCATTATTTTGTCATTGGTGGGCGAAACTTGAGGAAGAAGTACAAGCATCTTAAGGAGAACTTGGAAAGTGGAACATGTTCAGTACATTTGGAAGACCTAGGATTTTCTCCACATGAGACAGAGGAAGACGATGTCATAAAAAAGATGATCACTCACTCTTTTCAAAGTGTGAGTGAGGAGGCGCAAAGTTGAGTACTTTGCACCCTTATACAATGGTGTATTAGCTTCCTTGTGTAACACATCCTCTCTGTTTTTTAGAAGTTTTAAAGTTAGGTGTCTGGCATGCTTAAAAATCCTTAACTTGCAAAAATAGCATATGGATGGAACGATAATAGTGTGAATAGCCTACTCCAATTATTAAAGAAGATGCTTCCAACTATCAATTTGATACCTGAAATAAGAAGTGATGCTTGAAAAATAATTTCCAACCTTGGTATGGAATACATTTGAATTCATGCATGCCGTAATGATTGTGTACTATTTACGGGTGCCTTTTCCAATGTCATGCAATGTCCAATTTGTGAAGTGGATTACAAGAAAGATTTACAGGGTGCAAGAACTTCGCAAAAGGTATTGGGACACTTTCCTATTATACCTCGTAGTGAACATATGTTTAGGTGTCAATCCATTGCTGAGTTAATTTCATGACATGTGAACCATCGTTCAACCAATGGCATGATGAGGATTCCCGCCATCTCACCAGCTTGGGATCACATTGAGAATAATTGGCTAGAGTTCAAAGATGAGCCCTTTAATTTATGGCTTGAATTGGGTATGGATGCAGTGAACCCATTTGGATTGAGGTTTACATGATGGTCCACATGGTCCATTGTTATTGTGAATTAGAATATTCCTCCATTAAGAAGGGTCATGTGATGCTTACCCTTCTTATCCCCAAGAAGCACAAGATAAAGAATATTGATGTAGCCCTTGAGCCCTTGATTGATGAGCTCAAGAAATTATGGACACGCATAAGGGTGCATGATGTTTCTTGTCCAATTTCATCTCGTAATGCAATGATCAAGGGTATCTTGATATGACTTTGCATGCTTTTTTAGGCTGTACGGAGTACTCACGTATGGCAATAAATAAATTGATGTTATCTACACATGCATAACTTTCATTTATAGCTCTAATGTATTGTAATGTCTATTAAATTTCAATTCTTACACACTATTTTTGGTCACTTGCTCAAAAATTTTTGCCAAAAAAATATACCCATATGGTTTACTTACACAGCTATAGATGGTAGGTCTTGATGCAAGTGACCAAGAGATGGTGACATTGTGACACTATAGGTATGTGACACATCAGCTCTAGAGTGGTGGGAAGTCTAGGAAGTTGTAACTCATGGAAAAACATATACCACATTGTCACTTCCCAGTGCTATTTAGGGAGAAAGTCTACCCCTATATATGGCACACTAATTATCCAAGTTTCTGGAGCATGCCTGGCAAAGTTCACTGTTGGTGTGATTGTCTTTGTGGTTAATTTTGTAGAGAACTACCTTTACACCTTTACAAGAGATATAATCTGAGTATTACTTCTCAAGGTAGTTATATTTCATATTATTTGTTTTGTGTTTGAGTTATATCACTTGTTTTTTTGTTTTTTTTTTGTCCTAATCGTCTCTCCCCTAACCTCACCAAATTTCTATTAAGATCATCAAAATCAGCTACATGCAAAGGCACATGTAGATGGGATAACGAGTACCCCTAAGGCCCGTGCCATTGTTTGAGAGTATCATTTTTACATTAGTGATGATTGCTCACATGATGCACATTTTGTGCAACACTATTTTCATCTCAATGATGATTTTTTACAAGATTATGGGGTCACATGGCATCAGATGGGTTTGGTCTGATGGTTGTGGTACACAATTTAAGTCGGGCATGATAGCTCTATTGGCTCTACTAGTAGTACTCATAGTTCTTTAGGATCAATAAATAACCTAAATTTACTAGAAAATCTTAAAGAAAACAATAACCAAGACTTGTTTTTATGGGTTTATAGGTGGTGGCATGTGAAATCTAGTATCCGAGTGATTTGGAGCATCTTTGAGACCGGTCACGGGAAGGGTGAGCATGATAGTACAGGAACATGTGTTAAATACGCCTTCAGACGTTATCAATTGCGACAAGATGCTAAGTGGTTCAGAGATGCGCATCACGTGGTCAAGTGGTTCTCCTAGCATTTTTGTGGAATCACATCATCATCCTATCCCTCATGTGATGCTCAGATTGTCAGGAGATAATGCATGTCCAATTTGTTGACCATCACTTGTATCCAAACAAGCACATGTACTAAAGAAAATGGTGTATGATGAACATCATAGATTCCTTTCTATAAATCACCCTAATTATGATACATTTAAAGGGTGCATTTACAATAACAAAGAAGAAGGGTTAGCATAAAATTATATGGTCTCAAATCACATGATTGGCACAATATGATGCAGGTATGTACATAACTATATCTATGCACTTTGATGTTTATGTTATGTGGACTCTATATTGTTCTTTTATTTTTTTAAAAATTTTATTAAACTAGGGTATACTTCTAATATCAATTGGTGGGTGTGAAGAAGAGAAATCTTAGAATACCATCTATAAATTAGGTTGATTGGCAAGGTGAGTTCTAGCCAAAGCTATAGATTTGTGCTTTTGGTATAACATATAGCTTTGAAAATATATATCCTTCTTTAATTTATCATTTCTTCCTTTGTTGAATAGGTGGATAATGTCAAAGGAGATTCATCTCAAGACTTCATTGAGAAGGCTTGAGTTGAGTCAATTCAGGTGGTGTGTATGATTGAAGAAAGCTTTCCAAGAAGCATACTCATAACTCAATTGCACCTTCTAGTATATTTGGGAGATGAGGTGGTTATATATGGCATTATTCATAACCGGTAGATGTTCTTTCTTGAATGCTTCATGAAAACGTTGAAGGGATTTGTGAGGCAAAGGGCAAGGCCAAAAGGGAGCATGGAAGAGAGATGGTTGGTGCAACAATCCCTCGTATACATTTCAAAATATTTGAAACCAACTGATCCATCTATGCCTAGATTCATGCATAACAATGAGGATGAATGAATGGTTTCACATGTGCCACATATAAAAGGACACATTTGAAAGATGGCTGAGTCCATGTGTAAAAAGGTCGTTACATTTTGTCATCTTAACACTTATGGGATGGAAAAGTGGATTGAGAAATATGAAAATGCAAGAAAGAGAAAGATAGAGGGGAGAAGAGCATTTAAGAGATCAACACAAAGGCACATAGCATATCCACCCAACCTAAAGGCTCTTCTAAAAGATTGCAATATTGAAAGGCTTAGAGATGCTCTAAAGCAATCCGAAAGGATGGGAGAGGAGATTACAAGAGAAGAATAGAAGTATGTAAGGTGATGCGACTACCATGCAAGTAAAGTTGTATTAATATTTAACTAACATATATTGTATTTTTCTAAGATATATAATGTTGAATACTAAATTGCTTACATATAAGCTATATTTAACATTTTGAATTGGGTTGCAATGTGTATAATGCAATGTGATCAGAAGGTCAAAATTTTTGCACTCGAGAATCACATGTGCTGTAATGGCAAGTTTTAACCACGATAGTTGAGCTAATAGAAGAGATAATAACATTATAGTGGAGAAACTTGAATATTCACTACAAGGGATCGGGCTCATACCCGCGCTCCTAGCCACGAAAAATGACTTGTGGAAAAAAAGTAGCGGGCCCGTGTATCAGCGCGTGTATCATCGCGGCCAGAGACATGCGTGTAAAAGCGCGTGTATAGACGCAGTCAGACGCACTGATACGGGGGCTTATACACGTGTTTTGTTAGTTGAGCTGTGCTTATACACACGCATTTCACAGAGTATCCGTATATATACACGCAACTTTTACAGAGTTGATGCGTCTATACACGCGAACAGAGAGTAAAAAAAAATCCAGAGAGTGCTATTTGGTACCTGAATGCTGTTCCAGCATTCCAGCACCCAATAGTACTCTCTGGATTTTTTTTGGGTGCATTGCACCATCCAACCACGAGGAAGATTTAGTGCATTGTCATTACACGATTTAAGAACGACATAAATGCATACATTGTCAATACACGATTCAAGACAGACATGAATGCAATACTATCAATTCACGATTCAATATTACTATCAAAATTTTATGTGTACACATATATACAAGGGAGTCCATATGTGTACACATATATACAAGGGAGTCCATATGTCGAAGTAGCCCATGGCTTCAATTACAAAAATATATATACAACCACATCCTCAATATGGAATGTGATACTATAAGTTTGAGTACTACTCAGACCCAGATGATGACCCACTGCTCCCTCCATGATCAGATGAGCTTACATCGGTATACATGTCCGATGAGTAGTTCTCACGTCTCAGCAGGAGCAGTGGCGGCGGGTGGATCATCAGTAGGTGTAGCAGCAGCTTGTGCCTATTCAAGTAATATATCGTATATAAGTATATATATATGTAATTCAATAAATCAAAATCATTTGTTTAGAGTTTTCAAGTACCTGTCGACCGTATGGTCTCATGGCCATCTCAAACTGCGCGTCTGTAATACGTCCCTTGGCTCTGAAGAGGGCCCACGTGTCACGTCTGCTATGCCGATGAGCATACCCAGTATCGTGGGCTGTGGGCTTCCTCCCCATAACCCGTTCGCTGTATCATAATCAACACAATTTGTAAGATTAAAACAATCATAGAATCAATGAATTAAGTAAACAATCAAATAAAGTGGCAAGATACTTACGAACTCTGCCTCCCATGACTCAATGTCGCCAGATCCGAAATGCAAAGATCCAATGGTCTCCATCTGGATCCGTCAGGCCTCCACATGCTGCCTGCTCTTCGCGCCACCCTCTGCTTGTTTCTTTGCCTCCTTCCACTCGTGTTTGTGTGTAGTCGTCGCAGGTTTCTCGGCAAGATAGCCACCCGCAGCTACATTTAGCCCATCATCGTACACCAGTTTCTTAAGGTGAGATCTTTTATTACTTAAGATCTCCCTTATTCGCATCCTTCCCCATACATCCGAGAATGTTGCATGTGGGGGATTGGGGTATCGACTATGTACATCATCTATCACCTCCCCAACTAATCGGCTATTTTGATCTTTAAATCTAATAAAACAATTTCTGTACAAGTTTGAAACTACCCCACGCATGTACTCCATTACCTCTTTCCCCCTCGCATCCATCACTACCCCGCCCCCATCCGTCACATCATTGCAGATCACTCCCTCCACCTCTCTCACCTCCTCCTCATCCTCACTGTCTTCTCTAACTCTTCTCCCTCTATCTCCTCTCTCACCGCGTGCCCTACTACCTCCCCCACCAAAGCACCCGCCGCATCCTCCACTCCCACTCTTCCTACTGTGGCGTTTGCTCTCCTCTGTACTACGGCTGGGGGATTGTCTACGTGACTGTGGCTGTGAGGGAGTACGTGATGGTGGCTATGAGCCCTAACGTGATGGTGGCTATGAGCCCTAACGTGACGGTGCTTGGGAGGGTGTGCGTGAGTGTGTCTAGGACAGGGTATGTCTCCTCGGTGGGCGTGGAAGAGGAGAAGCTGCATGCCGTGTCGCCGGATTTGTAGGCATAGACGGCAGTGGAGTGACATGGATACTCGGGGGCAGGGTATAGATACTAGGCAATCCAGGAGGGGGATGGGCATACATGTACTCTGTAAGCTCAATTGGACCAAGATGGCGCCCAAAATGATTTAGCATCTCCATCATCCAAGTGCCGTACGCAAATGGATCGGATGAAGAACCTGGATCCATGAAGAATCTAAAAAAATAAAAGTATATACATGAAGGATCCATGAAGGGAAACACTCTATGTATCAAAGCACAGTCGCCATGAAGGGAATCACTCTATGTATCAAAGCACAAAGATGAAGATTGAAAGCACAAACTTTATGTAGCATCTTGATCAAGGTTGTTCCTATACATCTCTCTTGAGCTGGATTGACAAGCAAGACACGCAAGCGTGGGTGAACTTTAAGGACAAACACAGTCGCGTGTAAAAACCCGTCCAAAAACGCGTGTATCTATGCGTGAACAATCTGTGCAAATAGGGTACACGCAGACATACACGCGCTTGTACACGCGCCCTGCGCAAATGTTTTTTCAAAAATGACCGACCACCAATAAATTTTTCTTATAAAGAAAGCCCAGACTGTCACAATCGTTCACAAAAGTACTGAAGCAGGCACGACCAGAGAAGGACGGAGACAATCGCATAAGGAAAAGAGACAATCGCACAAACAAATGGAAGGAAAGAGACAGGACAAAGGACAAACTGACTCACCTCTAAAAAAGTGAGTCTTCTTTTTGGCTGGTTTCCTTCACCCGTGTCTGTTCCTTGCACCCATGTCTGCTCCTTGCACTTGGCTTTAGTGCTTTGTTGGAAGAGGGAAGATTTGGCGGCGAGACGAAGGAGGGAAAAGCTGAGTTTGAAAATGGTTTTTTGGAGAAGGTGGTGGGTTATTTTAGGTATAGATAGGTGGTCGCGTGTAGGAGCGCGTGTATTTTCGCTTGTATAATTAAACAGCAACGTTTATACATGAGATTTTACAGATGTAGACGCGCTGTTACATGCGATTTAAAATAGTGAGACGCGCTATTACACGCGATCAACACAAGATATAGAAACTTTTTATACTTTCATTTAAAATTGATTATGGTCATGTGTTTGCTCTTTTGTACATAGGATGTCATCACCTCCTCAAGCAGTTCTGGTGAGGATGAGACAATGCGTCATCGTAATCACGATGTGTGGTTGGGACAAAGGATCAAGTGTATATGTAATCGATGTCAAGGATGCATTGTACGAGCGCGTCGAATTACCTTGAATCACATCTCCATGTATGGAGAATGGAATCAAATAGGTTTAGAGGTGAGTAGATGTAAATTGATAGTATTCAAATGACTCATGGTGTCCAAATTAATGGAGTTGTAATGGTCAATACAAGAGTCTCTTGTATATATTTCAGAATTTCTTGGTCAAATGGACAGCTCTTTGCTGCGACTATGGAGCAATGAAGAGCACTTGAGGATGACCTCTATTGTGCCTCAAGGAAAAGGACAGAGTAAAGTAATTGACAGAACATTGATTGATGATCTCAATTTCACTTGCATCCTTAGTGATGTGATGAGTAGATGGGTTACAAGATACGAGGATGCAAAGACAAAAAGGCAAGCAGAAAGAGCTCTCTTTCGGAGGCAACATGGCTCTCGTAAGGCATACCCTAAGCATCTAGCAACACTTCCGAATGATATCCATGTTGATTGGTTGCATGAGGAAATGGAGAGAGCAGAGAGCGGCGAGGGGATGCATATCACGGCGGAAGAATGGGAGTATGCACGAGGATGCATGTTAAAGGTACATAGAACTAATGTTTTGCATTACTTGTAAGTGATTTGCTTTTAATATTTATTCACATTGCTTACACAAATATTGCTTCTATTTTGGTCCAGTGCACTTTGTTCAATGCTATATGGTGTGAAGGCAAGCATTTTCGAACACGAAGAATTGATGAAAAGAGGAATACACAAGATTGCAGTGTCATTAGTAGCTTTGAGGGAGCCAATGGAAAAATGGATGATTATTGTCGCACAATCCAAGACATATTTAGGCTTGACTTTCGTCGCTTCTTTGTGTATGTTTTGGATGTCAAATGGCAAATGAACGTGGTGGAAAAAGGGCCTAATGCAATGATAAAACGCCATGCAAGTGGCTATGTAACTATTGACTCTACAAAGTTTTGGCAAACAAAGAAAGATAGGCTCGTATTGCCATAACAATGTGAGCAGGTATGCATTTTTTTACTAATGTGTTTCATGTACGTATATATCTAAGCTCGCGTATCCCTTGACTTTTGATATGCTAATTAATTACTGCAGTATGTGTATTTGAGTAGGTTATCTATCTGCCAATGGTGCATGACATTAAATGGTGGTACGTCATCCCTATTGCACCATGTTCCAAACTGATGTATAATACATTCACTGATATGGAGCATATGGAGGATGTAGCAAGCTGCAATGAAGATGATGTCGAACATGCCAATGAAGATGTTGTGATCGATGATCAAGAAATAAGAGATGATCATGATAATGAGGATGAGCGTGCCATTTCTCATGATCATGAGGATGACCCTACCATTGAGGATGATGGTGATGTTGATGAGGATGATCAGGGCATCGATACCATTATCAATGGACAGAATATCGATAGTGGAATAAATTTAATCATAGCCTAACAAATTGATCAAATGGATATTGATGTTGATTGTTTGGCAAGGATGGATCTTATTGAAGATGAGATCGAACCCTAACCAATCCATCACTGTATCGTTCTAAATTGATGATATTTCTATTGTATATGTTGTCTTTTAATTATCATCTCATGATTTATTTTTGAATATATTTCATTGTTGTAAATGCATGTAGTGGGATTGTGTAATGATATATACTGTAATGTACTATGAGATGGTTTAAAGAAAATGGTTTTTAATTTTGTAAAGGAATGGAGTTTTTCTTAATAAAGTTCTCGCGTGTAATAAAGCATGTATAACTGCGCGTATATACACGCGCTGATACACGCGTTTCTGAAACCAGTATACACGCGAATTTAGATGCTAATATATAGGTGCCGATAGATGCGTTTTTGAAACTAGTATACATGCGAATTTAGATGCCAATATACACGCGCCCGATACTACTCATATACATGCACGACCATACACGCGCCCGTAACTTATTGCGTGTATTGAACGCGTGTATGGCAGCAGTGTCTTGTAGTGATTGTAGAACAATTCAAGACATCTTGGAGATTAGATTTAGATCTTTCAAAGTGTTTGTCTTTGATGTTAAGTGGTTCAAAGTGTTCATCTTTGATGTTAAGTGGTTCAAAGTGATATATAAAGGTACTCAAGTAGCTGTCAAGAAGCACCCAAGCAGATTTTTTGCAATTGACTCAACTAAACTATGGCAAGATTCAAGAGACAAGATTGTGAACATGTTTGTGCTTGATTTTCAATTTTGGTGAATCTGTAGATAAAAGGAAGGCATTGTACTTGATTTTAATTTTGATGAATCTATAGAGAAAAGGAGGGCATTGTACTTTATTTTTAATTTTGATGAATCCATAGATAAAAGGAAGGCATTTTACTTAATTTTCAATTTTGATGAATC
This sequence comes from Cibotium barometz, assembly GCF_041138505.1. Classification (NCBI taxonomy): domain Eukaryota; kingdom Viridiplantae; phylum Streptophyta; class Polypodiopsida; order Cyatheales; family Cibotiaceae; genus Cibotium; species Cibotium barometz. The sequence goes on from NC_141098.1 coordinate 33,982,499, forward strand.
TATAGATAAAAGGAAGGCATTTTACTTGATTTTCAATTTTGATGAATCTATAGATAAAAGGAAGGCATTGCATATATTTTCTTGTAAATATTTTGTGGTTCTTCTTTTTAGGTTATGTTTCAACCAGACCATTGAGATCCTAATTTGTGGTATGTAATACACGTTGCTCCTCAATCTAAACGTGTATTTCAAGATCAAGATGTTGAAGAAGAAATGCATGATTGAGAATCAATGGAAGATACAACTAACAAGACCAAGAAATGGAATAATTCCATTCAAAATTTGAGGAATGCAATACAAATGAAGATCTACTACCTTTGGTTTCATCAAATGAAATCCATGAGCCTATGTGTGATAACTATGATGATAATACCTCTACATCTTCTTCAAGTAGTGGAATAGGAATTTGTATTAATATAAGAGCCATCAAAATGATGAATTTAGAGATAGACCAATTGGCATGCATGGATTTGATGATGGTACGAATTAAATATATATATCATCATACCATATATATAGATATTGATCGGTTGTAAATGATTTGGTGATTTTGTTTTATTTCAAAATTATTTAAATGTTTGTCAAGCTTTTTGGACTTTAGTTTATTTTAAGTTTTAATTTCCACTCGAGTTTAACATTCTATTTTTTTACAGTGCTACTATGAGTGGTGTTTATATTGGTGGTTATACTGACGTTTATACAACAGCGCCACTAGCGGCACTTATACCGACGGTTTTCCAGAGTTGCTCAGTGGCGGGGCGACGCTTATAATGATGCTGCTTATAGCGATGTAACATAAAACGTCGCTAATGCTTGTTGCTCTTATAGTGGACACAGAGAGAAATCATGGAAGAAAAGAAGATTACTTCAAAAGAAAGAGAATCGAGAGCCTTCCTTCCAAGGGATATCAGAATAATAACATTGGAGATACCTTTTCCAAGTGATATCATTTGCAATTCTTTGAATATATATGATAAATGTCTCAACAATGAGTATTGCAATGAGATTTTTTTTTTCATGAGAGTCTTGAACTGATGTTGATGGGCATCACTTTACGAAGCCTATATTCTTAAAAATGTTTTTATTTGGGCCTCACTTAAGATGTAGCAAAGAAAAGCTCCCAAAAATTCAAATAGGGAGTTGTGTTAAGAGCATTGCTTGCCTCCCAAAGTGATGTGGTGGGAAGATGCATGAGGCCGAATTAACCATTCATGTGTAAAGGTTTTAAATTCCAACAAACTTTTCAAACCCAATTTTTTTTTGAAAAATATTGCTCACCCATAGCTAGATGTCGAAAACCCATTTGAAATAATAGTGAATACCTTCAATAATGTACTCAAGTGTTTTAGAGTATTCATGCAGATGTGTGTCTACATGATTTTATTACAATAAAAGCTAGTGGTTGTTGCACACAACAAAGTAAATGTTTGAATAGATGGTACTTTTTTTTTCCCATTTTAGATGAGCGAGTCGTTCGCCCAATCCCTTACCTAGTCACACACGGGGATTTCACTTAGCTACCCCCTAGTGCGACACCTCATCCGGTACACTCACACTAATACTAACCACATACACATACTCGAGTACCATAAGGGGCTACCACCCTTTCAAATATTGGCCACATTTAAGGCAGTGGATAAGCCTCGAGACGAATCCGATAAGTGAGTAGCTCGGTCGAGAGGAGAGAACACCATGCACAGTCGGGCTCCATGCATTGTTGGTTAACATGCTCTAGCACAGCCACTGCCCTTGATCTAGAGCTTGAGCTTGACAGGTTGACACTGCGCACCATTGTCACCGTAGGGATGTTGAGAAGCACTGGTGAGAAATTGTAGGAACTCTCGAGCATAGATGTTGGGGTATGTGGAGAGCGAGACCAACCTGCCCACTTGCATACGAACACTCCCCATGCTTAAGGTGTCCTCAAGTGTATTCAAGGGGATTTGAACCCAAGACCTCATGAATGAGAGTCCTAAGCTCAAACCACTTGAGCTAAACCTCTTGGACATTAAGGGTACTTTGTGTATAAATTTTCAAAAGACTTGTGTTTTTTTTAAAAAAGTACAAGGGTCTTACACCCTTCTTGTTGAAGTGCATAAAGTAGAAAACAAGGTAAGGAGGAGTTCAACATAAAATTAAGATGAGTATTTTTCGACCTTTACTTGATTTTCACCTAATTGAATACTTCAAGGTATCCAATGAATTTGTTTTACATATTAGAGAGAGAGGGGGGAGGTTGGTTTCCCGATAATTCGTTGAGTCTTGATGTGCGCATTTCGGAATTTTTTACACTCGACCTTTCGTACGCCGCACGCGTCCATAAAGACGAGTGAGAGGTCGGTGAAGACTTGAACACAAGACCTTGGGAGTAGAGACCAACACTCTACAAGACGAGCTAGCACTCGTTGGTACTTACCCTTGGATAAGCATGTACGATGGGTTCGTCAGCCCTCATCCCGACGGGGCCGCCTCCACCTCACGGCGGCTGGGTGTGTGTTTCTAAAATTTCCTATACCTTCGGAGAAAAAAAAAAAAAAAGGACGAGTGAGAGGTCGGTGAGAGTAAAGACGAGTGAGAGGTCGGTGAAGGCAAAACGAGTAAAGACGAGTGATTGCATGGGTTAGAGGGTCGGTGAAGGTAGAACCGCTGCGTTTCGGTTTAAAATACGTGGAGCAATCTGGGGCGTTGAGCCTTGACTTTGCCAAATGGCCCCCGATTTCCTCGATCGGGCGATCTCCTCACATAATACTATAACCTAGTAGCACAGTATATAGCGTTACCATTGCTTTATCTTACATACCATAGGACTGCTACAACGTCTATCGTTTCTATTTGCTACCATCTTGCTATATTCAGCTATTAGCATGGAGGCCAACTCCCAATTCCCACCACCCAAGCATGTCGAAGGTGATGAGGTTTCCCAGACATTGTTCAGCCCTCTCGAGCTTGGGCCGTTTCAGCTATCGCACAGGTGCGTATATATGTCTATGCTAGTAATAAGATGATCACACAGAGGTATGTATATGGTACTACTGTGCTGGGTTTATTTGATATGATAATTGACAGTGCATGTTAAAGATATTAACATCAATTTGATCTGATGTAGGGTGGTTCTAGCACCAGTCACTCGTTGCCGAGCGCTCAACTACGTCCCTCAACGTGCCCACGTGGAGTACTACTCTCAAAGAACCACACCAGGAGGCTTGCTAATCTCTGAAGCAGTGGCGGTCGCGCAAGAAGGCATCGGGTATATTAATACAGCCAGGCACTTATATGAACATTTATTAAGTAGTGCGAGGAGGCAGTGTGAGACCTAGCTCTGTGATGCAAACTGTAGGTTCCCGCACTCTCCAGGCATCTGGGATGAGGAACAGGTGGAGGCATGGAAAAAGGTGGTCGATGCTGTCCACGAGAAGGGCGGCATCATCTTCTGCCAACTCTGGCACGTGGGGCGTGCATCTCACACGTGTAAGCTTGGCTAAAAATATTATATAGATCTAGAGGGAAGAACCGCTCGTGATGATGTTGCGTTTGTGTTCAGATTACCAGCCCGATGGGCGCTCTCCAATTTCGTCGACCGCCCAGAAGGTCCCTGAGGGTTGGCACATCAGGCTTCCAAACGATGTAATGGCAGGCTACTCACGACCTCGCGCCCTGCTCGTTGAGGAAATCCCAAACATCGTGGAGCAGTTCCGCGTAGCGGCTAGAAACGCTATCAAGGCAGGTATGAATAAGTGCAACTACTCACTATCAGGACACTCACGAGTCAGAAAAGCCTTATAGATATTCTAAATCTTTCATTCACCTTCCCTTAGTAGTGAGTAGTAAGTAACCTAGGTTTTTTTTAAAAGGAAATTCTTTATATGTATTAATGCAGAAAAAACTTGGATACTCATTCGCGGAGATCTTAAACTTATGAGTTTCAGATATAGTACTACACTAAGTGTAATTTTCACTTTGACACTGTAAATTTTTTGCAAGTATTTATGACCAAAATACTCAAAAACTAGCAAGTCAAAAAGCAATTATGGTATTGCTAAGTAGTTACATGATTAGATCACCAATTACCTTAAAAAAAAAAAAAGGTTACTTGGGCCAATGTTGTTTAGACTTATTTAGTCACCCTCTCTCTCTTAAGTTTTCCGTTAACAAATATGCATTTCTTTGTGAGCGTTTGCATACATGCATTCGTGCATATGTTGGACATATGTGCTTGCACATACATCGGCACATGATGTCCTGGGTGTTCACAGGGTTTGATGGCGTAGAGCTTCACGCTGGCCACGGCTACTTGGTGGACCAGTTCTTCAAGGACGGCATCAACGATCGCAAGGACGAATATGGGGGCTCCGTGGAGAATCGTTGCCGGTTTGGTTTAGAGGTTTTGCAGGCGATCGCGGGTGAGATAGGCTGGCAGCGCACGGCCATCCGAATATCCCCCATCGTGGACCATCTGGGCGCCACGGACTCTGACCCACAAGCCTTGGGCCTTCATCTTGTTGCAAACCTCAACAAGCTCAGTAGCCTTGCATACCTCCACCTCACGGAGCCCCGCTTCACCATCCAAAGGATCGTGCAAATTGAACACACTTGCTCAAATTTTAGACAGGCTTTCCATGGCCTTGTTATGAGCTCAGGTGGCTTCACTTATGAGTCTGGAATGGCAGCCATCAAGAGCGGCGATGCGGACCTCATCTCTTATGGCCGCTTGTTCATATCCAACCCAGACCTCCCCCTTCGCTTCGCTACAGGGGCCCCCTTGAATACCTATGATAGGGCCACCTTCTACACCCACGATCAACGTAACGGCTACGTCGACTACCCTCTACTCACTTCCAAAGAGCTCGAAGAGAGCTACGCATTCAAACGTGGTGTGATCGACGTAGCCATACCCAAACTTGGTTCATATCTCTAGTGTGCTATAAGGCCTTGATTTGCTTTTGTATTGGGGTAGATGAGAATTTAATTTGCTTTTGTACTAGGGCAGAGAATTGAGAGATGAGAGTTTCATATCTTGTTTTTACCCATGAGTAATTTGTTTTCTTGCATTTTGTCATGCATGCATGCATGTCATGGCATCCCAATAAAGCAGAAGATGAAGTAAGTAGAAGAAGCAGGGCTTTGTCTTCTTCTTGCATGGCAATGAAGAATAAGAAGAAATGTTTCTTTTTCTTCTTGATCGTAATGACGAACAAGCTTCAAAATTAGGAAACAAAGTAAGCTATTGATACTACCTCCTCTTCCTCTTCTTCTTTTTTTCTCAAGATAAAGCAAAATTGCTTTTGAGAATTCCTTTTCTCTTGGTCCCAAAGGAAAGGAACCTACAAAAAGATCAAACATAACAGCATATAAACCAACAAAGCAACACACCCACACAGAAATCATACTTTTAATGATAACTCCTTCTCTTTTGGCCTCAAAGGATAGAAAGTTATACGTTGGCGAAAGTTTGTTAGAGTGTGGTGCCTCTTTTGTACGCATGCATAATGATGTATTAGGGGAGATTTGGATTTAAAAAGGGCTTGGTATAAGGGGGGAAATCATAATCGTGAATCAAAAAAATGAACCAATGGGAGAGGATTTCAGTGCATATTAGTGGGAGCCATATTTGTTGCTACCTTTGGGGATAGAGAATTCACCTATCCCCCACTATCTCTCACTTTTTGCCCCACTAGCTCTCACATTTTTTCCCATCACTAACCAAATTTCTCAACACCTCCTACATAATTAAATCTCCGCATACCTCTTACACAATTATCCCCACACCTTTTTAGCACTATGTAAAGTCATTTTTGGGTGGGGTCCATGATTGCACTTTTTGGTTTCTTTCCTTCAATTTAAAACCATGTCAATGCAAGTTCCTTTAATTAACCATATCAATCAAGAAGATGTAAAGGAAAAGTATCATCTGCACATTGATCTTGATAGTGAGTATGAGCCCTGAGTATGAGCCCATTCAAAAGCACAGAAAAAACTTTGCAATCCTCTCATCAAACATTAAGGAAAACATGAGAGTGGTAGGGTTGCAACACATAGATCTTTGGTGTGATGGATCAATTTAACCTATCAACTCTATGAACGCTTCCCATCCTTCCTTCTCAAACCCAACTACTTTGTTATACGAGAGATGGAGTCAATGGATCACTAGGATGTTGCAAATCCATTGCTAGGTATGTAGATGGTGAAAGACATTATTCACAACATCAAGCAGCTGAACTCTTCCATTCAACAGAAGATTGCAAGGCCCTTAGAAAGTAATTGGAGAAAAATGAGATTGAAATTGCAATAATAAGGTCACGAGTAAGGAGATATAGGGAAAAGCACACTAGCATTGGAGAAAGATAGAGGAGAAAGCTCAAAAACTTTGAGACCTTAAAGCCAAGCTCACGTGGTGTAAGGAAAATAATTCAAGCAATCAGGTAATAAATGTATTTAAAGAAGTTGCTTTGTTAATATTGTCTTCTAGATATTAGGATGTATCATTGTTGTAACTATAAGGGTATAAGGCAACCCAACAAAGAGAATATTAACCCCACTCTCTATCCAATAGAGCAACTAAAACCTTTGCTTACTTCAAGAATGGCAAAGGAATTGATGTAGGAAAAGAAGTTTAAGTTGGTCAAAAGAGATATTATCTAGAACGTTTTGTTAGTAGTAATGTAGTTTCCACATCAGAAATATAGGAAGCTATGGATACTAATGGTGTCAGTCGTCGTCGTGAATGTTACAATGCTCTTCAGAAGTCACAATCTTCAGTTTTTAAGGCTGCCAAGATTAAAGGGAGACTACTTCCAACTCCTATAGATATTTGGACTATCCGAGCAAGCTTAATGTCAAGGTCTTACAATATATGAGTAAACCTTATCACATTGAAGAGGAGTTCAATGGAGAAAGTGGTAGTATTCAATAAAATGAATTCAATAACATATTCCTCGATATGGAGATTTTGCAGAAGAGAATGGTGGAGCTCTATGATAGAACTTATGAGATTTTCTTAAATTTTTCATCAAGCTTAATGAATGTGAGATTATTAAACAAAAAAAGGTGGAAAGAGTGATAATAGCACTGATGAATATAGCGCTTAATACAAGCATCAAGGATGATAAACCTCAATATTTTAATGTGCAATCTGAAGCAAATATTTGGTGGCTTGGATCATTTGAGGTAAATCACATTACGTTAATATTATCTATTTAAATATGTACAAGTCAAGAAAGAAGATCATGAAACATTATTTTGGGTGTTTCATCATACATCAATTCTTGATTTGGTCAGCCCACAAATGAATGGGACAAGAACACTTCATGTAGACAAAAAGGGAGACTTCCAGGTTGAGTGGCATATTGTAAGTGACATAAAGATCTCAGGTGCTTATTTAATTACAACAAGGGAGCTAATGCAAATTTGCCATGTGTTTATTGCATGGGCTCTATAATAGAGCTAGATTGAAGAAGGCCACCAAACCCGAACTTGATTGATGAGAACTTCCATCTTGCATTTGCCATTCTCTAGTCAATGTACATATATGTACCTTGCATTCCTTATGGCATATTATAGAGAAACTAGTGTTTTTGTACATTGGCTTTCACTATGTACAACAAAAAGAGGGGTTAGTAATGGTTATAGCGTAGCTTTTATAAAAGGATCTAGAAAAGTGTCGCGTCGTAAGTGTCGCTATTGTTCTGACACTATAACCGCTGCTATATTTCACATTACAACCATCGCTATATCCCATGCTATAAACACTGTTATATCCCATGCTACTTTTGCTGCTCAGTGGTACTATCAAACACGTTAGTGTCACTTTTTCTGTTGCTCTCAGCGACACTATCAAGAGTGTCACTACTACCACTCAGTGGAACTAATAAAAAACAACGTCACTATTTTTGCCGTTCAGCGGTGCTGTGAAATTTATTTTTTTGGGGAAGATTGTACCCAAAAAAAATTAATTCAATATATTGAAGACAATTCTAATTTGTACAAATAGACATATTGACATATGAAAATATATTTGAAACATAGTTACTCCTAAAATATTATTTGTATTAAATCCCAAACGCCATAAAGGTGAGTTGCATCCAAAATGCCATAACATGTGAGCTACATTGAGTATGGAGTTACATCCAAAATGCCATAACATGCGAGCTACATCAAGTATGGAGTTACACAACATTAAATGCAGTAGGCCGGTCTCTATTCATCCTCCTCCTCCTCCTCCTTATCATCATCATCCTCGTCCTCCTCGCCTATTTTCTCTTCATCATATTCCTATATCACACAAGATTAAGTAATGTTAAAACACAAACTAGATAAATTTCTAAAAGCTTATAAAACCAAAATAATATGAACTTACAACGGGCATAGCTTCATAGCTCAAAGCGACACCTTGTTGTCGCAACCATTCAAATGTGGCCGAGATCCCATTGCGAGGATAAGCAAAGTCGTACTCCTCATGAGAAGGAGAACGGCCTGCCACATTTTCCTACGTTAAAAATACACATTAAAAAAGAATAATTTATATAGGATTTAATTATTTGGAAACCAAAGTTTTGAATATAAAATGTTAAGAGTTCAAATACTTAAAAACTGAGCAAGGAAAGATGGCCTTCACCTGATCCAAGATGAGACACCCCTCTTTTATGCATGCGTACTTGGGTTGTTTCTCTTTGTTGCTTGAATAGATCAGGATTTTCTTGGTAAGTCTTTTTGGCCTTCTTCCAATCCTTTTTTGATTCTCCTGGCAGCTTGATGCAACCATGCTTGATGGCCTTGGCAAAATTAATGATTTTCTGTGACTCACATGGCCCCGCATATGATTCAGCATCTTAAGGTCATTAAATTGTAAGTCGGGGTGGGGCACATGAAACTCTCTCTTCAATACACTTGGAATGTATTTCTTCTTTGTATTGTCTTGATTTGTCCATTCAATGCCCGAAATGTTTCTGAACTCAAGATTTATAAGGTGATGCATACGTGCTATTACATGCTTCCCCTTGCTATCCTCATCAACCCATCTGTCCTCCTCACAGGAAGTAAGGAAGCATCGTAGGGGCGGAAGCATTTGGATCCACACACTTGTTGTGCCTGCACATTCTTTGATGGGAAATTGGAAGTACATCTATTACTGTCCCCAAAATAACCCCTGCATCCACCCCCGTTAGAATGAGGACCCCCACTAGAACAATCAGAAGAGGTAGACCTCTATATCTGACAAGGTCATGGACTAGGTTCTCCTTCATTGAATGCCTCCACTTCCCCACCAAACCAACCAAATCAGAGATCTCCTATCACTTTCCACATCATCAATCTCGCAACTAAGGGGGAAAAAAATAGTGATTTTTTTCTCTCTCATTTTTGAACTTTTTTGCTTTAAAAGTTATCCCTAACCCATATATATGTCAAAAAAACATTTTTCAATCTCTTTTTCCCCCCAAAATTGAACCAACTCTCTCTCTCTCTCTCTCTCTCTCTCTCTCTCTCTCTCTCTCTCTCTCTACTCATTCTCTACTGTGAGCTTGGCCTGCATAGCCTCACTCTATCCCTCTCTCTACAATCCTCTCATCTACTCTCAACTCTCCTTTCTCTCTCTACTATGATCTAATGGCCTGCAAACACACACACACACTCTCTCTCTCTCTCTCTCTATCTCATGTGACTGCATCCTCCCTCTCTCTAATCTCAACTCCTTGGAAGGTTATGGCATGCACCCACTCCCTCTAATCTCAACTTCTATCCCTCTCTCTCTCTCTCTCTCTCTCTCTCTCTCTCTCTCTCTCTCTCTCTCTCTACTGTGATCTTAGGGCCTCCCTCTTCTTTTCCACTATCAACTCGTTCTAAGCATGGGATTGCATGAAATCACTAACGCTAATGTGCCATTACTTACCATCATTTATTCAGTATGGGAGAGATGGTGAGAATTGCTCGGATACTGCAAGAGATTAGCAACAACTGACGTTGGTAGAGACTTCTACTTGTCATCACAGTTACATATGCTCCAAGTTAACCTTACTAGTGTACACCAAGGCCTACTTCAGGCTCAAGAGAAAATCCAAGAGCTTGTGGGTGTAAATCAAGAGAGAGTAACGTGTGTGGAAACACTTATGGAGACCATCTCCCACATGAAAAGCACTCCTATTGGAGCTAGGGAGTGTAAGAGGCAACTCAACCACATCGAAACACTTGCCGTTGGGGGGGGAGCTCGTAATCAGAGAATTCAAGCAGCGTGGTATGGCTCCTCGTTTTTATTCTCTAGCACTTCCAATTCAAAATGCCAATGTAAATCATGTGTGCATGTGTGTAATGTCAATGTAATTTTGCTCGTTTTTAGAGCATTCCTTCAAGACGCCACAGGTTTTGATCAAACCAGGGATTCTAATGAGCTCTTGTGCTCTTTTACAATGAGGGTGAATGTGCTGTTTTATGGGTTCCAAGGTCTCCTTCGTGCTGAAGTTGGACGAGTGCGAGATTGTGAAGGGAAGAAGGCTAGAGAGAATGAGTGTCACAATCATGAACCCCGCTATGGTGGTAACCTTTTAGTCTCAATCTGCTACCACTATTGTAAAAGGGCCTGATGAGAGAGAGAGAGAGAGAGCACAATTAATTTTCAAGAGCAAGGGAATGACAATATTTCACACACTAAACCATCGTTCAGTGTTCAATCAGACACATGAGATGCTAACATGGGTCTTTGAGAGGTTGCCTTAGGTTAGTAATGTGATAAAGTCACAAATAGGGGGTGAGAAGATAGATGTTGATGGTTTAGGGAGCTTTGATGATGATTGGCATCTTGGCGGGGATCTGAAGACAATAAAGTGTATGATGGGTTGCATTCAAGGTGCAAATACAGCCCACCCATGCCTTTTGTGCATGCATGGATTGGAAAAAAAAACCAAGAACAAACACAGGGGGATGGCCAATGGTGAAGAGGAATGCGAGGAAACACGAAATTGCAAGGGAGAGTGGGACGGTGATGTCCTTTCATCACCTATGTTGGCACCTCCAAATAGGGACTTAAGGGATAATAACTGGAACCCCATAATTTCTTTCCCTCTTATGAATGTTCACTTTTGTACTTTGCATGATTTTGTGCGTATCTTTGACCACCTCTTAGAGTGTCACATAGACTATGTGTTCATTATGCTTGGTAAAACTTGGTAGGATGAGGCGATTGCTAGAGTGGAGAAGATTTTAAATGACATTGGTTGCGGATACGAGTTAACCAAAAGACCTCAGGAGTTTCACATATGGTTGCTCAAAAGACCTCAGGAGTTTCACATATGGTTGCTCAAAAGGTTTTAATGAGTGGAGGCAAGGCGATAAGGTTTTTCCAAAAGCCTTTTAACAAACGGGACAAGGTTCAGATAAATGTATAACAGGCAACATGTCGAGGAAGGTGAAAATGTTCCTACAAAGAGATGGGAGCTGTGGAAAGAACTTTGTGCTTGTACAACTTTCGACTGCTTGGATGCAAATAATGTTGTTTTGAGTGAGCAAGTGTGGGTAAATTTTAATAAGGTAGTGTAGTTGATGAGTCAAAGCAGCACAACAGATAAAAACCACAAACAATTTCAAGTAGAGTTGCAAAGCTTCAATTGAATCCGTGGTCTGCACATGGGGTAAATTGAACATTGTGCATTACATGGTAATATAATGCTTTTAAAGGTTTTGCAAAATAGATTTCTTTTAATGTACTTTTCCTGAATGGTGATTTTGTTTGGTATCTACAGCACATCTTCTACGCTCATGATGCATATTTTATGAACGCCTAACTACGGCTCGCTTGACATGTGGAGCACCCAACAAATGGAGAAAAGTAATTATCGTGAAAGGGGAGTTGCAAAGCTTCAATTGAATCCGTGGTAAAGGTTTTGCAAAATAGATTTCTTTTAATGTACTTTTCCTGAATGGTGATTTTGTTTGGTATCTACAGCACATCTTCTACGCTCATGATGCATATTTTATGAACGCCTAACTACGGCTCGCTTGACATGTGGAGCACCCAACAAATGGAGAAAAGTAATTATCGTGAAAGGGGAGTTTATTTCAAGAACACAAGACATGGAGGTGGTAGGACTTAATCAAACTATATCAAAGAAATGTTTGATTGGTTCTTCCATTATACCTTTAAAAGAAACCTTTCAAGGGAGAGAGCTCAAATGTTCAAATTCACCCAAATTGCCAAAATGAAAGTAAGGGTCAGAAAATAGTAGCGTGGAGGGCAAGGACAGGACCTGCATGTCATGTGGCATGGAGGGTTACACATAGAAGAGTTGGTAAAGTATGGGTCTCTATAGACTTGAATGAGGCCTAGGGTGTATGTGTAGCTGATCTATGATGGGGATATTATCTATCGAATGTAATCAGGTGTTATAATTGAGAATGTAAATGGTTCTTTTTTGCCTAATATGGAACCATGTTATTTTTTGTGTTTAAAAACCAATTTCTTTGGTGCGTGACATTTCTCTAAAACTAGGGTTTCGTGTAATGATTACGTTGGCCACTATAAATGAGCACCCTACCCTCTCTCTTTTTGTCCATTTTGTACAAGCACTTTGATATCACAAAAGCACTCAACTCCTCAGGACACAATCATTGCTTCCGAACTCGTATAATACTTATTCTCTATTAAGGTCCCCATCCAACCTGATGACGATTCCCTCTCAGCCCAGGAGCTAGAAGTCAGGGATTTGCACAACCTTACCGTCGGATTGATAATTTTGTTTTTGCATGGTGTATCAGCCAGCAGGGCTCTATTTTCCATGCCGACAAGAGCGGGAGCCCATGTAATGACAAACACAAATGTTCAAAAGGCTCCAATGCTTACTTTCTTGGACAATCTCTACCCCCACATTAGGTAGGCCTATAGAGAGATATATAGGCTCTACAACCTCCTCTTGAACTTGTAAGGGTATCCATGCATCCTTCTTCCTCATCCACCACTCGTAACAGAAGCGAGTACACAAAGTAGTACGAGCTCGCAAAGAATTGAAAGGAGACACTGGAATGCACTACATTGCACCTGAAGTTCTCTCCTTTGTGCTCCCACTCCACAATGTCCTACCCTTGGCCAAGAAAATTGACAATCGCTTTGACGTCTACCACCTTGCATATGTACATTGTTGGCATTTGTGTGCAAATGGATCGAAACATGTGGGCAAAGACATGCATAGGGCATGTCCAGTTAAGACCAACCGATCTTGAGGCATTTGTGTAATTCAAAGAAGAATGTATATCATTGTCCATCTTTGCTTTAAGAGAAACAATAGTTCAAACATCAGGCGTTGGCCATTCAGCACTAGAGAGGGAAGGAGAGGGGACTTCTTCAAGATTAACAAACCCGTTGACCTGTGTCGGGACTACATATTTATGGGTGTAGAAGAAAATATTTCGACTAGCAAGGTTAGAAGAGGCAGTGTCAGAGAATACACCATCCCAAATGTGCGCGTGTATGGCATAGAATGTTCATGTTAGGCTCCTTATGGGCTCCTCTTCGATGATGTTGGAAGGGAAAATATCTGGAAATGACGAATCTATCAAATAAAGTTGAAAAGAACTGTTCACATACCATGTACACTAACATACTAAAGTGACAGGATACAGTTGCAAGGGAAACGTGGACTATGACGATGTGGGCTCAAAGACATTTTCGATGCCAAGTACACATGCTGTACTAGGGCCACCAATCCATCATGCCTTGTTTCCTTGAATCCTAGTACATGCCCCTTCCAATGGTGCTCAACCACATCGCGACATCGAACTCGCTGTAGTCCAGTGGCATTGGGCTACAAATACACCCAATCTCCCTTTTGAATTATTTTTTCAACCCAAGCACCGTGTTCATCCCTCATATTGTGCATGAGCAAAGCCCCAACCTCGTCCCTTTGCCTCCTCCTTGACAAAGATGCAATACCCTTCATAGCATGTTCTACTAGAAAGGGGAGAGAGAGAGAGAGACAGAGAGAGAGAAGGTTGCATAGTACAGATTTGAGGTTGTTGGGGAGACGGAGGTAGATGTGGGTGTGAGGAGGTTCCAATGTGTGCATGCGCACGTGATAGAGATAGACAAGGCTACAAATCTAAGCACATTAGAGAGAAGGAAGGTAGAGAGAGAGAGAGAGAGACAGAGAGAGAGAAGGTTGCATAGTACAGATTTGAGGTTGTTGGGGAGACGGAGGTAGATGTGGGTGTGAGGAGGTTCCAATGTGTGCATGCGCACGTGATAGAGATAGACAAGGCTACAAATCTAAGCACATTAGAGAGAAGGAAGGTAGAGAGAGAGAGAGACAAGGCTACAAATCTAAGCACATTAGAGAGAAGGAAGGTAGAGAGAGAGAGAGAGAGAGAGAGAGAGAGAGAGGGTTGCATAGTAGAGAGATAGGTTGAAGATCTACTCACAATATATATATATATATATATATGTTGGGCATGGTTGTGGCTGATGCAGTAAGTGCAGAGAAGAAGGAATTTGAAAGTTTTGCTCAAGATGATTGGGCATGGATTGTACATTGTAGTTATGACCCTTCTGTTCATGATGTATGAATGTCAGTGGCAAAATCGGATGCTTGGTACTTTGGCAGTGGTGCTAGTAAGCACATTACTTCACAAAAAGGTTTGTTCTCATCTCTGGAATTTGTCCCAAGTGCAGGAACCATCACAGTGCAATTGGTTCCTCATATCCTATCAAAGGAGTTGGTAGATTTGTGCTCACTACTACAAATGGGGACGCATTTACTCTTTTGAAATTTTTATATGTGCCAGGTATTCAGAAGAACTTGCTGTCAGTTTCAGCCTTAGCCTTGTCAGGCTTGACGGTGAAATTTGTGGATGATAGATGTACAGTTCATGATAGAAATGATGGTTATTCTATCATAGCCTCAGGTGCGTTGTTTCATGGCCTGTATAAGTTGGATGTATTTGAGAAGTTGCAGCATGATGCTTGCTTAGTCTCTACGACTAGTGCTATGAGTGATGCAGCATTATGGCATGCACGATTTGGCCATCTGAATTATGGCAGCGTGGCATTCAATCCTCAATCATGTGATGTCATCCCTATTATTTGACCTATATAAAGATGGTGCGAGTTTTTTTTTTGCTTTTCTCTACGCTCGAAATATTCTCGCCTTCCATACCATCCATGGTGCAAGTTGGCTTTTTTCACGGCCCATACCGTCCACGGTGCGATAGTTGCATTCGCGCTCCGTTGCTTTCCCCTTATTGCACGGTGAACGGTTTCCACTCGGATTAGACCAACGATGGAGGTTAAGAGTTCTCACTTGTACAATGCTATGGATGATGTGGATGATTTATTGATGGAGGAGAGCCCAGTGCCACAGAGCATCTCTTTGATCTGCTGTGCAGGGTTGTGTTCAACGTTCCTTTCAGTCTAAAGGAGATTATCAAGGACATGGCAAGGACATCCCTGGAGGGAGTGGATAGAGTATTGCAGGTTGGTCGGGCAGAGGGACCGTCTCGGATGGGTCCATTATGTATGTCCACATGTCAAGCTTCGCAGTCACCTCGTCTCAGAATTCAAGCATGTCGAAGAGGTGGGACACTTACTCAGATGATCAACGTATCAAGATTTGTGTTGACATGTGCCCAGTGCATGGTAAGAAATGCAGGTTGCTAGAATATCATTTTGGGTTTGTTGCTTATCTCTTTCTTCATGCTCATAAGGAGGATTACACAAAAGAGGATCTCAAAGGAAGGACTGATAAATAAAAACAGTCCTTTATTTCAAGTGCTCAGTTTGCAGAAGAAGAGGTCTTGGACCTTGTGTCCGAGAAGGAGGAGGAACTCCTCAGCACAAATTTTGATGTGGCAGAGTTTAAGGCCTCCACCATCATTGATGAAGGAACATCATCCGTCCATGGGGAGCGATTGATGTTCAATTTTGTCATCCTTGGGCTACCGTCCTTCCTAATTAATTGGAAATATTACCTCCTCCTCTCCCACATTCAAAAACTCTACAATTTCAGGGAGAATTATTGTCTTGCTATAATAGCAGACGGTTGTGAAGCTGTGTCCGGTGTTCTTGATGTAGAGAATGAGCATAAGGATGAATTTCTCGCATTGGACACAGAAGTGATAGAAAACTTCTTAAAGGCCACAGAAGCAATGTCCTTGTGCTTTAAAAAAGCCAAGGAGAATGAATCTTCTCTTCCTTCAGAGAAAGAATTTCAAGCCCTTTAGCAGGATATGAGCATTTCTGAGTTTGGCAAGGAACTTGTTCCCGAACTTGACCAAGAAAATGAAGAGGGCTCCATCAACCTTTGGGATGGAGCCAAGTTGGAGGAGGATGAGAACTAGAAGGTAAATTATTGCTTAAGTCTATTGCCTGAATTAATTATTTTTTTAGTTTGTCTGGTTTAATTCTTATTGCTTCAGTCTGTTTGAATTATTTCTTACTTTAGTTTGTTCCCTCCTAGTTCTTTGTCAATGCAGATAGAGCTTGATGACGCTGATGGATTTCTTGTGGACAAGGTGGTGCTGGTCGTGCAAGAGTTGGGTAAGATGCCGCTCTTGCACACTACATCTCTTCTATCGACAAAAATATATTTATTATATATTATAGCAAGTACTCCAGGGAGGAGCAGAGATTCCACTCCTTACACTGAAAGCCCTATCTAGATATATACAGGGTATGAATTTATACCTTATAATATACATAAAGTCATACTTATAGAGCAGTGTGCTGCCATCCGTATCTTTGGATATGGCCCTGGTTTTTGGCCTTCTCGCGAGTAGGTTATTTCCTATGTTATTCAAGCTATGTCCTAAGTGTAGGAGTGGAGGATTTAAGTCACTCACAAGGGCTATAGTCATAAGAGGTTTTTGCGTTATAGAGGGAAAATGCCTACCGAAGAGGGGGAGCAAGAAGAGAAGAGACTCAAGAGCAATTAGGTCTTTTCGTTATAAATATTTTCACTGTAACTCTTTAATATAATGGAATGGTGCAATTATTTTTTAACACCATATTAGTGAATTTGGGAATTTCCCAATTCCCATTTTTGAATACTTAAAAAAGGGGACATGGATAACATGTTTGTAAGTGTCTCAAAACCCTATCATATGACCTATCGTTGGAAAGCGCTTGAAAAATGGAATCTAAAGAGCTATAAAGCGCTCATTTTGGATTAGTGGTGTTCAAGTTATGGTTAATCCAAACTTTTGACCACGTGTCCCAAACTTGTGGGAAATTCCCATATTCCCCAATATGGTGTTTTTTATTTTCAAGTCAAAAAGCTTTACAACTTTCTTCTAAATGTTGTCTTATTCCTAAGTCAAAAATGTTTACAACTTTATTCCAAATACTTTCAATTTCAAAGTGCTGTTTCTACTTCCAAATTCTTCATATGCGTCTTCGTGAAGATGTCCATGCTACATGACGTGCTGGTCCTATGCTAGCTTTCCACTTTAGTGATCTTCTCTGTTTGGCATTATTTCATGCTACCCTTGCTAGATTACTCATACGTGTCCTTTCCATGGATAATTTTTACCCAAAAGTGTATCTGTAAAACGAGTTAAACATCTCCTTGAGGTAATGTGTAGTACGAGTCTTCCCTCCTCCATGCCGGGTGTTTTTAAAATATACTCGTCTGGCTTGATAGTGAGATTTCTCCATTCCTTGTGTGCTCCACACGTCCAGAGAACCATACTCATTCATGAAGTATGCACCATGAGCATAAAGAATGTGCTGCACAAAAATTAACAGAGTCAGTAGTTATTCATACTCGTTTCTTAATATCCAATAGGAAGGAGCAAATGTGTTTACCATCATGTAGTGCGTAATGTTGGTTTCACCCCATGTATCAACCATAGACTTCATAAAATTAGAAAGCTCACCTTGAAATTTTTGTCGCTCCTTTGTGGTTGTCCTGCTTTTGGTCGAAAGTTTCACCATCTTATTGAAGTCTGACCAAAACTTCTCACGTAGAATTACAAGGCTTGAGTTGGTGCAGTCAAATGTTGTACATTTGCATAAATCCTTCCACAAGTTCCAAGGCTTGGTTGAGTCCTTGGCATTTTCTGGCTTCTCCAGAAAACGTCTTGCTTTATTTCCACTCATGGACACTTGTTGTGCAACCTCATGATTCATGCCAGAGGTCTTTTTGTTAACAGTACTCTACATGGCACCCAATTGAGTTGAGTAGTTGCTCTACTTTATGAAGAGCTTCTTCTTATCGTTCTTTGCCTTGCATGGTAAATGTATAATCTATGTGATACTTGAGAAAACGGTCAAACATACTTATTAATGCATGCAGTGTACAGAAGTGGACATTCTTCAGTTCAAATGGAATTATAAGATTCCATTCTGGGTCTCTCAAATGCGTGTTTGGCACAGCTAGCATGTTGGCAGACAAGATACCTCCAACTTAGTTGCCAGCAATATCGTCCATGGGGTTGTGCTCAATATCTTGATTCCCAAGCATCCTCTTCTTTCTCGACTTTTGTTTGTTTTCCCTCACCATTCTCATGCACCACGGACAAGGATTTGGGGTGTTGGCACCTTCTAGACACCCAAGCAAGCACTTTATTGTCTTCAGGTCACCCCCCAAATGCCAATCTTCTGTATAAGTGCTCTTGCCCTCTACCTCAAGTTTTTCTCCCTGAATCTGTCCTTTGATGACAGTGGTAATCGAGGGTATTCTATCAAACATCCAAGAAAGTCTTAATCCCTAATTAGTGTAGTAATTAGGATAGCATATATATGTAGCCTTAATTAGCATCATATCATCATCATCAACATCATCATCGACATCATCATGGGAAGGTATATATTGCTTGGTTGCAGGTCATTGTCCAGTAGGCTGGCCAGAGGCTAGAAGGAGGGAAATAGTTGTAGGTAGGACTAGCAACTACGCGCAACATTAGTAAGTGATTATTTAAGGGTTTTGTCTATATAACAGGCCAATAGCTTCCCAACAGCAACTATAAGTAAATTAGTCATAATTTATTCATTCATTCATTTTTTGGTCATTCATTATTTGTTGCATGCATCCCGCACTTGGATGCCATACCATGTAGACAGACATATATGAACAAGAAGGTGCAGGACCTAGAGTGGAAACTAGTTCCATGTGAGACCAGTTTGGGATAAGGAAGCCACGGTTCCACTCTATGCATCCGAGGTCGGTGTGCATTGTCCCACACATGAAGCAGTGTGAGTCCGTATTGTGAGTCTCCCTTTGGAATGATGTCAGATGACTTATGTGTTTAGTTTGCAACCAGATGCCAAGCATCTATAGGAAGCATAGAGGATGGGGTCCAACCCACAGGGCTACCCTAGAAAGAGAGTCTTAGACTCTTGCATTGGGCATTGGGTATGCTTAGGCTACCCAAGATGGGTTGGGCAAGCCCTAGGCCTTGCCCACCAGCCCTAGAAGGGCTAGGTAGGCTATTGGCCAGCCCAAGAGGGCTAGGCCAGGTAGCTGACTCGCCCGTGGGCCAAACCCAGCTAGGCGGCCATGCCTGGATGCTACCAAGCACCCAGTTGGTTAGTGCCCAGTAGCCTGCGCAACCGTGGACAGCAGCCGAACATTGCTAGGGCATTCCAATGTGAACGCTAGATTATAAGCATTGTAAGTCTTAAAGAGGTTTTGAACCAGCCGACCGTATCATTCGCCGGTTGAAAGGTCGACACAATTCGACAACAGGGAGACAGAAAGATAACGTGGGGAGACAAATTTCACAGATTCACTAACCTGAAGTCAAAACCATCGCATTTTTTTAAATAAAAAAAACCCCGAAGTCCACTTGACTTGACCAGTCGATGCACAGGTGGAGCATTCTGGGTTGTCCCCCCCCGGTCCCCCCCACCCCCCCCCCTCCACTACATAATAGCGTATGCTGAAGTTCATTATCACGACACCTTATGGTCTTCGATTATAGCACAGAACACTGATTTCCAGTGCAGCATAACTACATTATATACGCTCACTTTTGTGATATTCATTGCTGAACTAGCATTAGAGTTGCTACGAAGACACTTACATACGCTTAGGCTTGTGTAGAACTAGCATTACTACAATTGCTACCGTCTTGGTAGTTTATAGGAGCTTTAGGATGGAGACCACCAACTCCGGCCACAACCTAGCACACACGCATGAAGATGAGGTATTCAAGTCCGGCCTGTTGAGCCCTCTCAAGCTAGGTCAGTTTCAGCTATCACACAGGTACGTATATACTATGCGGGAGCCAGTTATTCATTCATAACAAGATCACCACACAGCTAGGATTCAATGGTTTGCTGGGTTGATCGACCAATGTACTTCAGTGTTTGATCTTGTGTAGGGTTGTTCTAGCACCCGTCACTCGTTGCCGAGCGCTAAACTACGTCCCTCAACCAGCGCATGTGGAATACTACTCTCAAAGAACCACACCAGGAGGCCTGCTGATCTCTGAGGCAGTGGCGGTGGCGCAGCAAGGCATCGGGTAATAACTTATCTTGGCATCATGTTTATCTGGTTCTGAGATATCCATTTGGCAGCTCTAAATAGCTGCCGTTGTTCTGCAAACTGTAGGTTCCCGCACTCTCCAGGCATCTGGGATGAGGAACAGGTGGAGGCATGGAAGAAGGTGGTCGATGCTGTCCACGAGAAGCGCGGCATCATCTTCTGCCAACTCTGGCACGTGGGGCGTGCATCTCACACGTGTGAGTACTGCTGATGTTTGGCTATGTATGATCTACACATAGATGATATAGTGCAGACTCCGTGTGCCTCATTGTTTGCGTTTGTGTTCTTCAGATTATCAGCCGGATTTTCCCATCAAGTTCGGTAGTGTTTAGACAAGTGGAAGTGGTTATGAGCTGTGGGTTCAACCCCTTTGGGGATGACCAAGACCCACACATGTACAATCATTCATGCAACCTTTTCGTACCATATCAATAAAAGAAAAACCTGACACCCAATCTCTCTCTTCGTCTCTTTTCTCTGTCTTAATCATCTTAATTCAGCATCAATGTTCTTAATCATCTTAATTCAGCATCAATGTTTTTAATCATCTTAATTCAGCATCAATGTTCTTAATCAAGATTAGGGCTATGGGTCAGTACAACAAGGCTTCCGTGCATGATGCGACAGTCAAAGAAACTCCTCTGAGGCTATTGGAGCTAACTACCTAAGTACTGGCCTGAGGTGCTCCTCCCAAGCTCAGGGTAAGCTGGCTATAAATCTATCCTCAAAAGCTAGGCTAATTCTTTGGGCCCACATCTATGTGAAGATCCAACTAGTACTATGTGGCCAGGGGCCCATTAGGCCTGTGGTACGGCCAAAAATCTAGGCTAAGAGGATGTCCTTCCAAGGCTCACCACATCGAGAAGGAGTCCTCTATAACAATCAACTTTCCAAGCAAGGCACAACTCTGAATAGCGAGGTCAATGATGCCTAGGCCCCCTTTGCACCATGGGATGAATGATCACTCTCCATGCCACCTTAGCCTGGGCGGCACGCCTCCCATCACTACTGGCCCATAAGAAGTTTTGGATCAACCTCTATACCTAGACAATGCATGCTTAGGAGAAGGCCCAATAAGAAGTAATGTACCACATGGTGGCAAAAAGGACCTAGTTTGCCACCACCACTCGACCGATTAAGGAGAGCCTCACAAAACTCTAGTACCAAAGCTTCTTCTGAATGCTTGCCAAGATAGAGGATTGAAGTGCCCCTCGAGATCCACTAGAAAGCCTCAACTGGGTGCCAAGTCAAGGTAGGTGCAAAGCCTACCCAAAAACCACACCACTTGTGCTAGTTAATCTACCCTCCTGATGCACGACAAAAGATCTTGATTGCCTTAGCGAATCTTTAGTAGAGATTCCTCACATCTCCTAATATAGGTATACTGTTGTGTCATCTATAAACTCTGAGTCAAGAAGCTCCTCTTATGTACGGAGGGGAACACGCAATTCCTGGAGTCCCGTCTCTTGACCTGAGAGAAAACTACTCATGGCCTCGATGACTGTCACATGCACCTCCATGCCATGGCTAATCTTCAGCATGAAGTCTTAATCCCTAATTAGTGTAGTAGTTAGGATAGCATATATTAGTAGCCTCAAAAGCATCTTCATTAGCATATATCAGTAGCCTCAAAAGCATCTTCATTAGCATCATATCATCATCATCAACATCATCATCTACAGCATCATGGGAAGGTATATATGGCTTGTGGCGAGACGACTGGTTGCAGATCATTGTCTAGTAGCTGGCCAGAGGCTAGAAGGAGGGAAATAGTTGTGGGTAGGATTAGCAACTACGCGCAACATTAATTAGTGATTATTTAGGGGCTTTGTCTATATATTAGGCCAACAGCTTTTTGCAGTTGGCCGACAGCTTCCCAACAGTAACTATAAGTAAATCAGTCATAATTTATTCATTCATTCACTTTTTGGTCATTCATTATCTATTGCATGCATCCCGCACATGGATGCCATGCCATGTAGACATATATGAACAAGAAGGTGCAGTATCTAGTTCCATGTGAGACCACTTTGGGATGAGTAAGCCACGGTTCCACTCTATGCATCCGAGGTCGGTGTGCATTGTCCTACACATGAAGCAGTGCGAGTCCGTATTGTGAGTCTCCCTTTGGAATGATGTCAGATGACCTATGTGTTTAGTTTGCAACCAGATGCCAAGCATCTATAGGAAGCATAGAAGATGGGGTCCAACCCACAGGCCGGCTACCTTAGAAGAGAGTCTTAGACTCTTGCATTGGGCATTGGGTATGCTTAGGCTACCCAAGAGGGGCAAGGCAAGCCTTAGGCCTTGCCCACACCAACCCTAGAAGGGCTAGGTAGGCTAGCCCAAGAGGGCTAGGCCAGGTAGCTGACTCTTGGGCCAACCCAGCTAGGTGGCCATGCCTGGATGCTACCAAGCATCCAGTTGGTTAGTGCCCAGTAGCCTACGCAACCGTGGTGGACAGCAGCCTAGAGGGCGGCAAGACATGAGCCGAACATTGCTAGGGCATTCCAATGTGAAAACGCTAGATTATAAGCATTGTAATGCAAAAAGACCAAGTCTTAAAGAGGTTTTGAACCAAGCGACCGCATCATTCAGGGGTATAAATATCCAGACCAAACATTAGTCTTTTCATCTCATTATTCAGGGGTATAAATATCATTCAGGGGTATAAATATCTAAACCAAACATTACTCTTTTCATCTCATTATTCACAACGGTTGTTGCATTCCAAGGGTGAGGACAACCAAGGGAAAGGTTCTCAACCAAGGTGAAGAAGTGCAAGTCAAAAACCAGTCTTTATTTCAGATTGACATTGCATGGTTTGGGTGAGCAATTAATACTTCTTGATGTCCGTGTGGCCAACCCTTCTTGATTGCAAGTGTCCACGCTGTTTTCCTAGCTCTTTTACAAGCTGGATGTGTCTTCTTAGCTCGTGTTGTTGATGATGACTTCTCCATTATCCATTGTGCACAAGGTCTTGACAAGATATTTTTGGTGATGCCCGTTAACTTCGGGTTAACAGTGCAAACAAGAAAAGCATAAATAGCAAAAGAGGTTACCTCAAGTTCGTTGAGAAGAGCTAACAACTCAAAAAAGGCGAGAGACCTAAAGCTCTAAAACAATACACTAATTTGAGTCATAAAGCTGGAAAACTCACTACTACATATTAGCCTAATACCGGGGCTTGTACCGGCGCTATTTAACGGGGTCTAAAAAAGCTTCGTCATCGGTATAAGCGCCGGTATAAGCGTAGCGTCGGTATAAATGTCGGGTTTTAATACCGGCGCATATAACGGCGCCTATACCGACGCTCACCGGGGTTAATACCGACGCCTAAACCGGCACCTATACCGGCTTATATACCGACGAATAAACCGGCCTCTATACCGGAATATATACCGAGGCATAAACCGGCGTCTATACCAATGTATATACCGACTCTGATACCGGGGCATATACCGACGCTGTAGCAGAAATTTTTTTTTGGGCAGAATAGTGCTGCCTGGCTGTTGCCTAGCTGCCTGCAATGAGCAGGATCAACAACAGCAAACAGACAGCACCATTCTGTCTACAATAGAGCACAAAAACAACCGTGCTTGTATGCGTATTTTCCTGATCGACAAACAAGAAATTAAATTAAACATTAATACTCAAGAATGTTTTGATCATATTTCATTAGTTTGAATGTCATCTTACATCATGGTAATGCCTCCCAATTGACGGTCTCTCCTTCTTCTTCAAGCATCTCAAACAAGGCCACAAGGCCATGTTTGTGAGCGTACTTCTCCTCTCGCCTACTTGGTGGGCGATTTATGGCCAACTCCTGCACACACGATTAACAATTATAACTTTTAGAAATCAACATTTAGTCCACATACATACATTTAAATAAATAAAATTGCTACAAACACTTACGAATTCATGGCGCATGGTTTCGTAACCACCACTCCCAAGATGAGAAGCCCCTACTGTTTGGAGTCTTGCCCTTGCCGCCTCTCTTTGTTGTTGAAACCTGTCTGGTGTCTCGGTGAGCTCCTGAGCAATGGCTGCCCACTCCCTGTCATCTAGCCAAACAGGTTTCTCCTTCCCCTCTCTGAATGCGTCCCTCGCCTCTGACCTATGATGCCCCATCAAAATACGAGCTGTATACTGTATCCACTCATTAGAGACGACATTCATAGGGTCAGATGGCTGGAACTCTTGCTTTATCTTTGTGTTTATATAATTTTTCTTCCCCTTGTCTTGCTGATCCCATTTAGTCATGACAGAGTCATGAAACTGTATAGTGCACAATTGTCGAATGCGTTCTATTCGTTCTTCTTTGGTCTATTCGTTCTACTCGAAAATGACGTCCATGTGACCAAAACGCCCCATATTTGTGATACTACAAATACCACAAAAAGTTTGTTGATGGAGAATCAAACACAGAGACATGTAGAGAAAAAAATGAGAGACATGTAGAACTTAAACACTTACATGCCAATCGCATCCTTTTGTAAGCTCCTCCTCCTCTTCTGTTATAGGTAAACCAGCACGTTTGGCTTCTAAAATTGTAGCTTCTAGCCATCTACCTGTGGGAAAGTCCGGAAGAGCTTGCATACCTTCTGGATATGGGAGATTTCTTGTAGTGCGATTCCTTCTGAAACTTAAACGATCTTGTACTCGCTGTCGCTTGAGAGCTTCATATGTCTCAATCCACTTCTCCATTACATGAGAGTTCAAGATGCAAAATTTGTTGATTTTTTCTCTCAAAGTGTTATCCATCTTTCTCTTAATGCCTTGGCCTTGAGGTTCCTCACCAATGACTCGCCTGTTGGACTCTTGAGACCATAGTCGAGGTATCTCTGGATCTGAGGAACTTAAATATTCAGTGATGTAAACAAGGGACTCTTGTATCAGCCACCCTTCTGACATACTACCCTCTGGGCGAGCCATTTGGCGAACAAATCCCTTTAATGTCTTCATAAACCTCTCCAAAAAGAACATCCATCTTGAATGGACTGTTCCAGCAACTGCAACCTCATCTACAACATGAACTAGCAGATGCATCTGGATTGTTAATAAACTTGTAGGGAAAAACTTCTCTACCATGCAGACTGCCTCTATGGAGTTTAAACGCGCTGTCTCCAAAGTGTCTCTCTTTATCTCTTTTGAAGAAATCCAGCGCACCAATGTGCCAATCTTATAGATAGTAGCTCTAATGTCTTCAGTGAGGCAATCTTTTATTGCTATGGGTAGCACAAATTGTAGAAACTTGTGCCAATCATGACTCTTGAGACCACTAAGATCATCATCCTTTGTAAATGCACTTTTCAAGCAATGCATACAACCTGTAGGAGTCCGAAACTCTGAAATTGTCCTCTTGACTTGTTGTTCCTCCATCTTGCTAAAAACCCATGGGGCTCTTGGAAGTAGCACCTTTCCATTGGGTCTAGTGCGAGCCCACAACTCTTGCATACAACCAATCTCTTCCAAGTCATCCCTTTGGCCTTTAGTATCCTTTTTTCCTGTCATGGTCTTCCACAGAATGTCAGCTACATTCTTGAAAATATGCATCGGGTCAAGCAAATGGTTTATAAGGAGATCACCCCAATAGGGGAGTTGGTGAAAGATAGAGAGCCTCTTCATCCCAGGACATGCCAAGTTGCCACATTCCTCCCATTTGATCTTCCAATCGCTTGCCTTCAATGCACTTGGAGGAGGTCTTCCTAGATTACCATCCCGCAATTCATGATTTTCTGGAAGATACCTAACATGTCCTTGGTAGACATTCTTTCGTAATGCTTTTGAGTATCTTGAATCAAGTCGAGGACCACATACAGGACATGCATTGTAACCCGATATAGACAAACCTGAGCATTCTCCATAGCCAGGCCAATCATGCATTGTCCACATGAGAATACCTTGCACAGTTGTAAGTCTTTGGCCACTCTGCTGCTTTGACATGTCCTTCACTTCAATTCCGTTCCACAAGGTGCGTAACTCATCAATAAGTGGTGCCAAATATACATCCATGTTCTTCACCTTGTACTTTCCTGGAACTATTAATGAGAGCAACAGATGACCTTTCTTTATTGCTAACCATGGCGGAAGATTATGCACACGCTCTATGCACAAGTCTTATGCATAAGCCATAAGCTCGGACCTAATCCCAAAAACCCTAGGACTGAATTACGGTTTTGTAAATTCCGCCAGAGTCTCCTTTGTAATTGGAACCAAATCTCAAATGAGAATGCAACTTCTTAAAACTTGTACGCAATACTCTTTGTATCCCACAATGTCATGAAAGATCATATGCATTTGCAATATCCACACGATATGACGGAAAGGGGTCCCATTGCCCAAATGCATCCACAAATTCGATGGTGAGGATTGTTGAGGACGCGCGTTGAAGCTTGCCGATCTCCCGGCCAAGCTCTTCTCACCCCTTCACCGAGTTTTCCTCCAAGGTGAAGGTTGAGGCCATTTCTTCACACCGGTGTACCTAATCCCCCTTCGTACCGCTTTACCAAGCAATCACGGCACAAAGAGTTCAAGCCATTCTCCCCTTAGCCTCTCCAACCAATGCCAAGGTACCCTCACACATTGCTAGATTCTATAGAAACTTGAAGTGGTTGCAATGGTGAGTGTAGGTACAAAATGATGTGGATAATATCAAATGATAGAACAAGTTTGTTGGCTTACAAGTATTGAGCATGACTCATGCCCTTTTACAATTTAGAACTCATCAATAAAGCATGGACTCATGCCTCAATCCATCATCCAAAAGCTCAAACACAAACCAACAATTCACAATGCCCTCACCATGGCATTTGCATAAGCATTTGTTAACCACAATCAAGGCATTTGCCATTGCATACTTACAATCCCTTTCACATAAGCCTTATGCACATGCTCTATGCAATTACGCTCTATGCAATTACGCTCTATGCATAAGCCTTATGCACACGCTCTATGCATAAGCCTTATGCATAAGCTCTATGCATAAGCCATATGCATAAGCCATATGCATAAGTCTTATGCGTACGCTCTATGCATAAGCCATATGCATAAGTCATATGCATAAGTCTTATGCATACGCTCTATGCATAAGTCTTATGCATACGCTCTATGCAAGACTTATGCATAAGCTCTATGCATAAGCTCTATGCTATATGCCTTATGCACTATGCTAACCCTTAATCCCTTTCACATAAGCCTTATGCACACGCTCTATGCAACTACGCTCTATGCAATTACGCTCTATGCATAAGCCTTATGCACACGCTCTTTGCATAAGCCTTATGCATAAGCTCTATGCATAAGCCATATGCATAAGCCATATGCATAAGTCTACCTGCGTACGCTCTATGCATAAGCCATATGCATAAGTCTTATGCATACGCTCTATGCATAAGTCTTATGCATACGCTCTATGCAAGACTTATGCATAAGCTCTATGCTATATGCCTTATGCACTATTATGCTAACCCTTAATCCCTTTCACATAAGCCTTATGCACACGCTCTATGCAATTACGCTCTATGCATAAGCCTTATGCACACGCTCTATGCATAAGCCTTATGCATAAGCTCTATGCATAAGCCATATGCATAAGTCTTATGCGTACGCTCTATGCATAAGCCATACGCTCTATGCAAGACTTATGCATAAGCTCTATGCTATATGCCTTATGCACTATTATGCTAACCCTTAATCCCTTTCACATAAGCCTTATGCACACGCTCTATGCAATTACGCTCTATGCAATTACGCTCTATGCATAAGCCTTATGCACACGCTCTATGCATAAGCCTTATGCATAAGCTCTATGCATAAGCCATATGCATAAGTCTTATGCGTACGCTCTATGCATAAGCCATATGCATAAACTCTATGCATAAGTCACATGCATAAGTTTTATGCATACGCTCTATGCATAAGTCTCTTGCATACGCTCTATGCAAGACTTATGCATAAGCTCTATGCATAAGCTCTATGCTATATGCCTTATGCACTATGCTAACCTTTAATCCCATCACTCAATGGTGTAATAAACATGATCTTGTTTTACGTACATGGATAATAGAGATTGCAAGCTTATTATAGGTTTCATGCATAGATATTAAATTAATCCTATGTGTAAGCTTACAAGAACCCAAAACTAACCCTAAACCATAAAATAGGGATGCAAAAATTTCATAGAAAAAAGCATAAACAAGAAAAATCGAAAGAGGATCTACCTCTTTTTTTGCAAAGCTGAAGGAGAGGATTGGTGAAAGATTGGTGAGGTGAAAGAGCTGCAAAACAAAAGATTAAACAAACTAATTAGTAAATTAAACACAAGAAAAAGAACTAATACAAAACCCTAAAATCTCTATGCATGCATTAGGAGATCTATGCATACATAGAGAGCTCTCAACATGCATAGAGAGCCAAAAAAACACAAAACCCTAAATGTCCTAATTCCTAAATTAAAAACTAAAAGCAATTGCAATAACATGTTAGGAGAAGGAGAAGAGGAGAAAAGAAGAAAGAAGGAGAAAAGAGGAGAGAGGAAAAAAGAGGAGAGAGAGAGAAAGAGAAGAGGGAGAGAAAGCACCTTCTTTCTTCTTTTTGCGTTTCTTCTGCGAAAAAACCAGAGAATAGGCTCTCGGCTGTGAAAAACTTACGCGCGCCGGTATATGCTACGGAATATGCGTCGGAATATACGTCGGTATATGCTACGGAATATGCGTCGGTATAGGCGTCGGAATAAGCGTCGGTATAGGCGTCGGTATACGCGACGGGATATGAAAATTTAAAAAAACCCCGCCATACTTGTCTCCTCCAACATGACGACGGACATACCGACGTTCGACATTTGCGTCGGTATTTTGACGTCGGTATGTCCTCAAGCTCTTGTAGTGACTTAACCCAAAAAAAAACCTAAAACTTAAAAAAAAAAACTTAGACATCACTAGTTGTCTCCATTGGGAAAAGACACGAGGCCGAATTAGACATTATGGGGGAAGGTTTCACCAACACGTCTTAAAAAAAAAAAGAATGACCGGATGATCACATTTTTCTTCAATGCTAACTCACATTTTCTTAAATGTTCATGTGAAAGGTTTCATAGCTTCTGTTTTTGTGTGTGTGTGAGAGAGAGAGAGAGAGAGAGACAGAGAAGTTGACTAGTAGCAGCTTTGTGTGAGCACGATTGTACTAGCACTACAGTCGGTGAAAAGCTTGTCAAAGAAGTGTGGCGCCCCTTCTTTTGTACGCATGCATTGCTGTGAGAGAGAGCGTCGAGCACGCGGAAGGATCTACAAGGCTAAACTCAAAATGTGAGCCATTGTAAGCCAGCTTGAGCCACCTCCCTGCATTGTGGGCGAAGGTACACTCATATGTATAGATAATTACCTTGCAAATGAAAATGGAATGTCCTGTGCCGGTTGAAAGGTCGACACAATTCGACAACAGGGGGACAGAAAGATAACGTGGGAAGACAAATTTCACATCACTAACCTGAAGTCAAAATCATCTCATTTTTTTAAATAAAAAAAACCCCGAAGTCCACTTGACTTGACCAGTCGATGCTCCACCTTTGACCAGTCGATGCACAGGTGGAGCATTCTGGGTTGTCCCCCTCCCCCCCCCCCCTCCACTACATAATAGCGTATGCTGAAGTTCATTATCACAACACCTTATGGTCTTCGATTTCCAGTGCTGCATAACTACATTATATACGCTCACTTTTGTGATATTCATTGCTGAACTAGCATTAGAGTTGCTACGAAGACACTTACATACGCTTAGGCTTGTCTAGAACTAGCATAACTACAATTGCTACCGTCTTGGTAGTTTATAGGAGCTTTAGGATGGAGACCACCAACTCCGGCCACAACCTAGTACACACGCATGAAGATGAGGTATTCAAGTCCGGCCTGTTGAGCCCTCTCAAGCTAGGTCAGTTTCAGCTATCACACAGGTACGTATATACTATGCGGCAGCCAGTTATTCATAACAAGATCACCACACAGCTAGGATTCAATGGTTTGCTGGGTTGATCGACCAATGTACTTCAGTGTTTGATCTTGTGTAGGGTTGTTCTAGCACCCGTCACTCGTTGCCGAGCGCTAAACTACGTCCCTCAACCAGCCCATGTGGAATACTACTCTCAAAGAACCACACCAGGAGGCCTGCTGATCTCTGAGGCAGTGGCGGTGGCGCAGCAAGGCATCGGGTAATAACTTATCTTGGCATCATGTTTATCTGGTTCTGAGATATCCATTTGGCAGCTCTAAATAGCTGCCGTTGTTCTGCAAACTGTAGGTTCCCGCACTCTCCAGGCATCTGGGATGAGGAACAGGTGGAGGCATGGAAGAAGGTGGTCGATGCTGTCCACGAGAAGCGCGGCATCATCTTCTGCCAACTCTGGCACGTGGGGCGTGCATCTCACACGTGTGAGTACTGCTGATGTTTGGTTATGTATGATCTACACATAGATGATATAGTGCAGACTGCATACATCCCGTGTGCCTCATTGTTTGCATATGTATTCTTCAGATTATCAGCCGGATGGGCGTCCGCCAGTTTCGTCCACCGCGCAAAAGGTCCCTGAAGGTTTCTCCATTAGGCTTCCCAATGAAGCTATGGCAGGCTACTCACAACCTCGCGCTTTGAGTGCTGAGGAGATCCCAAACATCGCCCAGCAGTTTCGCGTAGCGGCTCGAAATGCTATGCGAGCAGGTATGGTATGTAGTACTCTGCACTGTTGCGTATTTGCAACATATATTTCAAGCCCGCATGTGGGTGTTGATAGGGTTTGATGGTGTCGAGCTCACGCTGGCCATGGCTACCTCGTGGATCAATTCTTCAAGAATGACATCAACGACCGCAAGGATCAATATGGGGGCTCCATGGAGAACCGGTGCAGATTTGGTTTAGAGGTTTTGCAAGGATCAATATGGGGGCTCCATGGAGAACCGGTGCAGATTTGGTTTAGAGGTTTTGCAAGCGATCGTGGATGAGATAGGTGACCATCGAACAGCCATCCGAATATCACCCACGGTGGATCATTTGGGTGCCACAGACTCCAACCCCCAAGCCCTCGGCCTTCACCTTATTGCAAACCTCAACAGGTTTAGCCTTGCATACCTCCACCTCACGGAGCCTCGCTTCACCATCCAAGGGATCACTGAAACCACGCACACTTGCTCAATTTTTAGAGAAGCTTTCCATGGCCTGGTTATGAGCTCAGGCTGCTTCACTTATGAGTCTGGCATGGAAGCCATCAAGAGCGGTGCCGCAGACCTCATCTCTTATGGCCGCTTGTTTATATCTAATCCAGACCTTCCCCTTCGCTTTGCTCCGTTGAATGGCTATGATAGGGCCACCTTCTACACGCATGATCAACGGAAGGGCTACCTCGACTATCCAGCTGTGCTCACTACAACACTTTGATTGTTACCTTCTCACTAAGCTCACGAGTAGCTATAAAAACATGCAGGTGAGGCCTACCTTTGTGGGCAAGGCCCACCTAGGGTCTGTCAGTACAACAAATTAACAATCTCACTAAACAAAACTTGATTTTTAACTTCTTCAAAAGAAATTTCTAATAAGTGAACATTTATAACGTTATCATGATGCATATTGTTTTCGTGTGTGTTTGTGTCCATGTGTGTGCACACGCTTGTATATGTGTACGATATAGAGAGAGACTAGGGGGGGCTTTTTTGGGGGGTTAGGTAGGGGGTAGTATATCCAATTTGCACTCGTGAGTGTGCTAAAAGGTTTTAAAAATGTGGCATTCGGAATGTTTGTGCTTCACATTGAAAGATTGAAGGTCTACATAGCACATCCCAAAGTGAGGAGATAGTTTACACATCAAGTCTTGGTTATTTGCTACCTTATGCACAAACTTAAAGTTTGATCAATTTGACCAACCCCTAGAATTTTAGGGTCTTGAGCCTTGACTAAGACAAAATGTAGAAAATTTAAAGGTTTATTTTGATAGAAGGTGATGTTACAAGTATGTTGTTGAGAGAAGGTCATGTTACAAGTATGTTGTTGATGTTTACTTGAATTTAATGTGGTCCAGGGTGCTTCTAGTACTATCCCTCACTACAAAGAGTTACATGTCACACGTGTAAGAGTGGCTAACATTTGGTTATATTATATATATGATCTATAGGTAGAAGTATATTTTGTACATGCACTATCTCATTATATTCATTAATGTGTTTATGTTCAAATTATCAAGCCTCATGAGTGGTTTCCAAATTTTTCCTCTACCCAAAATATTTGTGAAGGTTGGTCCATAAGGCTCCTGAACAAAATCAAGGTAATCGCCTGGTGGTCAAACATTGTGAAGCATTTTAACATGCAGCTAGGAATGTTATGAGAGTGTGTAGAATAGTGGAAGTATAACCTCACATACCATGCAAGTAGGAAAACCACTCACTATGAAAAAATATTATGTAGAGATGTCCTATTGACAGTGCTTATATCAACATCACTATAAAAAAATACTACGTAGAGATGTGCTATTAACAGTGCTTATATCAACACTTATATCACTTATTTGAAATTTAGAAATACAACTTAGAGATGTGTTATTAACAATGCTTATATCATAATTTATATGACTTATTTGAAATTTAGGAAAAAATTTAAAGGAAATTTGGAAAAACCCCAATCTCTCCCATGTACAAAGCTTTCACATTTCGTAAGTTGCTAGACGCTGATTGGGCAATTTTGCTACATCACAACATGGAGCAATTCAGTCTGACCGTAATGAAGGGGGCTTGGAATTAGACTTAAAGAGAGCCCATGAACATAAATATGGCTGGGCAAGTATGGAGGCCCAACATTAATGAGTGGGAAAGGGTGGGCAAGTATATTAGTAAATATTGTAAGTAGAGGCGACAAAACATACTTTTACCAATGAAATCATACTTTTTGGAGCTTCATGCTTCTATGGCTATGGTGGTACTCCTTTGAGTGCATGTGGTACTCCATTATGAGTGCAATCTTTCTCTCTTTCTTTTCCCCATCATTACGGTGGTATCAGAGCCTTGTCTTTGATCCAAGATTTCTGAAAAATTTCAAAAATTCTACATTTTCTTGATTTTCTTGGGAATTTTCTTGATTTGATTGACTTCTTGATCAAGAAATAGGGCATGGGGAGTGTGGAATGCTAGAATTCTCTGGGATTTTTTATTTGATTAATGTTTTGAGAGGCTATGTGTCACGTAGGCTGTAACGCCAGACCGACGGCGGTAGACCGGGCCCGGATGGCCATATCCGGGGTTCAGTGGGAGAGGACGCCCATGCGGAGTCATGGGCGGCCAGGCTAGTGTGGACGGCAGGCCACACACTATATAGCCTGGGGGATGAGGGGCAATCCTCATTCTTCCTCTATTGCTGGGTGGTGAGCCAGAGGCCGTCCCCTCCTGTGGTAACGCCCGTAGAGCGGCGTTACGAATATCTAACACTGGTATCAGAGTGTGGTTTGATGGGGTCGTCAGAGTCCGCGCGTGACCGGGGGACCGGAGCCCACTCGATGGTTTTCAACCATTCATCTTCTCACCCTTATCTCCACAATGGAGTGTGTGGAGGGAGGCGACCAAGACATTTTTGGAAGGGAAGAACTCTCTCTCTCTCTCTCTCTCTCTCCCCGTCACACACAGCAAGCAAATTGGAGGTAAGCATCTCGTTTTTTTTCCGTTAAGCTTGTTTGTGAAACAATTTTTCGGTCGTTTGAGGGGGGGGTGAAGAGCCACCCGTAGACTGTGTGTGGGGGTGGGGGGGCGAAGACCAGCCAGCCCACGACAGTCTGTGGCAATGCACCTCGTGTAAAGGAGGCGGCAATGCAATTGTGTGTCTGAGGGGGGCGAAAACCAGCGAAGAGTCCTTGCGTGTCCTTGCGTGTGCGCCGTCTGAGGGGAGTGAAGAGCATCCATGTGCCGTTTGTGTGGGCGAAAAGTCTGCGTGAACAAAATGGCTGGAGGAGGGCGCTGGCCTGCGTTGTGTGGGGGGGCGAAGACCAGCCCTGTTAACCCATGGCGGACATTGCGACATACTATATTTTACGTCATTAATTTAAATATTCTGAGTCATGGGCCGGGCTTGTCGGCACCATATGTTAAGGATGAAGGGATTGGGTGATCGCCGATGAGAGGCGCACCTTGGATATCAGTAGGATAAGGGTTAGGGTCGGCCGACCATGTATGGGCGCCCAAGTGTGAACGGCCAAGTCACCTATATGAGTCAAATGTAACCCTAAAATCCTCATTCTCATGTGTTGTGAATACAAGAGTGCTCTTGCCTTATCTCTTTGGTTTCCTTCTCCTGCGTTTGTGTGAGAGAGAGAGAGTGAGTGAGAGAGCGATCGAGCACTGTGTAGCGGCACGGCGGCGGAGAGGCGGTAGAGCGGCGACGGCGGCTCTTCCTTCACGGCTGCGAAGCGGGAATCCTTCAAGGCGGCGGTTGAGCGGTGAGTGACACACCCTTTGGCATTCTGTTTGAGCTTCCTTCCTTGGTTGTATGCTTGTAGCCATTCGTGGCTCGCAATACGGTGTCTGGCAAGTCCCCAGCTACGACCTATGCGGCAAAAGCGCACATTTTTGGCGCCGCTGCCGGGGAGTTGCCCTGCACCAAGCTCCAGTTTGCAGCTCGGCTGCTGCGTGAAGTTTAATCTACACTGTAGGAAAGGCGTCTGTGTTGCTGTTGAGGTGTTTCTGTGGTTTTCAATCTCTGTTTCTGCAATTTGTCTTCTGTATTCCTGTTCCTTTTGTTATATTTTCGCTCCGCGTGTGGGCGTACATTCTGTTATCTGATTTCTGCGTGTGAGAGGGATTTCTGAATCCCCAGATCTGTGCTGTGTGTGCGAACTGCACCGCGGCCAAGGCTGAACCCTAAGGAAACCCTAGAAAACTTATCTCACAAAAAAAAACAGAAAATAAAAAATAAAAAAAATTATAAAAAAGAAAAAAGAAAAAATTAAATTTTATTTTCAAAGAAAGAACCAAACATGTGGAGAGGGAAGATTTTCTAATTGGAGAAAAAAAATTTGAAAAGAAAGAACCCCAATTGACCCACGACCCACGACGCCGGCCCCGGTCTCGGTCTCGGTCTCGGTCTCGGTCTTTTGATATATATATATAGGAGAGTGAGCCTCCATAGCTTTCTCTCAAGTGAGAGCTTATGGGAAGTCGTGCCCTATATGTAGCCCACTCCCCAAGGAGTAAAGTGAGCATGTGGGATAAAGCCCTCACCCTTTCCTCCACAAGCAAATAGGCTTTTGCCCCTTTCCCCCAAAGGAAACAAACTGTTTTGAGGACTACAAGAGCTCTGGATAGGCAAACACGGTGCTGTAAAGCACACTAGGACCCTTTAAACGATACGCTCGTTTCGAGCTATCACACGCCCTAGTCCAAGTTCGACCGTAAGTAAGGGGGTCAAAAACGAGCTAAAAACAATCTAAAAACAAGTAAAAACGAGGTGCAAAATACCCAAGAAACCACTTGTGTGGGCTTCAAGGGTAGTTACCAACGCACGTAGGGTACCCACGTCACATGCATCTACGTTCTGGTCGGGTGCTAGAGCCTGAATCACTAGAAAGCGTTTCAGTCTATGCAGGCTCACACCATCCCTCCACGTTGGCATCTTGGCCTTCGGCTGGAACCCAAGGGAGTGCAACCCAAGATCCACGAATAGTGGATAGCGACTCGTCCTCTGACTCAGAAGCCATGGAAGGACACCCTACCAAGAACCCTGAGGAGACAAGCCAAAACATGCCAGTGTGGGTCCCACAACCCGGATCTAGCATGTTTAGTCGTCTAATAGAGACCTTTAGTAGAGCTACACGCTCTGAACATGCGACAAGCGAAGTAAATGAGGAAGGAGGGGTAGTAGATTCGCCATTCACATCTTATGTAGACCCTACCCTCCCAAAGAGTGTCCATGTGGATATTCTACCCACTTCATTTAATGAGGGCCCTACTGAGCTACCACATTCCGATGCTCTTCCTAAAGTAGAGGTCCCTAGAAGCCAATCCATAAGAAGTGACATTGCGTCCACTTCAAGAGAACCATTTGGCACACCAAGTCTAGATGGGATATTTCTCAATGAAAATTGGGAATATGATCTACACACAGAGACTCTAACTGACCTATACACAGGTTACACATACCATGTAGGTTGGTTAGAAGTCCTACGATCTACATCTAGCGCCACTAATCTAGAGGAGCAACAACACATGATATGTGAGGTGATTCATAGAATTATCCAAATTGAGAGGCAAAATAGGGGAGTGGACCTAGTTTCCACTGGCCCTATGAGGTTTTTGGATACGGGCAAGGCCAAACAACCAACCCTATCACAATTGGAGACTCCCTCGGTGAGTCCCATAGACCCTTCGTATGTTGTTTCGCCTGGAGTCTCAATGCAGGTTGAGCCCACGAGCAGTAACTTTAGTTTTCCAACCTTGGCTCAACTTTCCATTAAGGAATCCACAATGCCTACCCCAATGATGAGCATAGCTGAAAGTGCACCTGTTACCGCTGTAGTTAGTACGACACCGCTACCTAGTGGAACAGTACCTACAACAGTGCGTGCCAGTACCTATCGACCCTATGTACCTATCGCTACTCATGCTCAGGTAGCTCCTACGCCTCTTAGTATGCCAATGGCATATGCTCCACGACCGCCTTATCACCACCATTATCCAAGAGGAGCTAGGCCTAGCCACATATCATATCCTACGTCATTTGCCAACCTACTCAGACCAACGCCAACTCCTATCAGCCAGGCTATCCCAGAAGTGCCTCCACCAACTATGCCTGCTCACTTAGGTGATCTCGCAGCATTTGCTCAGACGATCGGACGATCCATTGCAGAAAACATGCGGGGTATGCCTGAGAGAGAACCTAGAAGCAAGGCAGTACAAGTGGCTAAGCTCACTCAAAACTTCAGTGGTAACGAGGATGTTAGGAAGCACATTGAAGTCTTTGAACACGTGTGTGATTCCTTGGAAGAGCACAATGAGCTGCATAAGTGTAAAGCTTTAGGCTTAACCTTGAGTGGGAAGGCCGGAGATTGGTATCGAACCTTAAGGGTTGAAGAGCGCACTCACTACCCCACTCTCAAGAGATTGTTCTTGAAAGAATACATACGCAAGGGTGTGCTTTGGGGGGTAGCATCTCAACTCCAAAAAGCTGAACGCGAGGAAGGGGAGTCAGTGAGAGACTTTATAAGTCGATTGAAGCATCTAAATTCTCGCTGCACTCCCGATGAACGCTTCAATAACAATCAACTCCTCGATAGATTCATCCGAGGATTGCGCCACGAGGACATTTACAATGGCCTAGTCATTAGAGGTCTTACAACGTGGGAAGCAGTCACTGCCAATGCAATCCAGTTAGAAGATAACTTGATGATTGCAGGTAAAAAGGTGTCTTCAGAAACAAAATCCGTTAGTTCGCAAGTATCTGGGCACGAGCCAATGACGGTAAAACCAATTGCCAAGGAGCCCAAGATATCTGAAATGTCTGTGACCGACCTTACTAAGGCTCTCCAAGAATACTTCAGGGGTAATCGAGCTCCTCAGAATAGCCATATGTACCCAAGGAGAGAGCAACAATGGTGTTCGGTGTGCTTAGGACCACATAGCACGAGTGAATGTCCCACATTCAGAGTCAAATTCAATGGGAATTGCAATGCATGTGGTAAGTATGGCCATCAATCTAAAGATTGCCTAACACTTAAGCGAATGTTGGCAAACCAGGCACCACTAGCTTGGTCAAACACACCTCAAGTACCCGCGCTAATGCCTGCACAACCTATCGAGCAACCATCACAGCACATAGTTCCAAGGAATCCGAATGTAGTCCAGTCTATGCCGTTACCACCGCCAGTGCTAGGACCACAACCTCCACATCCAAGGATTACCCCAATAAACCAGATGGGTTGTGAGTCACATAGTGCATGTGGGGATTATGAAGAGGAGATAGACTCCACTGCTCCATACGGGATTGATACGTTTGAAATGATTCCCCAGTACTACATGGAGGATCATTTCGGGCAAGTTAAGCCTGTATATCAAGCGGCTGCTCTCGCCACAAGGGGGCAAAACCTTAACACCTTGGCGAGGAGACCACCTCTTCAATGCTACGAGTGTGGTGGACCACATCGTGTAGCAGAGTGCCCTAATAGGCTACAGAAGATCTCTACTCAGATGCAACCAAATCAAGCGAGCACATCGGGAATGCCGGTGCTTACATGTAATCGTTGTGGCATAGATCATTTGATCGCTCAATGTCCACATAATCCTAATGCACCCAAGATTACGCCATTGAATTTGGTTGAGGTCACCAACCAAGCACGAGGAACCACACCCATTGTACCCGCGAATGTAGTTACACGGTCAATGCTTCAAAATCAAAACTACATTCTTGAAGAGAGGGATACTGCATCAATCACTCAAGCAAAGAAAAAGAAAACACGACGAAAGAGATCGCTTAATGCCACGAGCTCCAAACCCAGTTCAAAGACTAACATAGGGACAGGAGACGACCCCGTGTATATGAATGATCCTGAAGATGATTCTGATTCAATAGAAACCATGGGGACCAAAGCCACTACCTTAAGGGAGGAACCCACTCGGGAGCTCAACGAAGGAGAATCAAGCGAGTACATAAATAAGGGGAAACAGAAGGAAACTTCCTCGGCCCCACAACCAAGTCAGTTAATGCCCTCTCGACCACCCAAACTGACTGAGACTCCCCAAGACAAGCCACGTGGGCCAAAAAACCTCAAGAAAAAGATTGGGACTTATCCAAACCCAGTTGAGGAGATTGAACAAGTGCAACACTTAAGGGGTTTGGTGGAAGAAACACAAAGAGAACTGGAGCCAAACCCGAGAAAAATCAAAATTCCAGACACAGTGTTTCCTACGCAAGTTCAGCGTCACAGGAACCATAAACCGTTAGCTATACCGAGTATCATTCGAGAAGAAAGTGAGGATAGAACATCAGGAAGTGGGCAAACACCCTTTTTGCTTGAAAGAATGTTTAGTGAGGGAATGCCTGACCCCATTGAAGAGGAAGTGATTCCATCTTCACCAGTTCCTAGTCAAGGGGCGATGTCTCGAAAAGTACCGTTGAATGTGTCTAAGCTAATGGATTTCATGTCCTCTGAGATCAGAACCACGATCATATCCAAATTATACGGAGATCCTGAGCTATTCTTAGCTCTTCGGGCATTTCTCAATGGAGAACTAAAGGCGAGGCTACCATAATTTGCAAATATGGATAGACCCGACACGCTTCAAGATGAAGGGGAACGTTGGGATCTACAACCCATTTTAGATGAAGATTCGGTCGTTGAAATACCTGTTAACAAGTTGGGACAGTACTTTGAAGGGGATGAATCTAATGCCACCCTCCCCATTACTACCAAGGGATTAACTCTAAAGGGAATCCTTGATGGTGGTGCTGGAGTGAGCATTGTGACTAAAAACTGTTGGGAATCCATGGGAAGACCTCACCTCGAAGTCACAAACATAGTGGTTAAGATGGCAAACGGAACCATAGCTAAACCTATTGGAATGTTAAGGGACCTCAAGATCAAGGTCCTGGGATACAAGGTAAAACATACCTTCATTGTAATGGATTTCTCCAAGCATCCTATGTCATATCAAATGATCTTAGGACGTCTTTCATGAGGGAAGCACAAATGGTGCATGACTGGTCGAAAAACCATGTCTATCTACAATTCCAGGACTCTGTCATTCGAGTTGATCTTGAGAATGGTCGTGCACATCCTTTAGGAAGCAAGGTTATCATTGATAATCGATCGGATACCACTGTTCACTCTGCCCCATTAAGATATTGCTATACATGCAAAAAAGAGACTGATGATGGGAAAGATTCTCCTTATATGGATGTCCTACCGGGTATGACTGAGTCGGATAACGTGGATTGGGTACACCTAGCGGCAACCATAGACACATGGGGAAATAGAGGCACAAGTTGGGTAACACCTGAGGGGCAAGATATGCCACCGTTAGTGCCAATAAACATGATGGGTGTTATGCACTTGACTCCTGATGGCGAGAACGTGGCAAACTCCACCGACACTGAAAGTAGCAAAGACTCTGACCAATGCAACTCTGAGTATGAATCTCAAGAAGAAACTGACCCTGAGCCTGATGGGGAAAATGAATCAAATATTCACACAAATGTGGAAGCAAGGTGTTCAAGACCTGGGACAGTGGCCTCCTGCAGTTCATCCGAAAGTGAAGATCAACCAAGTGAGTCCGAATCGGATGGAAACAAAAATCAAAAACTTGGTAAGAAGAAAATGAGACATAAGCGCCAACGCTATCGAGCTAATGTACGAACTGCAATAAACAAGGAAAGATCCACTGCAGAATGGCTTAGTTATGTAGGAGCCATTGATGCTCATCGGAAGATAGCGGATAATTGGGGACAATACCTCCAAAGTGTCATATGGTGTATTCCGCAACCTCATGACGTCGCCCAATTAGAAATCGAAGAGAAGCCGAAACTAAGTCGTACTGCAAGAAGGCGGCAAAACCAAGAGTTGGCTCAACAACAAAAGGAAGCGGAATTGAAAGAAAAAAGTCTGGCACAACAAGAACCAGTAGACTTACACCCCGCACCCGAGCATTTCAAATCATTCACCACAGGGGAACGTAAAGTAGTCTACACAAAAGCCCAACGAACGCCTACCAATGGGAGTAGCGGTGTCTACGATGGCCCTGCGGTAGTTAAGGAGATAGACTAAGCAGATCCGGGTGAGGAGTCTAAACCAGTTTATATTGCTCAAGACCTCACCAAGGCGGAAGAAGCTGCACTTACGAAGCTTCTTAAAGAATTCAAGGACATATTTGCTTGGACATATCATGATATGAAGGGTGTTCCACCCTCGGTGGTGCAACACACGATTCCAATGATTAGCACTACTAAACCAGTCCAGCAACGTCCCTACCCAATGAATCCTAAGTACGCAAAGATTGTACAAGAGGAAATTGAAAAGCTGGTAAAATGTGGATTCATATACCCAATTGAGCACTCAGAATGGGTTTCTCCGATAGTCATCGTGCCAAAGAAGAATGGGAAACTCAGAGTGTGCGTTGATCTCAAAAAGGTTAATGCAGCCACCAGAAGGGATCATTACCCCTTGCCATATTCTGAACATGTGCTTGAAAGAGTGGCAGGCAAGGAGGCATATAGCTTTTTAGATGGGTACTCGGGTTACAATCAGATCACAATTGCAGACGAGGACCAAGCTAAAACAGCATTTATCACGGAGTTTGGAGTGTTTGCCTTTCGCGTCATGGCTTTTGGCCTGACCAATGCACCTGCAACATTCCAACGATTGATAAACACGGCCTTTAAGGAATATCTAAGGGACTTCTGTGAAGCTTTCTTAGATGATCTTTGTGTTCATTCCTCTTGGGACGAGCACTTGATGTGTTTACGAAAAATATTTGAAAGGTGTAGATTATATCGCATCTCCTTGAATCCTTTCAAATGCCAATTCTGGGTTAAACACGGAGTTATCTTAGGGCATATAGTGTCCAAAAATGGGATTTCCACTGATGAGAGTAAAATCAAGGTCATTCTGGAATTACCCCCACCCACCAACTACAAGGGAGTCCAACGCTTTATGGGCCACGTTGGTTATTATCGAAGGTTTATTCTCTTCTTCGCCGAGATAGCTCGACCATTGTATAAGCTTCTCATCGAGTTTATTTGGACCGAAGAATGTGACCGTGCCTATGAGCTATTAAAGAAGGCCTTGGCGAGTGCTCCAATCTTGAGAATGCCTAACTGGGATTTACTCTTCCATGTGCATATTGATGCATCAAACTTTGCTATTGGGTGTGTGTTAACTCAACCTGGAGAACACAAGCTAGACTACCCCATTAGCTTTGCCAGTCGCCAGTTGAACGATGCTGAGATGAACTACACCACTACGGAGCGAGAAGGGTTGGCAATGATATATGCAGTAAGAAAATTTCGTTATTACCTCCTTGCCACCAAGTTTGTTTTCTATGTGGATCATCAAGCATTGTTGTATCTGGTAAACAAACCATGCTCCACAGGAAGAATCACACGATGGCTATTGATTCTTCTTGAGTTTGATTTCACGGTTGTTGTGAGACCTGGCAAGAAACATGTTATGGCTGATCATTTGTCTCGCATACCCAACGGTGAGGCTCCTACAGGGGTTGATGATGACTTACCTGACACTTCCCTGTTCATGGTGGAGACAATGCCTGAATGGAGTGAGAAGATTGTTAACTTTTTGGTTAATGGCTTTCCACCCAAGGAGCTTCGTAAAGATCTAGCTCGAAAGCTGATCAAAGAATGCGAACCCTATTGCCTGATAGCCGGGACTCTTTATAAAAGAGGAAAGGATGACGTTCTTAGGCGTTGTGCCCGAGAGGATGAGTATCTATACATTTTGCAAGAGGCACATATGGGCGTAGCCGGTGGTCACTTCTCTGGAGACTTAACTGCGCGAAAGATCTTACAATCAGGGTATTGGTGGCCCACTATGTTCCAAGATGCATCACTCTTTGTGAAGGGTTGCGATGAATGACAACGATACAAGAAACCCCAGAGGAAAGACCAGATGCCCCTACATCCGATCAAAGTAAACCAACCATTTGAAAAGTGGGGTTTAGACTTTGTAGGTCCAATTAGTCCAGCGGCCCGAAACACACAATCTCGCTATATTATTGTGGCCACTGACTATATGACCAAATGGGCTGAAGCGAAAGCGACACGTAAGGCAGATGCAAGGACAACAGCCAAGTTCCTCTTTGAAAATATAATCACACGATTCGGTTGTCCTTTTGAACTTGTGAGCGACAATGGTACGCATTTTATAAATGAAGTGATTAAGGAGCTCACAACAAATTTCATGATATCCCATCATAAATCTACTCCTTATTATCCGCAAGCGAATGGCCAAGCCGAGAGTACAAACAAGACATTAATCTCTGTTTTGACAAAGACAGTTGAAGCTCATCGCACGGATTGGGATCTAAAGCTCACGACAGCTTTATGGGCCTATCGTACTGCGTACAAAGTGGCTATTAATTGCACACCATTCAAAATGGTATATGGCCAAGAAGCAGTCATGCCGTGGGAATTTGTCATTCCAAGTCTTCGTGTTGCTACTCAAGAGGGTTGGGATGGTAATCCCTTAGCAGAACGTCTGTATATCCTTGAGCGGCTAAATGAAGAAAGACAATTGGCTGTATACAATGCCCTTGTGGAGAAGGATAGGAGGAAAAAATGGTTTGATCGCCATCTAAAGGACAAGGACATCAAGGTTGGGGATAAAGTCTTGATGTATGGAGTGCGAAACGAAAAGAAGAAGCTCAAATATGCTGGTAAGGGACCATATAGAGTATGTGAAATTACCCCGCAAGGTACCATTAGAGTGGAGACTCTCGACGGAGTTGAAACCATTGGATTCCTTAATGGGAGTAAATTCAAAAGATACTATGACCCCCTGAGCCAGGAGGAGTTACACGCAATCCATCAAAAGAAGGCAGCTAAAGAACAATCTGAGCTTAAAAAGATACAAGCGAGAGTCGAAGCCAAAGAACGTCAACAGCGTGCTAGGAGACAACGAGAAGCCAACTTGGGAATTACGCAAGTATTTTTCGAGGAAGCAGAGGAGGATGCACTGGAATCTGACCCACCTCTAAGATACCCAATTGAGTGACAGAGTCCTTACGGGGAGGTGCTGTATAATGCATTATTGGATACAGGAGCTCAACATAATTTG
Organism: Cibotium barometz; assembly: GCF_041138505.1. Classification (NCBI taxonomy): domain Eukaryota; kingdom Viridiplantae; phylum Streptophyta; class Polypodiopsida; order Cyatheales; family Cibotiaceae; genus Cibotium; species Cibotium barometz. The sequence goes on from NC_141098.1 coordinate 34,026,755, forward strand.
CTATCATATGGCGTGTGGTGTCAACTGGGAAAACCACCTTTAACCAAGAGTTCTATCCAAGTTCAAGGAATCAACAAGAAGAAAACCCCTGTATCAGGAATTCTGCACACTCCGGTTGCCTATGACAAGGGAACCATAATTCAAAGCTTTTTGGTTATGCCTACTGGTACCATGGGAGGGACTGTAATCTTAGGGCGCAAATGGATGATGGCCACCAAGTGCAATATCGATTGGGCAACCAGACAAGTCACAACGCAAAAACCAACACTAGGTCTGACCGCTCAAAATCCCGCACCTAAGTCATCCACTCAAATATTAGATAACGAAAAATCACAAAGTCCAGTGGCAAAACCATCTTTGATTGTTGGCCACCCCTCTAACGCTTCAATGCCAAGAGTGGAAACAGGCAAGGTGGTCCCTAAAGCTTCACTTACTATGCCAAAGAGTACATACAAATGGGTCCCCAAAGCTTCGTTAACAGCTACTTCCCCTGCTCAATCTCGTTCAGCCACCAAGAAGCCTCGTAAAAGGAAAGCAGCTACCCACCCGAGAAAGGGAAATGTAACATCGCGATGGATCCCTAAAAAATTATTAGTAGCCCAAGGGTACTACGAGGGGAATGACCAGATTTGGGTCCCTAAACATAAGGTGAATCCCTCTACATCACCTGTAAAACCTTGCAAACCAATTGTTGCCACCCCAATGACAATTCAAGACCGTGGTAAGGGAAAGGTAACAGAGTGCTCCGCACCACTTCCAGAGTTAGTTTGGATTCCCAAACGATATCGATCATTACCACCTAGCTCAGGAAGGGGGGAGCCACATGAAGCTTCTAGCTCCTCATGCCAGGCACACACTCATATAGAAGTTTCTACATGCTCTACACCTACTCTTGTCAACACCCAACAAAAAACCGATGAGCCTACATCTCCCCTTGTAATAGTATCGATGGAAACCATTTCCTCCATTCGTCAATGGGAGCGTACACTACCATCTTTGCAATTGGATGTGGCCACAAGGGTCATAAAAAGCTATCTGCCCACATCACAAGCTATGACCCGCTGGACAAATTGGTTCCAAGAGGCTGCAACATCATTGCAAATAATATGATCTACCCAAGGAAAGGGGGAGCATGTACTCACGCTCGACATTCTAATGCTTCCTCCTTAACCTTCTCCCCTGACCATGTAATTGCCAAATTCAAGGGGATGTATATATATAGCTTCATACATTATAAAAAACAACAAAAAAAAGAAAAGAAAAACAAAAAATAGTAAAAAGAGCAAGAGCACAAAAAGAGGATAAATATCCGTATACAATCAAGAACTAGATTGACCTGTCTCACAAACCTACTGATGCTATATCTGTGTTTGCAGATATGGCAGATGCACGATCATCATACACTTCATCCACTCCCGCCTTTGATGAGAGGTATCATCTGTACCTTTCTCAGATATTTCACATGTGCTATCCTGTAATTGAAACTGAATGGGATCATATAGATGTATTAGCCAGAGAGGAAAATGTTGAGGAATTAGAATGGCTAATTCGCCTATTAACCATGACTGACCCCTACTCCGTAGAGGACATATCCCCGATAGCCCAATGCTTTCCTTTTCCACAAGATGACTATCCTCGCATGGTTACATTCTTGATGAGTCTATGTGGATGGGAAAATGAAAAGGAAATATCTGACAATGATGAATGGACGGATGAAACTCATGGCACTACTGAGGTTGATTTTATTTATTTGGATGATGCGGATAGAGGCTTAGCCTTAGGGCTAGAGCCAGGACTCTACAACATCCTCTTACCGTATCCTCAGTAGTAGTGTGGTGACTGGTAGATAGGTTAGTGTTTTCAAGTTTTTTCTAGTTTAGATTCTTTAAACGAGTCTTGAATTTTCACACTGATGTGCCTCTCGAGGTATAGTGCTTGTTAGTTGATTGTACAGGTTAAAAAGTTTGAGGTGGGTTCGCTTCCAAGTCCAGAGACTGCCGCAACGTTCATCAAAATATATCTACATCAAATTGCAAGCTGTCTCGTCAAATCAAGGAGATCTCCAATTACAGGTGTAATTCTTCCATACCCACTCTCTTTCGTTTTTACTATTCAATCAATTGCATAAACTATAATGCATGACCACATGGAAATTATCAATGTACTACTTAGTTTTTGAAGTTGCTTGCATGCTAGTGTAAATCATTAATGAGCTTAACTTTATTGGGAATATTCCTAGGCAGCATGACGTCTTTAGTTAACCTTGGAATACGATTGTCTTAGGTCTAGGGTCAAACCATCTTAATGTTTGAACACCTGGCTGTGTGTGTGTTGACCTCTAGGACATAGATTTTACCCCTTGTCGAAAAGATGTAAGAACACATTTTAGTTCAGGAGCGAAGATCAAAACAAACTTTAAAAAAAAAAAAGCCTACAATAAATGGCAATACAAGTCTATGATGTGCTTTAATGTTGGCCTATCGCCTTATTGATACTTGGTAGGCGAGGAGTATTCTACTCCAGACCGATGCCTTGGTTGGTAGGGGGTAGCCTTGCCTAAAGTGAGCTAATAGATTCCTGGATAATGCCTTGTGTTAAACATGGTACCAGGATCGATGTTAGTTTTGCCTTAGGAAGGTCGCCATTGTGTATAAAAATTGTCATGTGCAAAAAAAAAAAAAAAAAAGGCAAAAGGCTCCTGTAACTCTGATGTTTCTTGTGTCCCTAGGCTCGTGGTAACTACTTGTTCTTAGAGTAGACACAGTATGGTCATCTGTTTATTTATTAAGCTTGGTTATTTTCCTTGACTTAGGCCAGTTATAAACCTTGATTAACCTTTGACACCTTGCTAACTCTTGAATTCCTTTCAATAATTTTAAACTCCTATTAATTTGCTACACTAGCTCACTTATGTACCCTTAAACTAAGTTCTAATAGCATCATCCATTGTGGTCTCACACGCTTGAATTTATACACTTTATATCTTTTGAATTCCAGCATACCTTCACTCTACTTCCCTGTTTTGCAGACGGTCTACCACAACAACCCTCTCGAGCTTACCATACCATAGCTTCCGAGGACGGAATCTACATCAGGAAGGGGGGCATGTTAACCCATGGCGGACATTGCGACATACTATATTTTACGTCATTAATTTAAATATTCTGAGTCATGGGCCGGGCTTGTCGGCACCATATGTTAAGGATGAAGGGATTGGGTGATCGCCGATGAGAGGCGCACCTTGGATATCAATAGGATAAGGGTTAGGGTCGGCCGACCATGTATGGGCGCCCAAGTGTGAACGGCCAAGTCACCTATATGAGTCAAATGTAACCCTAAAATCCTCATTCTCATGTGTTGTGAATACAAGAGTGCTCTTGCCTTATCTCTTTGGTTTCCTTCTCCTGCGTTTGTGTGAGAGAGAGAGAGTGAGTGAGAGAGCGATCGAGCACTGTGTAGCGGCACGGCGGCGGAGAGGCGGTAGAGCGGCGACGGCGGCTCTTCCTTCACGGCTGCGAAGCGGGAATCCTTCAAGGCGGCGGTTGAGCGGTGAGTGACACACCCTTTGGCATTCTGTTTGAGCTTCCTTCCTTGGTTGTATGCTTGTAGCCATTCGTGGCTCGCAATACGGTGTCTGGCAAGTCCCCAGCTACGACCTGTGCGGCAAAAGCGCACATTTTTTTTGTGCGCTTTTGCCGCACAGGTCGTAGCTGGGGACTTGCCAGACACCGTATTGCGAGCCACGAATGGCTACAAGCATACAACCAAGGAAGGAAGCTCAAACAGAATGCCAAAGGGTGTGTCACTCACCGCTCAACCGCCGCCTTGAAGGATTCCCGCTTCGCAGCCGTGAAGGAAGAGCCGCCGTCGCCGCTCTACCGCCTCTCCGCCGCCGTGCCGCTACACAGTGCTCGATCGCTCTCTCACTCACTCTCTCTCTCTCACACAAACGCAGGAGAAGGAAACCAAAGAGATAAGGCAAGAGCACTCTTGTATTCACAACACATGAGAATGAGGATTTTAGGGTTACATTTGACTCATATAGGTGACTTGGCCGTTCACACTTGGGCGCCCATACATGGTCGGCCGACCCTAACCCTTATCCTACTGATATCCAAGGTGCGCCTCTCATCGGCGATCACCCAATCCCTTCATCCTTAACATATGGTGCCGACAAGCCCGGCCCATGACTCAGAATATTTAAATTAATGACGTAAAATATAGTATGTCGCAATGTCCGCCATGGGTTAACAAGCCCCACGGCGGCCAGCCCAGCGGGCGGGCGGGCGGGCGACGGGCGGCGGCCAGCCAGGAGGCGGCCACCAGCGCTGCAGGCAACCAAAAGAAGAAGAAGAAGAAAAAAACCATTTATTTTTTTTATATATATTTCATTATTCATTTTTAATAAAATTAAAAATGAAAGTAGATTTAAACGGATCCTCTCTCTCGGCTGGGGAGGAGGAATAATCCCGACAAGGGATAATCCGAGTTTTTCAGGCACAACTTCTCGAGCGAATTAAATTTTTATGAGTTGCAGGCATTTTTTCTCGTGGATCGGAGTATCCCAGACTAGCGACGCTTGTAGAGGCTCGCAGGAAACACAAATCGACAGGCAACCGTAAAGGGGGGTGACTATTCTCTCTCCACCACTGCTCATTTTATTAGCGTTTTTTTTAGTAATTTCCGAGTTCTCAAATTATTTTTTGCAAGAATTAAAGATGTCTGCTAGACATAGTGTGTCCCCACCGCCTTCTACTTCTCTAGGTTTTTTTGGTCTCTTGTCCTCGGTCGTGGGTTTGACCCCGACCGAATTGTCAGGCCGTACATGCCCGACCGTTGTTCGGTCCGGAGTGCGCTCGTCGATCACGCGTGATCCGCTAGCGCCCTCCTCGTCTATTGACCCTGCCTTAGGACCCAGCGGCCGCATTGGCAGATGACCCCTTTTTGGCCGACGAGCTAGAAGACATGAACATCGACGTCACCGACGAGGGGACCGAGGAGGACCTCTTGGAGTACGACGACGATGATTATGACCTATTGGACTCTGCTGATGTCCTGACAGAGACGGAGCTCTCTAGTGGACTGTTTAAATATCTTAATGCCAAACTGAACAATATGGGTAAAGTCCAGGCTGATTTAGTCACGATGCTACAAAGCATCTCCACACGGTTAGATGCACTGACAGCCGCCTCCGCTAGTACTGTGACTCCTCGTGGTAGCCGAGCTCCTGCGGCACGGGTGAGCGTAGCCTCGCCAGTGGTTGCAGGAGTACAGGCCGATGCGCCTGCGGGGCCATCCGTAGCGAGACAGCTTCGTCGTTATTAAAAGACTTACAGCCGCCTAGTTTTGGTGGCGAGGAGAAGGAGAGAAACAAGGACTTGGTCAATATGTTTCTAGCGAAGTGGTCAGATTTGCACGCGCTGCGAACAGCAGCCTAGCCGGATACAGCCCGTAGAGGCTAGCCTCTCATTAAAACCGGCAAAGCGTACAAGTGGTGGATGAGTTTGACAACTCGTCCTGCCACTTGGACGGAGTTTGAAACGATGTTTCGAAAAGAATTTTTGCCTGTTAATGAGGCAGAGAGAAGCTGGGAGTTATGGGACAAGTGCTCGATGGAGAACAAATCCCTAACTCAGTACATCTCAGACTATAGGGAGATCGTACTCAAGCTAAAGGGAATCGATGCATTCCAGACATTGCGAGGCTTTAAGAGAGGCCTCAAAGATGATTACCTTGAGTATGTAGAGCCCTTACAGCCTAAAGACCTGGCAGAGGCAATTAAATATGCGCAGATATTTGATGACATCAAGCGCCGTAGTGCGCGTGGTGGTTCTAGCAGGGCCGAGGGTAGTGAAAAGAGGAGGTCAGGCCTCAAAAGAAAAGGGTTCCGCAGTGTGATAAACAAGGGGATAGGACGGACCAGGAAGGACAGGGTGGTCATTGGTCTAAAAAACCACGACCATCCAAGAAGAAAAGAGACAGCGAAATCCAAAAGAAAGAGCAATATATTAAAGCGCGAAAGGAAAATCGCTGCTTTAATTTCAATGAAGTAGGGCACACGAAGGCTGAGTGTCCAAAGCCTAAAGCGAGCACGAGTGGCAACGAGCCCAAAAAAGATGGTAAATCTTCTAGGCAAGTGCAGAGACTCCCTCTCAGTTCCACAGTGTTCAGAGAGGTGACAGTGTGTCATTGTGATGAGCATCACGCTTGTTCAGTGACACCAGCGATGTGGCAGCCTATTGTAGGTCCGCATGACATGGTGCGCATGTATGGCACCATAGGTGGCCGTAGAGTCACAGTTTTTATTGATGATGGAGCTAGCCACAACTTCTTGAACTACTCGTTAGTCAAGAAGTTGGGGTTGACTGAGACCCGGAGTGATCATGAATATACTGTTGGCCTAGCCAACGGATATGACAAAACGGTATGGAATACCATAGTATTGGGGTTCCCATTATCTATGCAGGACTATGAGGCTCCACTTGACTTTCAGGTCATGCACTTAGCCAGAGCAGACGTATATCTAGGCAGGGAGTGGCTGTATGGCTTGGGCCCTAGTCTAGCTCGGAATTACTTACATAACGCTATGTTATGAGCACGGAGGTAGAGTCATTACCCTGCAGGGCGACCGTACTGTCCCTGCCACACCACTTATTTCCTCCATGGAGCTGTGTACAGCGGTCCACAGAGACCAGATAGCAGAGGTATATGCCTGTCACCCTCTTTTGAATTTTGTTTCCGTAGATGAAACGATAAATGATGTTTGCGTAGACAAACAAGGAAAACAAAATAACCTTGGACAAGACCCATTGTTTGAAAACCCTGTTTGGCATGCATGTGATTCAAACAAGAAAAAATCCAAGGTGAATGAGACATTAAAGAAAAAGTACGTAGATACTTTAATGAATTTATTAGAGGAATTTCAGGATGTTTTTCCTGATGATCTACCAGATGGTTTACCACCATCTAGAGAAGTAGACCATGGCATCGAAGTTATGCCAGGATCAAAACCTATAAGCAAACCTGCTTATAGGTTAAGCCACTCCGAGGCACAGGAGGTGGAAAAACAATTAACGGAATATTTGAACAAAGGCTTTATTCGGCCTAGTTCAAGTCCGTGGGCATCGCCTATTCTTCTGGTAAAGAAGAAAGACGGATCTATGCGGATGTGCATAGACTATAGGGCTCTTAATCAGATAACGAATAAGAACAAGTATCCAATGCCACGCATGGATGAGTTGTTTGATCAACTCTATGGATCGAGATACTTTACAAAAATTAGACCTGAGATCAGGATATCATCAGGTTAGAATAAAAGTAGAAGATGTTGCGAAGACAGCATTTAGGACACGTTTCGGGCATTTTGAGTTTCTGGTTATGCCATTTGGGCTAACCAATGCTCCAACGACGTTTATGACGCTGATGGATAGCATTTTACGTCCATATCTGGGAAAATTCATAGTAGTTTTCCTAGATGATATTCTTGTGTACAGTAAGACACAGAAAGAACACATAGAGCATTTGCGTCTAGTGTTCGAGTTATTGCGAAAGCACAAACTATTTGCAAAGAAGAGCAAATGTGAATTTTCTGAAACAAAAATTCACTACCTTGGCCATATTATATCCGCCAATGGTACACGGATGGAGCCAAAAAAAGTAGAGGCTATTCTTAAATGACCAGTGCCAAAGAATCTCGAGGAATTGCAGATTTTTCTTGGCATGTCGGGGTTCTACCGACAGTATGTGAAGGACTACGCGAAGATCGCAGTCCCATTGACTGACCAGTTATTACGGGCAAAAACTAAAAACATTAGTTGGGGGGTGCCCAACAGAAAAGCTTTGATAAGCTCAAGGTGACCGTAGCAGCTGCACCTGTTTTGACTATTGTCGATCCAAATGAGCCATTTGTTTTGGAAACAGACGCTAGTAATGAGGCCATTGGGGCCGTACTTATGCAAAGGGGACGCCCAATTGCATTTGAGAGTAAAAAGTTAGATCGTGCGCAGCGTAACTACTCGGCTTACGAGCGAGAGTTACTAGCGATAGTTCATGCACTGAAAAAGTGGAGACACTATTTATATGGTGCTACTTTTGAGGTCCGGACGGACCATGAAAGTCTGAAATGGCTTTCAAGTCAAAATGAACTGAAGGGTAGAAAAGCTCGGTGGGCGGAGATTCTATAGGAGTTTGACCTTCAGATACGTTACCAGAAAGGTAAGTATAACGTGGTGGTAGATGCACTTAGTCGCATGCCACAGATTAATGAACTTAGTTTCACAGTCTTCAAGAATGATTTCTTGGAGTCCCTACGTGGTTTATGTGAGCACAATCCATCTTTTACAGAGGTTTGGCGTGCTGTACACGTACGCACTTCTTCACAGACGCGACCACCTCCCTCGTTGGCACGGATTGCTAGTCCGGAGAGACTGGCCGAAGGTGCAATGGGAAAAGAAGCGAGAGTTAGTCCGGAGAGACTAGCCGTGTCTTCTGGGTATAGTTTAGAGCCGGAGAGCTCTACGTAGGCCCTTCATCACCTTTGACTGCCACGGCTTCAAAGGGGAGTGATAAACCTCGTCGGGGGGAGAAATATGCTAATTACTCCATTGATGACAGGTACTTACTCTACAAGGGTAGAATATGTGTACCAACTATTGGTGACTTTCGGGCCCAAATTCTTAAAGAAAGTCATGATAGTCCAAGTGCGGGTCATCCTGGGATTCAGAAGACCTATGCACTAGTAAAATGACAGTTTTATTGGCCTAGTTTGTTTAAGGACATCCAGACTTATGTGCTAAAATGCAGTAAGTGTCAGGTCAATAAACATGAACGTCTTAAGGTTGGAGGACTACTCCATCCGCTGGAGATTCCTCAAAGGAAATGGGAAAGCATTTCCATGGATTTCATTACTGGTTTACCCAAGACGAGTCGAGGGAATGACTCAGTGTGGGTGGTAGTGGACAGGTTAACTAAAATGGCAAAGTTTATCGCCACGAAGAAAAATGTTAAAACGCCAGAGTCGGCAAAACTCTTTATTGAACATCTCTATAAGCTATATGGCCTGCCCGCAGATATAGTGTCAGATAGAGATACAAAGTTCAACAGTCATTTTTGGAGGGAAGTCTTCAAAAAGTTGGATACTACTCTGAGTATGAGTACGGCAGATCATCCGGAGTCTGATGGTCAAACTGAAAGAGTTAACCAAATTCTAGAGGATATGTTGCGTTCTTATGTTAGTAAGAAGCAATCGAATTGGGAAGAGTACTTGCCCTTACTAGAGTTCGCATATAACAGCTCCAAACACTCAGCGACTGGATTTACACCATTCATGTTAATGTATGGATTCCAGCCAAGATCTCCGATGGCTGTAGGCCTAGAAAAGGAGAAGATTCAATTGTCAAGGATTTCCTTGAAGATATGAATGATATGCTCAGAGCCGCACGTGAGAGCATTCGTAGCGCTCAGGATCGCGCTAAAACTTATGCGGATAAAGGACGTAGAAAGGTGACCTTTGCAGAAGGTGACTTTGTATTCCTCAAGGTTCCTGCGCAGTCAGAAACCATGAAAACGGGAAAGTGTGATAAACTTTCTCTGAGATATTGTGGTCCTTTTAAAATCCTTAAGAAGATTGGGGACGTAGCATATAAACTTGAGTTACCGGAGAGTTCTCAACGGAGAGTTCTCAAGTCCATCCTCTCTTCCATGTCAGTAAACTGAAGAAATCAGTTCACGGGTTAGAGAACGCAGTTTCTCCAGAGATTTTGGTGGACTTGATAGAGCCACCAAAGATACCACATGAACCTGAAAAGATTCTAGAGTATCATGACAGACAAACCCGACATAAAGTGTACCAGGAGGTACTTGTTAAATCGACAGATAGGGATGAGGAGGTAGCTACCTGGGAACGCCGTAGTGCAATTTCCAAAAGGTGTCCCGAGTTTGTTTTCGAGGACGAAAACTCTTCTTAAGGGGGGGGTAATGTCACGTAGGCTTTAACGCCTGACCGACGGGGCAGACCGAGATCGCCATGTCCGGGGTTCAGTGGGAGAGGACGCCCATGCGGAGTCATGGGCAGCCAGGCTAGTGTGGACGGTAGGCCACACACTATATAGCCTGGGGGATGAGGAGCAATCCTCATTCTTCCTCTATGGTTGGGTGGTGAGCCAGAGGCCGTCCCCTCCTGTGTGGTAATGCCTGTAGATATAGCGGCGTTACGGATATCTAACACTATGGGTCACTATGGACCAAAACTTGAGGCAACCGCTCCAAAATTTGGGAGACATGACCAAAATTGGGGGGAATTTGTTGCTAATCTTGATAAGGGAATGCTAATCAAAATGTTTTTACTGTCATCCTCTATCTTGCTTGATTTTGAGAGCTTTTGGAGCCTTGATTTGTAACCTTAATCTAGCAAGTGCTTAGGGCTCCTAAGCTTTCCATAGACCTCCTTAATGGTGAATTTCATGAGGAATCAAGGCCGATATGCTTTGTGCTTTAGGACTTCCATTCAACTGGTTTCTGCACCGATTTGAGGAGGTATCACGACCGTTTTGTTTGATTAAGGGTTTACTTATGAAAGTCGTGTTGTTTAGATGCTAATTACGTCTGGATTCAGCGCTGAATCGCACATGACGTGCTCTAGTAGTGGGCTGCATAGCTACGTTTTCCATTGCTTTGGTTGTAAGCTTAAACTTGTTTAAGCTTGGATTAAATATTGCAAGGCATAATATGGATAATAAAGTACTTGAACTGTTGCGTTTTTCTATGCATGGTTGTGGGGAGTTGATCAGCCACGTTGTTGCATTTCCATAGCCTCCAATGTAAGCTTAAGCTCACTTAAGTTTGGTTAACCTTGTTTTAATCATTCCAAGCTCAAGTGTGGGTTATAAGGCTTTCCATGGCTGCGTTTTCTCTTGTTGTGTTTCCATAGTGTTTTTTTGGTGTGATTTTGCTGCTTTTTCATGGTTTTGGAGCAAGTAAGAGCTTGCCTAAGCTTGGCATAAGAAGAGCCAAGTTTAAGCTTAGAAACAAGTGACTAAAAGGAGATGCAAATCTACTACATTGAAAGAAGAAAGCTTCTGGGAGGAATTTTCTATTCAAGAGGTGTGGAAGGACATGCTTACCAAGCTTTGATCATCCTCTTCATGTTTCAACCATCCCAAGTCTCAAGGTTTCAACATTCAAGCAATAATCATGGAGTAAGTATCATTTTAAATGTTTGAATGCCATTGCTAAGAAGCTTCATTACAAGTGATATAAGGGATGCCTATGGCTGCAGTTTAGGTGCTTGGAATGCCATTACTTTGCCTACTTGCATGCTAATTGCAATGATAGGAATGCTCATGAGACTTTGAAGCTCTTGCATAGCCATTACATCTAGCATTGAAAGGACTTTTGGATGCATAATATGAGCCATTGATTTGCTTAAGCATTAAAGAAACATCACTCCTTTGGTGTTCATTGAACCAATTGGAGTCTACTTGCCACCATATGATTGATTGATTGGTGCATTGATGAGGGACATGGAGAAAAGGCAAAGGGGTTGAAGTGATGCAAATCAGTGAATTGTGCCTGTGAATCACATGATTTTGGATGCTATGTGGATGTTGTTTTTGTGGTGATTGATGTGATGGAGCTACTTTGGATGAATGGGGAAAGCATGAGTACATGCTCTTTGTAATGATGAAATGAAATAGCATGAGTCATGCTAAAAACATTGTAAGTACTCCTATCTTATCCTTTCGAAGCTATATCCACATACACTTCACTTGTATCCCACTTAAATTCATAGTGTCTAGTATGCTTGTAATGAGGGTACCTCGAGCATTGGAGGAGAGGCCCGGGGGGAGCATGGCATGAACTCTCCTTGTCGTGATGAGTGCTTTTGGTAAGCAGCAAGGAGGGGGATTAAGTAGTTGGATGTGAAGACTTGGTAAGCAGCAAGGAGGGGGATTAAGTAGTTGGATGTGAAGACTTGGCTTCAACTTGTGCCTAGAATCGGAATAGGTAGTACTACGAGGGTGGGAAGGCTTGGCCAGGAGATCGGCAAGCATAAAGCTCATCTTTGACACAAAATCGACTACATTGCAAGCATGCCGAGGCTATGGAAGCCATTGATCACTTGATTGGATATGCCATGGATGTTTGCTAGTGGTCAAAGCATAAGGGTTACATGAGCAAGCATATGCTTTCGATGATGATCATTTGGGGCATTATATCATGAGTGGATATTGGGCAATTGCTTTTGCATTTTGATTGAGATTTGGGCCAAATTGTGGGGAAACTATGGCAAATTTTTTGTGATTTTTTTGCACTCTGCAGTGGGTAAAGAAGTGCAATTCAGTCCCAACTTGCTCAAGATCTCTCAAGGTTCTTTTGAAGTCTTAAAAGGGTGTCTTAAGGCGGTCCTAACTAGCCATCAAGTGGTTGATTCGGACACCATCTCAGGGTACAAAGTGGAGAGTTCTGTCAGGCTGAAAACCCTAATTCAGCTAAAAATGGAGTGGACTGAATATTAAAGGTGTCTACATAGCCTAAGAACACTACTAAAGAGCTTCCCAATGAGCCAACAGGTTTCCAATTCCATGACTGTCTGGATGGTCGACCCCTTATAGTTGACTTTCAGCTTTAAAAGTCAAAACAAAGCGGTATAGGGGTATTTGAAATGGTGATCTAGGGTGATAGAAGTGTTCTTCTCATCGAGACGAACGTGGCAAGCCTTTGATCTTTCAATTTCGACATTGGTAGCACCGAAAACCCTAAGTTAATACCATGGGTGACTGTGAACAAGAGGGAATGCCTTTACATAACATGAGTGATCACATGGTGAATGAGGGCATGTCAAGGCACACATGTGGAAGTGCACAAGTTTCTTTGGAGCACATTACTTTGGATATGCTAAAGGTTACTATCATTGAAGCTATGAAGGATGCACAAAGGGATATTTTCTTCCAAAACAGTGAGCTTTTAAGGCAAAACAGTGAGCATATGTTGCAAAGCATGGAGCAAATGTTCAATGCTATGAATGAGGGCTTCAAGAAGCTTGGTGATGGGATACATGAAGTGCAAAGGTGTGTGGAAAAGATTAACACTTCCCTTGATAGGACAAGAGGCTAGTCACAACCACAACGGTCATTTCCAAATCCATCATCTTGTGGGCTTATTCGGCATGGAAATTGTGAAATTAAGGTGAGAACTTCCAATGGGTACACTCAAAGTATGAAGATAGCACTTCAAGAGAACCCAAAAAATGTTTCTCATGTTGAATCACCATTGTCAAAGCCCTATGACAAGGAAGGAAAGCATAGGCAAGATTTGATGGAGTCAAATCAAAAAGAAATAGCCATAATTTCCAATCAAGATAACAAAGATAGGTATGCACGGTTATATGACCATGTCATACACTCCAAGTTACCAAAGTCCTTAAAAAGAGTGAATTTGTGGATCGTATGATTTCTACTCCTATTAGAAGCTTATGGTTCAAGCATGGTGAATCATTTGTACAAGCTTTGCTCTCTATTGATGGGGGAAGGAGTCACCTGTATATAACTCAAGGATTGGATTCGCGATTGGGATCCCCACTTTTGTACATTTCCATGCAATGAGGAAGACAAAGTGAAGCAAGCGACATGCAAATTTGGAGGCAAAGCTAGACAATGGTGGCTGCAAGTAATGCATGAGTACACATGGGATTGGGAAAATTTAGCCTATGAAGTGGTACAAAACTTTGTGGCTACTAGCAATGGAGCTTTAGGGAAAATGCATTCCATTATTACATGTGAATTCATTGCCTAAGTATATCGGAGGAATATTGGTACCTTCTTTGTGCCTAACATTGAGGAGAAGGAGATCATTGGTGGATTTGTGCAAAAATTAGGCAAGGAGTTCATGCAAGTGGTCCAATGCATCATGGATATTGACAACGACATTGCTCTTAATGAGATCATGTTGTTAGTGGAGCTCTTCTACAAGCCTACCCCGTCTATACATGGGATTTCTACTAGGAGTTCACTTCAGTCCACATCTCTTATTGGAAGCCATTGCTATGGGGACACTTCAAGTGATGAAGGCAAAGTTAATGATATATGTCAGGTGGCTTCAATGCATGTATGGATGGCTGAAAATAAACCAGTGGATTCCCATGAAGATGCAAGTGTTGATGGTGGGAAAGATGAAGAGCAAATGCGTGGATCTCTTCTTAGGGAGAATTGTATGGATAAAGATGAATGTAATGATACTCTTCTTGATGATGGAGACAATGCTTATGAAGATTTTCATGGTGTTACATTGCATGAGGGATTTGTGGTTGCCAACCATGAAGATGTGGCATATGATGTGAATTCACAAAATGATGGTGTGGATGAAAGTAATAATGTGGTTGATTGTGATCCTTATGATGACATTTATGAGGAAAATGTTTTGGGTAATGATGATGATGGTGCTTTGGTTTATGGAAGTGATTCATGGGTGGACTTTGATGGCGGATCATTGGTTGGTGATGACACTTCCAACCATGATATTTCATACCCATTTGATCCCGATATACATGGAAAGATGCTCGATGTGGATTCATTTCCATATGATCCAGGTGGATAGCATGCATTTCCACTTGAAGTGGATGGATTTCCATATGACCCGGGTGGATACTATGCATTGCCATTTGGAAGTGGATGCGTTTCCTTTTGAATCGGGCTTTTTTGGAAGTCAACCTTATTGATGGGGACTTGGTGTGGGTCACCTATTACCTTATGCTTGAGTCTTCATGAAATAAGTACAGTTGTATGGTGTCTTTGGACAGCTATATGCATGGAATGGGATGATGATATGAAGGACGCCATTGCTGTAAATTTACTATATGGACAGCCATGGTCATTGGTGCACTTCACCACTCATCAATCAACGCTCAACAAGACTCCGTGGGATTATGGATATCATAGAGAGCAGTCCATATGTACATCAAATAAGTGGACAGTGGAGTTCTTTTGGTGTGAGGCACTTTTGGAGTTGCAACAAATGTACTTCCACATTCATGAGGGAAGTCAAGAAGATTCCCAACAGCCCATACATTGCTCCATACATGGTTTCGAGGACGAAACCTTTGGGTGGGGATGGTTTGTAATGAAGGGGGCTTGGAATTAGACTCAAAGAGAGCCCATGGGCATAGATATGGCCGGGCAAGTATGGAGGCCCAACATTAATGAGTGAGAAAAGGTGGGCAAGTATATAAGTGAATATTGTAACTAGGGGTAGAACATACTTTTACCAATGAAAGCATACTTCTTGGAGCTTCATGTTTCTATGGCTATGGTGGTACTCCATCTTGAGTGTATGGCTATGGTGGTACTCCCTTGAGTGCATGTGGTACTCCATCTTGAGTGTATGTGGAACTCCATCACGAGTGCATGTGGTACTCCATTATGAGTGTAATCTTTCTCTCTTTGTTTTCCCTATTATTACACTGACAAAATTCCCTAGATGGAAAAAGTAACCCCTGATGACGATTTTTGGTAATCCAATCACCCCATCAAACCTCAAGGAAGCATACTGATCAAATCAATATGGAAGTCATGAAATAGATGTAAATCAGAAATTATACTGCATAGAAATACTCAGAAACATGTCCACATTCTACACTTGGACTCCATCTGGTTCTCTTCAGCACTATCTGACAACATCCAAGTAGAGCAATATAAGCATGTATTCAAGCTTCATAAAAAAGACATATGGATCTGGGAAGATATCTGGAACAACTCCAAATGCAGATGGCTTACAGAAAAAGAGCTCAAACACATGTTTAGAACATCACAGGAAGACATCCTCTTGATTCATAGTAGAATGCATTTGTGGCGGCCTCATGAGTGACAGAATAACCCAACTCCAAGTCAGGGGGCCCTTCACCCACAAAGCCTTTGCGTGGAAAACAAAGGTTAAAATCATGCCAATTCCACCTCTTCTCCCCCAAGGACCTCCTCTTCATTGCAAACTAAACAACAGATAGAACATCCTATGGGACAGGAAACAATGGGGCCTAAAATTACAGAATATGTGATCTCCTTTCATTCTGCCAAAAAAATCATGCCTACTTTGGGTGATTGCCCATAAAGCTCTATGGACAAACTCAAGAGCTCAACGCTTTGGATTTGGTAATGGAGAATGCCCAAGATGTCATGATGCATTGGAAACAATAGAACACCTGTTTCTTGGGTGTGCCCACAACATAGAAGCCATTAAATTTGTAAACCATTGCATAAGCTCCGTGTAGAACTAGCAACCATCATGGCAAGAAATTCTCCAGGGACAACCGATCAAATGTTCTACTAGTCTTTGGAATATCATTCGTGCTGAATATCTTTGGGCTATCTAGATTCGTAGAAATAACTATTTGTTTAAGATTAATTTACAAAGCAATATCATGCATGGACTGAGTTCTGAGCTGCTGCATTTGCAGATGAAGATGTTGCATAAAGCGAGCTTGAAGGCCTGTGAAGCGCAGTACACAAAAAATGCAATAGAAGAGACCCTGCAGATGCTCAAGGTGAAAGAAGATTTCCAAGAGAAAATAAGAGAGATTCAATATAAAAGAAAATTTCAGGACGGCTTGGTGGTGGGGCTGATTAAGAAGTGGAGCTCCTGATAAAAGATTCTGAACTGCATAAATACATATTGGGCCTCACTCAGATGAGAAATGTGCTAGCTTAAATCTTGTTGTAGACCCTTGGGTCTGATTTGTGTTTTGGATTGTCATCTGTATATCCTTCTTAATTCAATATATTTACAATTTCTCAAAAAAAAACATGGTTCCCAACAATGGCACGTAAAAGGTAAGCGCTCTTCACTTAGTTAGCCTTGAGCTATTGAGTTTGGTGGGTTTGGGTTTTCCATTGGTACTTAGAGTTTGTGTAGACTCTTGTGTAGGGTTTATTGTTTTATGCCATTTGGTGAAAGATCTGATGCGGTGATGCAGTGGTTTGATCTGGTTGTAAGAAAGCATATTTTTGAGTTGATTTTGGGATAAACTAATAGATCAGGTGGTTAATTTGAATTGTTTTTGGTCAAATGTAGGTTTGGATAAGGTAGCTTTATTGCTTTCTTTTAAACATTGTTGTGTTTTTAAAGATTAAATACCTTTTTTCCTTTGGTTAGTAGATTAGGGTTAGTTTTGATTAGTATTCTAACAATCGTTGGCATTAGCATTAGTTAGTAGTATTAATTTTGGGAGATAGTATTAATAGTTAGTATTAATCGTTGGCATTAGCATAAGTTAGTAGTATTAATTTTAGGAGATAGTATTAATAGTTAGTATTAATAACAGGCTTAATTATTAATATTAGTTAGTGATTGATCTCACATAGTCCTTCTCTAGGTTTACCACAGAGTAGGGTGATTAGTATATCACTGAGAGATATTAGGAGATGATTAGAAAGGAGATTAAGTTATTTTGATTAACCCTAATCACAAGCACTCAAGTAATTATTTTTTGCCATGTTAGAAAAACTTTGATTCCTTTTGGGTCCTTTAAATCGTTGATTTAGCAAGGCCAAAATAGAGAGAGATATATAAATAGACAATGAAGGGACTGCCATGCTTTTTCCACTCTTTGTAACCCCAACTTACCACATGTGCTTCCCTTGCCACCCACAGCCTCCTCGGCTAGCTGTGCACCCCACCTTCAATCCCATAGTATCGCCTATTTTTAGGCCCATTTTGGCCCCCTTTTTCAGCCACTCGTAGCGTCGTCTTCAGCTCGGCCATGGTGGTCGTTTGCGCCACCTTCTTGGCCTACGTAGGCCATTTGTAGCGCCGTCTTACGCAAGTAGCCCCCGCTTGGACCCACCTGAGGCTGTCATCGCTCCGCACCTACCCGCACCGTGCTCCGTCGGTCACACCGCCTTACCTTGCCCTAGTCCCCACGCCCATTGTCTATGCCTCCGCCTTTCCGGTGCTTGATTCACCTTGTTGGTTGGCCGCCCGTGATGCGCACGCTCGCTTGCTGCGCCGACCTCATGGCCCTTATGCCTTACTGAGCTGTTGTGCTTGTTGCCCTTGATGTTGTGGCAGCCCACAATAAAACGAGATGCCAAAAGGTACAAGTCAAAGGGTATATCCTTTCATAACTTACCCATTAGTGGGCTATATAAGTGTAACCTCCACCATGAATTGTGAAAAACAACGTACAAGTTACAAGCTTTCGTGTGTGCAACGCTGATGTTACAGAGAGGATCTACAACCCAATCCTTCTTTCTACATGGTAGGAGCCTGTTGGGGGGTTCTCCTTGTACTTTGAACACGATGAAGCCAAACCGCGAACCCTAAAACTGCCGAAATACAGCAGCACCGTTTTCTCCTGGTGCGTAGAATACTTCAATAGTATGCTGGATGTAGATGCCCAAGAGGCACAACAAATAGCCCTTGAGGCTAGTGGAGACGAAGGCCACGGTTTTGACTCAGGCCTTGTGGAGGACAATATCAACCCACAACATGAAGCAGACGATGGCTATGACAGCCACGCTGCAGAAAAAGAAGCAGACGATGGCTATGAAAGCCACGTTGCAAACAAAGATTCAGACCATGCGGTCTCAAATGGCGATGGTCATGAAGGCCATGATGCAGCCAACCCTATTGCCTACGATCAAGAATTTGCCATTCATGATGATCACGAAGGTGCATCGAATAGATATAATGATGATGACGCATATGATATCGATGCATTTGATGATATATCAGGCGCTGCTGGTGATGAAAATGCTGATGAGGAATCTGCATATACAAATGAAGGTTGTGACTTTGATGCAGGCACTGATCAAATTGTAGATGGCACTGCCAAAGATGGTGAACAACAGGTTAATAACGCTTGTGCTGGCACAACGGACACGTGGACGTTGTAGATGGTCATACTGCCAATACAAATGCAAGTATTTCCAACGCCTATGCATAAGGAGATACAATTGCAGACGACATTGATCGTGATGTGGATGAAGACAATGATGCAAATGCTGAAGGCGACAGTGATGATAAGGATGCACCCAAATTCAATGAAGACGAGGGTGCTGACTACCCAAATGATGATGCCAAGATAATAATGCTGATTTTGGCATGCCTGAATCAAATGATGCCCATGGAGGAGGCTTCACATCTCTGATGGTTTTGCCTTCGGGTTTTCCCTCCGACATAGCCAATGTTGCAGATCATCCCGCTTCGAATGTTGCAGATAACCAAGATGGTGATGATGACATTGTTCTTCCTTAACCATCGGCTCATAGCCAGGTTGCTGATACAGGGCGTGCGCGGAGAGAGGTTCCAGCTCTCGCGCTCGGTGCGGCAGGGGTGCCCCTTCGCGCCCTTTCTTTTTCTTTTTGTGGCGGAGGCCATGAGCACTTTCTTGATGGCACAGGATACAGGTTTGCGGGGCCTCCAACTCCCCATCCGCACCTCGGAGGAGCTCCTAGACTCGGAGTTTGCGGATGACACTGCTGTCTATCTTCAGGGAGGGGAGGAGAACCTCCGCCGCTTCGCCTCAGCCATGGACAGGTTTTGCAGAGCTTCGGGCGCTTTGATCAACTGGCACAAGTCATGTGGGTTGTGGGTCAGTTCTGTGCCCCCCCGACTTGGAGGCCAGTTGATGGGTTTCAGTGGCTGCCCCCCGGCACTACAGTGCGCTATTTGGGATGCTATGTGGGCATTGACATATCTCCGGAGCAGCAGATAGCCCCCCTTCTTCTGAGCATTCGAAAGAAGCTTCTGTATTGGAGTACCGCTCGTTTATCTCTGGATGGCCGAGTGGTTGTGGCCAACCAGGTTCTGCTTGCTACCATGTGGTACATCACTTCTTGCTGGGCCTTCTCTCGGGCGTGCATTGGCTAGGTGCAGAGGCTCATCAGGAACTTTCTTTGGTCCGATGGCGACGGGCGGCCCGCCAGGGCCAAGGTGGCATGGGCTGTGATCACTCAGCCGAGGGAGAGAGGCGGCCTAGGCATAGTTGATCCTATTTGTCAGAGTCGAGCTTTGCTTGGCAAGTTGGTGGTTCGTGGCCTCCTACCAGGCGCGCTGAGCTGTGGAAGGAGTTTCTTGTTTCCAGGATTCTCAGCCGCACTCCTTCTCTTAGTGGCCCCTAGACCCCCAGCATCAGGTGGATCTTTACAGAGCAGCGATCCAGAGGAGTGGGCCTTGGCTTCGAGGAGCGTTTTACAGCTAGCCTTCTGAGGGCCTCGGAGCATCGGAGGCCATCACTCTTCCAGACTCCCCTGGGCACCGATGAGGAGCGCCTGAGGCAGCCATTGATCTGGAACCCCTTGATCCGACTTCCCAGTGGTCATATGGTTGGATCGGGATCTCACGTGTCGTGGGGCCCGTTGAGCTCCGGCCCAGCCCAGTCCCTAGACGACTGGATATGTTTTAAGCACCTGCCTCTAGAGGTTCAGGAGAGGAGACTCAGCGGGATGAGGGGCAGAGAGTTGATGAGGCAGGACATTGAGGCGGCCATCCCCCGGGAGTGGCGGACTCCAGTACAGGACCCTCCACCTCCACAGCTCGCTCCACAGTGGATGGGCGTCTTTACTCGGCATGAGATCCTTCTAGCGGTCTGCGGCTCAGCAGAGAGAGTCGCCCCACTCACATTCGAGGTGGGAGAGGGAGGCCAGCTTCAGAGGACTTGACTAGATTTGGATGAGTTCCAGGGTTGTATCTTTCAGAGGGTGCGGGTGGTCGGCTTTCATTAGAGACAGTGGCATGTAGACCCCTCACCGGCCTCGATAGGGGAGGACTATTCTTGGAGATTATGGGCTTGGGACAGCAGGCCTCTTATTCGCCTTCAGTGGGATCCAGGCGAGTGGCTTTGGCGAGATCCCTACTTGGCCCCTACCAGCCCAGGCACCCCCTTTTTTCAGTACACAGCGAGGCTGGGGCGGCGGATCCAGAGGCACAGGATAGCGGGCACCCCGGCGGCGGCCGAGCATTGGGGGCGACAGGGGCTCTCCCTTGCCTTCCTTAGGGACTTCTGGCAACGCCTTTGGGCCAGCTTCCGGCCCCGGAAGGTGACGCTTTTTCTCTGGCTTACAGCGCATAGAGGACTGGCTGTGGGGGCTTGGCTAGCTTTTGGTAGACACCCAGCATCCTGCCCTCGGTGCGGCCATGCACAGGAGTCGCAGCGGCACTGCTTATGGGATTGCCCACAGGCACAGCAGGTCTGGCAGCGCGCTCTCAGGATGGTTTTTGCAGGCTCGCCAGGTGAGATGATGGTGACGTGGGGTGCGGTGGCTTGGGCCACGGCGGACAGCGGCCCGGCCCTTGGATACGAGGACGTCCCTGGCAGTGTGACCATCCAGGTCTCTGACAAGGCGATGGCGGTGGTTCCGACGCCAGACTTCTCTTCGGCAGTCTCCCAGGAGGGGGACGGGCACAAATGGGAGATGATCAGCAGCATGACGGCTTGGCACATATGGAGAGCCCGATGCAGGGAGGCCATAGACCGCCAGGCGACTCCACCGGCGGAGGTCATACAGGCCCTCTGGTGGGTGGACATCATTCACACCTTGAGAGAACACTGGGGGAAGGGCGACTCCGATCGCATGAGAGATCGCCGCAAGGCGTTCCTCCGGCACTTGGCAGCCTGGCCCTTTCCTCATCGTGAGGGGCGAGGATGTCACTTGGCACTACAGGCCTCCAGTTTGGCTCTTCTCACCTCCCGCATGAGAGATCGCTGCAAGGCCTTTCTCCGGCACTTGGCAGCCTGGCCCTTTCCTCATCATGAGGGGCGAGGATGTCACTTGGCACTACAGGCCTCCAGTTTGGCTCTTCTCACCTCCCGCACATGTACTACTAGGTAGCCCCCCCCAGAGAGCGGCCAGCCACGGGGGTGGAGCTCCGGTGTTCACTGTGTTTATTATCCCTCCTTGTGAGGTGAGCTTTGTAGCCTTATGGCATTTTCTCATTAACTAATAGAAGGATCGTTTTCCCAAAAAAAAAATCAAAAAATGGATCACTTGCAGAGCTGATAATGTTCAAAACCAAGCCAAGAGCTCGTGTAAAGATGAAGAATTCTATGCGGAGCTTACTTCAGCAACAGACTATCTTCGACCCTGGATAGTTTGATTCTTTTTTCTCAAAATTGCATTGCATGATGTACATATTATAGCATGTAGATTAGGCTTGCAACTAGGGTGTTGCCATCACCTAACAAACTTGGCACTAGACTAGGTTATCAATAAAAACACATATCCCTTGTGCCTCCAATTTGCATTAAGGGGGAGTGTTGGGCATAATGCACAATTGACCGCATTAAGTGTGGCCACCCACAATAAAACGAGATGCCAAAAGGCACAAGTCAAAGGGTATATCGCTTCATAACTTACCCATTCGTGGGTTATATAACTATAACCTTCACCATGAATCGAATATGTGAAAAACAACGTACAAGTTACAAGCTTCCGTGTGTGTGCAACTCTTATGTAATGGAGAGAACCTACAACCCAATCCTTCTTTCTACAACCCAATCCTTCTTATGTAATGGAGAGAATCTACAACCCAATCCTTTTTTCTACACTTGATTCTTGCAGAGTTGCTGTGCTTATGGCTATTGATTCTTGCCCAGCCGCTGTACTTGTGGCCCTTGATTCTTAACGAGCTACTGCACTTGTGGCCCTTGATTTTTACAAGATTTTGAGTTGTGGGCTTGTTAATCTCTTAGAAATTTCTCCTGCATCCTTGTCCAAGTGGCCTTTCATCTCTCAAGAGTGTGTGGCCCCACCACTAGGAAGTGAAGAGCTTGGTGCTTGAATTAATTTTTAATATTTGGCAATCTGTGTACTGCACTAGATTAGCAAATTGTGATATGAAGAAAGGGACAAGTGTATTTTTGGCACAATGCATAAGAGCTAATTAGGTGGTGGGAAATTGATTACGTGCCAAAATTCAGAGTAGATGAGACTCACCCATTGAGTGGCCAGGAGTTTTAATTGAAAAAACCCTAAAAATTTGGATTTTTCAAAAAAAATTCAAAAGTGCATTTTTCCCTTCCAAACCCAACCTAAACCATATTATATAAAAAAACTTATTTTTTCACCTCATATTTTTCTCCCTACACATTATTCTTCTCTCCAACATCATCCTCTTCACCCCAAACCTCAAATCTAAATAGCTCATTCTCTCTCTACTGTGCAACCTTCTCTCTCTCTCTCTCTCTCTCTCTCTCTCTCTATACTGTAAGTACATCTTCAACCTATCTCTCTACTATGCAACCCTCTCTCTCTCTCTCTCTCTCTCTCTCTCTCTCTTTCTCTCTCTTCCTTCTCTCTACTATGCTCAGATTTGTAGCGTTCTCTATCTCTATCACGTGTGCGTGCACACATTCGAATATCCTCACACCCACATCTACCTCCCTCTCCCCAACAACATGTACTGTGCAACCTTCCTTCTCCCCCCCCCCTAAAACCTTTCTAGCAAAACACACTATGGAGGGTAGTGCATCTTTGTCGAGGAGAAGGCCAAGGGATGAGGTTGGGGCACTGC
The DNA here is from genome assembly GCF_041138505.1 of Cibotium barometz. Lineage (NCBI taxonomy): Eukaryota > Viridiplantae > Streptophyta > Polypodiopsida > Cyatheales > Cibotiaceae > Cibotium > Cibotium barometz. The sequence goes on from NC_141098.1 coordinate 34,050,254, forward strand.
TCATGCACAATACCAGGGATGAACACGATGCTTTGGTTGAAATACAATTTCAAAAGGAAGATTGGGTGTATTTGCCGCCCAGTGCCACACTGGACCACATCGAGTTCGGTGTCGAGATGTGGTTGAGCACCCATTAGAGAAAATTTGGGCTTATTTTTGGGCTCTCTAAGGGATTTTTTGCCATCTTTGCCTTGAAAATGGGGGTTGTAGTGAACATTTCTTGCTTTATGTTAAAACCCCATCATATGACATATCATTGGAAAGATCATGAAAAGTAGATCTTATAATTTCAAACTCTGAAACATTTAGAGTTGCTAAGCTCAAGATATACCATTTTCCTCAAAATCAAGCTTAAAGGCTGCCCGGTCCTCCACATCATCACTTTTGAACCTTCTTTTTGTACATCTTCCATGGGTCATGTCCAAACCCCATCATGTTATATATCAATGGAAAGATCTTGAAGAGTAGATTCTATATATGCAACCTCCAAAAAAATTGGAGTTGATTTACAAAACATTTACCATGGCCCCATTTTTGATGATGTGGCATTCCTTAGAGGGCCCAAAAATGATCCCAAACTTCCCCTAATGGAAGAGGCGTCTACTAGGATTCAAGGAAACAAGGCATGATGGATTTGTGGCCCTAGTGCAACATCTGTACTCGACATTGAACCCTTGTTGCTACTGTATGCTTTTACTTTGGTATGTTAACTAGTGTACATGTTATTTGAACTGTTCTTTTCAACTTTATTTGTTGACAGTTTTCTCATTTCCATATATTTTCCCTTCTAATATCATTGAGGAGTAGCCCATAAGGAGCCTAATGGGAACATTCTATGTCGTTCACACACACATTGGGGATGGTGTATTGTTTGACAGTGCCCCTTCTGACCTTGCCAGTCGAAATATTTTCTTCTACACCCACAAATATGTAGTCTCGACATAGGTCAACGGGTTTGGTAAGATTGATGAGGTCCCCTCTTCTTCCCTCTCTAGTGTTGAATGGCCAATGTTTGATGTTTGGACTATTTTTACTCTTAAAGCAAAGATGGCCAATGATATACATTCTTTTTTTGAAGTATACAAAGGCCTCAAGATCAGTTGGTCTTGGTTGGGCATGCCCTATGTATGTGTTTGCCCACATGTTTCAGGCCAATATTTGCACACGAACGCCAACAATGTACATGTGCAAGGTGGTAGGCTATAAAGAGATTGTCATTTTGCTTGGCCAAGGGTGGGACATTATGGAGGGGGAGCACAAAGGAGAGAATTTCAGGTGCAATGTAGTGCATTCCAGTGTCTCCTTTCCATTCTTGCGAGCTTGTACCACTTTGTCTACTCGTTTTTGTTACAAGCGGTGGATGAGGAAGAAGGGTGCATGCATACCCTTACAAGCTCAAGAGGAGGTGGTAGGGCCTATATATCTCTCTATAGGCCTATATATCTCTCTATAGGCCTACCTAATGTGGGGGTAGATATTGTCCAAGCAAGTAAGCGTTGGAGCCTTTTGAACATCCGTAATCACCTACGCATTTTGGGATTTGAGAGAATCAATAATGCTTGCTTCAATGTGTAGGGTAGGAAGGTAAGGATTGTTTGACATATTTAAACCTCTATATTTATTCACCCCTTTCTGGAGTCACTTACTTTGTTGGGTGTTTGGATAGGTTGGAAGGAGGATGGAAGCAAACACCAAAGTGTCCTCGAATTGGGTGCCAAATGATATCACCTTAGTTCAAATAATCTAAGCTATGAGTATCCATTGGAACAATTTTCTAATATCCTTGCACCAGAGTTTTGTATAAAAAAATATTTTGTAAGATACTTCGATATTTGAAATATGTTATCTAGTTTCTTGAAGAGGTGGTTTCATCTTTTAAAAAATCAACAATTTTTTCTTTTGGTCTAGTGTGCAGGGATTTCACTGACGTAGACGAGAACATGTGAACATGTTAATAACATATGTTAATAACACAAAAAATCTTGTGATCACATGCTATATTCACAAAGCTTTCACAAGGGCCTAAAAAAATTATCTTTGTCGGGCATAAAAAATCTTCTTAGGTGGCCACTGACCTGCTATTATGTGAAGATGGTAACATGAGAACATGTGAATAGCTTATTCCCATGTGTAGCCAAGCTTTTAAGGGGTTCCCAAATGGCAGGTGACCTGTTATTTTATGAACGGTAACATGAGAACATGTGAATAACTTGTTCACATGTGTTATTATCACAAAAAATCTTGTGATCACGTGAATATTAAATCCCTGCTAGTGTGAAATAACCACTATCTTGTATAAATAGTACTTTAAAGGCCTTATGTGTCATTTTTCACTCATTCTCAACAACACAAGCCACGTCTACTCTCAAGCTTTAGAGCACATGGCTGCCTACGAACGCTTCATGGACTTCCTCCAGTAGAGCAAATTTCTAGAGGCCACACACTTGCACGCAATGTTCACTCGTGAGATCGATTGGATCTCCACACTTTGCCTCCATGAAGAATTTTTTGTGGACACGTTATCTTACATGGACACCCACATCAAGCCACACTCTGTCTCTTCTCCTATTGACAGATATTGGGTGCCCTGGAGCCTCCTAGAGTACATCAACCACAATGATAGGCCCTTCTCCCAAAAGCGGTTGAGAAGATTTGAAGCAATGGCTATGAAATATGGACACTTCCTAGAGCTTGACAAGAAGCAAGTATGCAAGCTCAATAGAGGTGCCATTGGCCATCACTTCATATCATGGCTGGCCTACTTTGTTTTCTTCCTTTCAAAAGGAGAGGAGGTCAAAATGCCACGACTGCGCCTTGGCGGATTCATCCACGACAAGGAAGAGTCTCAAAGTGCAACCCACATAGGTGTCAATGAAAGCCGCATCGTCGCAAAATAATTCCCAGGAGGTGTGCTGGCATGCACAAAAAATCCGTATCTCTTTGAGGCCAGTGGAAGCAGCACTGCCATTGAAGATGAAGATGACTCTGCCCCTCTTCCTGAGATAAAGATTGACTCTGTATGTCCGGTTGTGGTAGGGGGGGGAGCTTTTCATTTTTTTTCATGACATTGAAAAGTCATGTGGCCTTCGCATGGATGAGTGCTTGAGCATGCTCAAGGTGAAGGCAGAGTTCCCATTCAATGACTCCAACACAAGAAACATGGAGGAGAACCTCCTCCCACTAACAGACTCTATGGAGGAGATAGTGGTGATTGTTCTGGAGGCAGCCAGGAATGCAGAGCAGGTAAATGTCACCGAGGAGGAGTTCCAAGTGGCGCAACAAAGTGTATCCCATGTAATTATGCCTTGGATACCAACTCCAACACATAATATTGATGAATCCAAGTCCAACATTGACATGGAAAGAAAGGCTGATGTAGATGAAGATGATAAGAAAGAGAGAGTGCTAGAGATGGACAGTTTTGCTATGCGGGGTGGGGGAATGCGATCTACTGTGCAGGTCCATATCTGATCCTAGTTAGAGTCATGACCACTTTTGGGAGCGGATATAGAGGCATGGTGCTTGCCCAATTAGGAATTGCCAAGTCTCTTTGGGCCATGACTCACCTCAAGAAATTGCCACTGCCATTCTAACCAGCGAGCTCCTCGTAGCTAAGAAGCGCCGAACCTCACTTGTAAAAAATATTCCCAACTCCCATATGTAACTTTTTATATCAATATAATGCAGAATGATGCTTTTTAAGTACATGTGTTTGATTTGTAATGTGAAAATATTTGCCATTTAATTTTAGTTGGTTTTCAAGTGAAATAAACATGTTTTTCCTTGACGACATGAACTGAAATAAACATTCAAATTTTAGGGAAAAAACTACAAAAAAATTAGAAGGGCCAGAGGGGTGAAAAAATGGCCTAGACGAGGCCCCCGTACTACTACACAGCTTTTTCGCACCCCTCTGGCCATCACGATTTTGAAGGCTTTATGCCCAAATTAGAATGAGAATAACTTCTTTAGCCCCTAATTAATCATATAAAATGCTGTGTCTTCAAATTTTAGGAAAAAAACTACGAAATATTTTAGAAGGGCTAGAGGGGTGCGAAAATGTATGAGGCCCCCGTAGACAACATTTTTGCACTCCTCTGGCCATCACGATTTAGATAGCTTTACACTCTCCACTAGAATGAGAACACTGTTGCGAACAAAATAGGTAATATTTTCTGAAAACGAGAAACATTTGGCAGCTTTCAAAGATTTCATCAAAAAAGTTTAGTCTTTTTTACCTCTTTTTAAAAAGTGGTCTACACATGCGTACAACACTGCTCATTTATAGTGGCCAACGTAATCATTACATGAAACCCTAGTTTTTAAAAAACATTCACGCACTAGAAAACGAGTTTTTAAACACTAAAGATAACATGGTTGCATATTAGGCAAAAAAGAATCACTTACATTCTCAATTATAACACGATTGAATTTAATAGATAGTATCCCCCATAGATCAGCTACACATCAACCCTAGGCCTCATTCAAGTCTATAGGGACCACCCATACTTTACCAACTCTCCTACGTGTAACCCTCCATGCCACATGACATGCAGGTCCTGTCCCTACCCTCCATCTTGCTGTTTTCTAACCGTTACTTTTCATTTTGGCAATTTGGGCCAATTTGGACATTCGAGCCCTCTCCCTTTAAAGGTCTCTCCCAAAGGTATAATGGAAGAACCAATCAAACATTTCTTTGCGATATTTTAATCGAGCCCTGCCACCTCTATGTCTTGTGTTCTTGAAATGTGTTCTTGAAATAGACTCCCCTTGCATGGTAATGACTTTTCTCCATTCCTTGGGTGCTCCACATGTCAAGGGAGCCCTAAGCATTCATGAAATATGCACCATGAGCGTACAAGATGTGCTACAGATAGCAAACAAAACCACCATTCCGAAAAAGTACATTAGAAAAAGAAATTTATTTTGTGAAAATTTTAAAAGAATTATAATACCATGTAATGCAAAATATTCACAATTCACCCCATGTGCGGACCACGGCTTCAATGAAGATTTTCTACTCTGCTTGAAATTGTTTTTGCGATTTTCATCTCTTGTGCTGCTTTGACTCATCAACCTCACTACCTTATTGAAATTTGCCTACACTTGCTCATGCAAAACAACAATGTTTGCATCCAAGCAGTCCAAAGTAGTACAAGTACAAAGGTCTTTCCACAGCTCCCATCCCTTCGTAGGAATATTTTCACCTTCCTCGACATGTTGCCTCTTTGCATTTCTCTGAACCTTATCCTGCTTAATGCAAGGCTTCTCCAGAAACCTTCTCGTCCACTCATTGATACCTTTTGAGCAACCATATGTGAAACTCCAAAGTTCTTTTGGTTAACTCTTACCTCCATGTTGCCCTAACTAATGTCATTTAAGATCTCCACACTAGCAATCGTCTCATCCTGTCGAGTTTTACTGGGCATAGTGAACGCATAGTCTATGTGACACTGTAAGAGGCGAGGTCAAAGATACACATGAAAGCATGAAAATTATAAAAGTGAAAATTCCTAAGAGGGAAAGGAATTATGGGGTTCCAACTATTATCCGTTAAGTCCCTATTTGGAGGCGCCAACATAGGTGATGAAAGGACACCATTGTCCCACTCTCCCTCGCGATTTCTTGTTTCCTCGCATTCCTCTTCACCATTGGTCATCCTCTTGCATTTCTTCTTGGTTTATTGTTTCAATCCATGCATGTACCAAGGGAATGGGTGAGCTATATATCAGTGCAACCGAGCATACACTTTATTGTCTCCATATTCCCGCCAAGATGTCAATCAACATCAAAGCTCCCTAAACCATCAACATCCTGCTTCTCACCCCCTATTTGTGACTTTATCAGATCACTAACTCAAGGCAACCTCTCAAATACCCATGATAGCACCTCATGTTTCTCCTTGGGAACCTTAAATGCTCCTAACCACCATAGATCTTTCTCCGATTGAACATTGAACAATGGTTTAGTGTGTGAAATATTATCGTGCCCTTGCTCTTAAAAATCAACTGTGCTCTTTACCTGCTCTTAAAAATCAACTCTGCTCTTTACCTCATCATCGGGCCCTTCTACAACAGTGGTAGAAGATGGAGACTTAAAGGCTGCCGCCATGGCATGGTTCATGAGTGTGACACTCATTCTCTTTAGCCTTCTTCCCTTCACAATCTGGCACTCATCCAACTTCAGCATCATGAAGGAGACATGGAACCTAAAACACATAAAAATCAAACAAAATGTTAAGTTGTTCCATGTAAATGAGCACAGACCTAATCCATACAAGGTTACTTGTGATACTTACATCCAGAAGGCAACCCATAGAATAATATCATTGCCTTTTGTAGCTTTCACATTTTAACAAAATGTTGTTGAACTCATAATTCAAATGAAACATTACCATCTTCAGTCTTCTTCTTTCCCCATGTTGCAATGGTAAGTGTATCATCGATATGGTAGTAATCCCCAATCCTGCATTTTACATCTTCATTGCTCACTCCCTTTGCTAGATGAACTCTCTTTGGTGGCGGGAAAAGGTTGTGCATGATACATTTCTTATTAAACAAAGGGTGTCTCCTATCAATTGATGAAGAGCCTTGTATCCCTTCGTGCGAATGCCTACCTCATTGCATGCATTGACAACATCAACACTGCTGATACTTTGGGAAGCCTCTTGTATGATTTCATTGGAAACAACCATACCTATCTTCTTGCAATGGGGATCCCTAATCATTTTAAGCACATTCTCCCTCATTGTGAAAGAGCGCAAGAGCTCATTACAATCCCTGGTTTGATCAGAACAACCTATGGCATCTTGAAGGAATACTCTCAAAACCAACAAAATTACATTGACATTACACAATTGCACACTTGATTAACATTGGCATTTTGAACTCAAAGTGCTAGAGAATAAGAAAGAGGAGCCATGCCGCGCTACTTGAATTCTCCACTTACAAGTGCGCCCTCCAATGGCAAGTGTTTCGATGTGGTTGAGTGGCCTCTTATGCTCCCTAGCTCCAATAGGAGTGCTTTTCATGTGGGAGATGTTATGCGCAAGCTTTCCCACACATGCTGCTCTCTCTTGGTTTACGCCCTCAAGCTCCTTCATTTTCGCTTGAGCCTAAAGTAGGCCTTGGTGTACACTAGCAAGGTTAACTTGGAGCATATACAACTGTGTGATGACAAGTAGAAGACTCTACCAGTGTGTCAGTTGTTGCTAATCTCTTGCAGTAGCCGAGCATCCCATTCTCACCATCTCCTATATACTGAATAAATGATGGTAAGTATTTAAAAGTGGTTGGGTAATGTGCTATTAGGTCAGCTGGGTATAGATGCCCATCAACCCATAGATCCACAATAGTGTGACCCCCTTGTCTACATACATTCCTCTCCTATTATGTGAGATGAACCTTGCCCAAAGTTGCATACTCTTCCAACACCCACACATGAAAATCCACCTTGCGTCGATTCAATGGCACATTAGTGTTAGTGATTTCACGCAATGACATGCTTAGAAGGAGTTGATAGTGGAAAAGAAGCGGGAGGCCCTAAGATCACAGTAGAGAGAGAGAGAGAGAGAGAGAGAGAGAGAGAGAGAGGGATAGGAGTTGAGATTAGAGGGAGTAAGTGCATGCCATAACCTTCCAAGGAGTTGAGATTAGAGAGAGGGAGGATGCAATCACAGGGGAGAAATGAAATGATATATTAACATCTCTAAGAGGCCATAATGGCCTATGAGACCCAAACTGAGAGTACATCTGAAGTTAGTGTCTCATCAAAGAGAACCACTAAATGAGACTAAAAAGTACAATAAACTGATTGTTCTACAGTTATAAGAACAGAACTGTAAGACTCCAAGATGATACTGAGTAGAAAATACTGAAAAATGTATATCAGGTAGATCCATGTATGTTGATTTTCAGTTGAAGTGTTGCCCTCTCCTTAGATCAAGTATCTCCGCCATGGGACTGTCTAGATCAAGTGTTGCCCTCTCCTTAGATCAAGTATCTCCGCCATGGGATTGTCTAGAATGGAGTGGTCATAGAAGTGAGGTAGGCGCCTCTGATGCCAAGAAATAATGGCTCTGATCTGGTGATGGTGAGGATACCGTGGTTGGGATCTTGGTGGGCATGGCCAATGAGCACAACATAAGATAACTACTCTATCAGTGGGTGTCTATCAGTGGGTGGTGATTCCTTGGGAGCATGACTGGTGCACCAATGGCCCAATGAAGGAGGTATCATGAGGTGTGTGGTCTGGGTTGCTGGTGCTGGTTGTGCTGAAGAAATCTGTCAGGGTCCTCTGTCTAGGTACATCATGGCTCGGCCTCTTGTCTGCCAAGAGGGTCTCTCTGTGTCTCTTGAACTCAAGTAGAAACAATCCCACGCATCTTTGATCCTCAAACTCCATGACCCTTCATAACGGCCCAAAACCCTCTCGAAAGAGGCATTGATATCTCCCTCGGATCTCATAATAGACTGTACATCGAAAAATGTAGTGTTTCTCTGTCTCTACCTCCTGGTAGCATAGCTGACAAATGCGGTCATCCAAGATCTGATGCACATAATATCACCCTATCTCAATCCACAGCTGGTGTGATGAGGTCCAGATCTGTCCAATGGCACAACGTATCCCATGTGATAGGTGTACATCCATGTACGTCGGGCGGGTGATAAAATCATCTAGTGATAAGTGTACAAAATGGCTCTTGTAATGAGCCATTTTCGTGCCTAAGGGCTCAAGGGGGCTAGTCCATGTCTTCTATGTGTCCACTTTGATGATATCCATCCTGATCACACGGTTTTGCTCTAAGCGGGTGAGATCCAAAAATGGGGAGAGAGAGAGAGAGAGAGAGAGAGGAGAGAGAGTGTGTTTGCAAGCCATTAGCTCATAGTAGAGAGAGAAAGGGAGAGTTGAGAGTAGCCTTGATAGGATTGTAGAGAGAGGAATAGAGTGAGGCCAAGCTCAGAGTAGAGAGATAAGGAGAGAGAGAGAGAGAGTCGGTTCAATGGGAAAAAGAGATTGAAATTTGATTTTTTGACATATATATGGTTTTGGGATTTTTAAAGCAACAAAGTTCAAAAATGAGAGAAATTGTTTTTTCACTATTTTTGCCCCCCCCCCTTTAGTTGCGAGACTAATGATGTGGAAAGTGACAAGAGATCTCTGATTTGGTTGATTTGGTGGGAAAATGAAGGAATTAAATGAAGGAGAAAAAGGTGGAGGCATTCAATGATGAGATAGAGTGGGTTTTAGGGGGAAATTAAGGTTAAAAATTTAATGTTATATATATATAAATATGGGTTTGGGGTCACTTTCAAAGTATAAAACTTGAAAAATGAAAAAAAAAAGTCCATTTTGGGCCCCCCCTTAGTTACAAGTTTTCTAGAAAGAGAAGAGGAGAGAGAATGACAACATTAGACTCTATTTTTGTAGGGGAGTTATGGGCTAGAAAGCTCAAATTATAGGTTCCAAGTAGCCCTCTTGATTGACCTTGTCTCCTTAAAAAAGCACAAAATTAGCCTTAATCCCTAAAAATTAGGAATCCTTATAAGGCTCAAAAGATGTCCAAAGGTCTCCTAATGAAAGGGGATCATTGGTGACCCTTTTTAAGATTTTGTTAAAACCCCCTCATGTGACACATCAAAGAGCTTAAAGAGTAGGTTCTTAATGCACATTCTCCAACAACTGTAAGGTTTGTATGCTTTGGACACACCAAAAAGTAGATTGAAAAGAAAATTCCCAAAGTCTTGGGATTTTTCCAAATTCTCCAATATGGTAATACATGTATTAATAGATTGTGGTTTGGAATTTGTTTTACTACTACTATAATGGTGTGAAAGAATCTTTTGTGGTGTCATGTTTGTGTATTTAATTTCATCATTTACTTCACACTAACATGACAACTAGCATCTAACAATGGAATTGTCTAGCCGCTACCTAGCTTCACGTGGATCTCCTCATGGCTGTGAGCCTCATGGATGTGATCATTACACCTCTTGGCCTCCTCACTACTTCTTGGAGATATGAGTTCTCTGACTTTGGATATTTTTTTGTGGGATTGCTTGTGTGAGCCTCATATCTCTCAGCCTCCTCAGTGTTGCCCCCAAGGTGTGATCTTCACACTCCCAAATCCACAATGATTCCTTAGGTTGATTCCCTTATATTTCTACTTGTTTGGTGTTGCAAAGTGGGGTCCTTCCTTCACCTCTTAGCCTCCTCAGTGTGGCTCTCATGGTGTGACCTTGTCAAGCATGAGCCTCAGAAGCGTGAACCTTATGGGCATGACCCTCTCAAGTGTTAAGGTCATAAGCGTGACCCTCACAAGCATGAACCTCATGGAGAGCATGAACCCTCATGGGTGTGAACCTTGATAGGCATGAATCTCATGGACACCATGAACCCTCATGGGTGTAAACCTCACGGGTGTGAACCTTCACAGGGGCATGAAGCTCACGAGCGTGAAGCTTCATTGAGTTTGCCAAGTGGACAATACATTCATAGGTGCTTCACAAACACAGATCTACCTTCATAGCAGTCACATCCACTTTTGAATCTAGTGATTGAACTACACATTGATCTAGGACACAACGATCTAGATTGCACTTAGCTCGAGGTCACTCCACCTTTGTGCATATTCTTTCTATCTTCTTTTTCCTTTATCTTTTCTATGCATCCACACACACTCACGCATATCCACCATTCATAATCAAAACTCTTGGGAGAATTTGCATGCCACTTTTTGGTCATCATTCATTTATTCTTAGCTTGGTACCATTATTTTTAGCTTTACACTTTGTGTTATGATATTGATTAAAGCAATGAAATATGTGATTCTAGAGATTGTAAATCTATGATTCTTGATGATGGCATAAAACCCTATCCGAAGGAAACATGCTTGTATTAGTTGCACTTCACGGACAGTGAGTGAAAACTCACATAAAAAAACACCCAAAACACGTATAAACACAAAAACATAAAAAAAACCAAAAAGACACTTGGAGACATGAAGGGGAGAAACAACAAATTGAACCTCTATGAGGTAGAACATGGAGCTGCACTCCCATTCCCCTTCACCTTACCTTGAGAAGAACCAAAATCGTATGTCACAAAAATTTTTGACAACAAGGAGATATATTTGTGAGGAGGTTGACCATATCTCAGGGGGTTCACCTAAAAATATGTAAGTGTAGCACATGAGTTCATCAAGAGGGGTATATTAGATCAAAAAAGTTACATAATTACATTTACAAGAGGGGTTTTTTAAACCAATTTAAAAAAAAAACCATAAGTTTATGAAGAAAAAGGGGGTCTTTTGATTAATAAAAGTATGCAAGTGTAAGGGGTTTTTTAAATACCCCTTGAATGCACGCGATACATAAAATTTTTTAGAGGTGAACCCCCCAAGGACTATATGCACTTGCAATCAAGGAAAGTGGTGGTTTCAGTCACTGCCAACCCTATGTACGAAGATAGTAAGAGTGAGGTTTCCTTTATGAGTACTCCCACGGCAAGTAGTAGGACAAGATGATTTGAGGAATTCCTAAACCCACATCTCCTCAAAAACCATTTCTTTTACTTTGATAGTTTATCATCACCAAATTAAGGATTTCGTAGAACCCCCAATGGCTACGAACTGGCCTATCAATGAATTCTACTTGGCCAATAGTGGCCTAGACCTACCCCATGCTTTCAAAAGGAACAACCACACTCTTAAGTGGGAAAATGATGAATTCTACTTAGCCAATAGTGGTCTAGACCTACCTCATACTTCAAGAGGAACAAGCCCACTCTCAAGTAGGAAAACGATGACCTTTAACATAGATATTCTCCCTTCTACTGGATCAAAGGAATCTCATGAAATCTCAATGTCCATCGATGGGTGGTGTATTAGCATCCTTAAATAGTTGATCAATCCAACCACACATGAAGTGGAATACGTTAATGTCTACCATCAAATCTACTAAACCAAGCAAATCTAGCTAAGCCTTTGAAACCCAAAATTCAGAGATTCACAAATAGAGAAGGGTGTAGAGTATACACAGACACTTAGGAAACATCTACTATCCTAAGATAATCACCAGAGAAACCCCTTTACAACTAAACTACACAGGATGCTCTAGATCATTTAGAGATCTTTTCAGCAAATGTCAGAAGCAATAGGTGTTAGTGGGCCTTCTCAGATCTTAACTTTTGAAATGCACCTCTATAATGGTTCTGAACCCTAGAGCCTCCTAATAAGGCCACTTATATTACCATAAAGAATGCTTTTAGGGTAGAGTTCTCAAGACTAGACCCAAATGGAGTCATGTACACTAGCTAAACAATGTCAAGAAATAAAAAAGTGAGTCAGTACATGAATACATTTGATGTTGATGTGTCCAGGAGAACCTACCTCTATAGCCCCTCCAAAACACACCACCATGAGGAAGAACTATCACCTACTGCACCACAACCCAACACAAACACCAAATGATGGCACCAGTACACCCAATTGACCACCACAAATCTCTAGCTGACTCAGTGGGACATTTCAACAACCTCCTAACCTCCCTATCTATGTTAACAATCCTAATATGGGATTGATCATGGTGATAGAAACAAGATTAAGTGTAGATTAAGGTGGCTTATACCATACTAAAAACTCCATGAGAGAGAGAGAGAGAGAGAGAGAGAGAGAGAGAGAGAGAGATTCCACACTCAACACAATACTCTATTGCATTCACAATGAACCATACAATGATATAGGCCTTCTAGACTTATCCCACTTTACACATCATCATCCATGTGGCACTCTATTTTCCACTCTTTTGGTCAACACTCACACACCATACAATATTAGATGTGGCACTCTTATCTTACCACAATGTCTTGCACCTCTAGGATGCTTTCCCACATACACACAACACCGTGATTACATCTCTCAACGCCTCCTCTTAATCAAGGTGTTCCTCCACAACTCACCTATCACACCCATAACACCAATGTAGCATTGCCAAATGAAACACATCTCTCAACACTCCCCCTCAATGTGAAATTGGAGTGTTAGTCAATGAACGTGTGTGCGCGTGTCTACCATCTTAGACACCGAATCCATTTTGAGACGACTCGCTCATAGCGGAACCACTGAGTCTGATTTGAACATAGAAGTTTGGGTAGGAACCAACCCATCCGCATGCACCTCACATGTGCATTGCTCATGCACACATCCAGACAACCATTTTTGAGCTTATCGATGAGCGCGGGCATGGTGACCCTCATACCATGGGTGAAATTTTACAAAGCCTTTTGGCCAAAGCCGGGTAGCAGACCGCCGGAGCGAGAAATAAACCACCGCTTTTTTCTAGTGAAGCCGATATTTTCCTGGTATTTCAAGGCGATACAAATTTTTGTGTGCATGATATACATTTTCCAAGAATTACAGCTCTCCTTTTGGCCACAAGTAGGTAGGGTACCCATGTGTGTGAAGCTTTACTTAAAATCTTAATTAAAGAGTTATTAAAAAAAAAGTCCCCCCTGGGCACGACTCCCGCCGCCATTCAGTGCAGCTTCTTGTACTGTGTTGTTGATCACCAACACAGAGAAGCTTTGGTTGCCAAGTGATTTGTTATCAATGCTGCTGCCAGTTGGGCTACTTTCTTCTACATGCTACCTTCCTCTTTACCGGCTACGCTACCTCTTCTTGTTGATGACGAGCACATTGCCGTCCTTTGCTATGTGCTACGCATGGTCGAGCATTGCTTGTGCCCAGCGCTCCACTGCGTGCTTTCAAGGTCACCTTGTTCAATATCTTATCTAAATGTCGATTCTTCTTCACTTTAGACCTCCATGAGTAGCTGCATTGCCCAGTGCCAGCTCTCGTCTTGTCTCCGTTCTCTTCTTTGCTAATGTGGACCACTAGTATTATCGATACTAGTCCTCCTTGTGCACAGTGTGGGAACTGCATCGCTCACCCTTGTTTACCTGCTTTTGTACTGCAGGGACTCTACAACCATGCCTTGGTTGCTGATTCGGCTGACTCGCTTTATTGGGCAACTCTGCTGTTGTTGTAGTCTAAGTCGCCACCTCTGCTTCTTTTCTCCGGCTGAGACTCTTCTTCCAGCTCTTTGGTTACTTCTTCAAGCTTTGCGTGCCACAGTGCCTCCTACCGACCGTTCAGATTTCTATGCCAAAATGCCTCCTGTAGGCTGTTTGTCTATCTCTTCTTTTGCTTATCTTCAAACCTTGTTATACCTATGCGTTGTAGTCTCTCTAACTCCCAGGACTCAAAGCTTCTTGTACAACACGTCATGCCACTTCTCACCTACTCATGTTCTCTCATAGCCTTCTCTCCAGCACTTGTATCCTACAGTGTATCAATTCCACTAGCACCAATGTTTTTGCATTTGTCTACTTGCTTGTGGCTTTGGGGCCTCGCTAGGTTTTCCCCTACCTCAATTGTGCTACCAGTACGCTCGTCTTCACATCATTATTCTAGCTCCATAAACCCTATAGATGTAGCCACTACATGGAATACAATAAGCTTCATCTGAGCTCTTCAAAAACCGCCATGCGTAGTCCCCCATGCTGCACAAAATATTTGTTTTGAGACTTGGCTCTTTGCCAAATATACGCCCAGGCCTTCAATATCTTTGCAAACCTCCTTGAATGAGGTTTCACAACCATTTCAATAGCTAGCTAATGAGCACACCATTGAGCTCCACACAAGCATGCATCCATTGTTGCATGCTCCAAAACTTCTACAAGGGTGCTTCACTTAAGGTTTCCCACAAGAAACCAAGGTGCATAAACCATTGTGAAAGTTCCCACAATTTTCACAACTTTGCTCATCTCCTTGAGCAACATCCACAAGTGCATCCTCTTCTTGATGCATGCACATGTGAACTCCATTGAGTCCACCATCTCACTTGCCATCATCTTGACAAGCATGCACCTCCATAAGAGCATTCTCCCATGCTCAATAACCAAAAACATTGAGGAAAAACTTCACAAATTACCTCCACAAACTTCTTGGCAGCTTCTTTGTTGACACCAGAGACTTCATAGCCTTCATATTTGCTGAAATCTCCATTTTCAGCTTCTATGGAAGCTTCAAGACTCAATTCAATCCACCAACATAATCTGTCTCCAAATGAGATACTAATGACAATGAGTGTGCTAATTGTTTTTCATAATAAACTGAAAATAATGCTTAATCAAATAACCTCATAACCAAGAAAACCATACACCAAGAGCCCACCCTAGCTCTAATACCATGTTAACGATCCTAATATGGGATTGATCATGGTGATAGACACAAGATTAAGCATAAATTAAGGTAGATTATACCACACTAACTCCATGAAAGAGAGAGTGTGTAAGGTCCCCGTCCTAGCTAGCTTAAGGGGATCCTTTTGATATGCAGCTAAGTCCCCTTTGTCTTCGATTGATGACACCTCGATCTCTTGGAAATACGAGGATACGAGAAAATGAAGGGACCTAACTCTATCTCGCAGGGAAAATGTAATTATTCTAATAGGAATTCCTCCGATCAAATGGCACTCAATGTGCGTGATCGAGGATGGAACAAGTTCACACTTGGTTCATGGAAACTAACTTGGTTCATGGAAACTAACGCATTTTTCCCTTTTTCTTTATGAGGCACGGCCACTAGTTCATTCTCCTAAAATGGACTTGCTTGGGCTCTATTCTATTATGAATTGTAGATAATAATTATGTTGGAAAGTTACCCAACTCATCGGGTCCACCCATCCATAGGATGGTGCCATCGGGGCATCCATCCACCCACGCGCCCAATCATTTTTGTTATCTAATTAGATCCTACCACACTGGGTTCTTTAATTTTTTCCCATCACTGACTCATTAAGACAGTTCTTCTAAAACAATTGAAAACAAATGGATCTTCAAACACAGTCATAACATTATCACTTGATCATTACATTATCGCGTGCTCCCAGGCAACCCTCGCACCACCAACATGGGCGACATGGTTCCTGCGGTAGCAATTATTCCTAGAGGGGTCTAGAAATCCGAACATCACTCACTTGCTTAGTGAGGACTACTAAGTGGGTCCCTAGTTCCCTCATCGGCGTGGCGGTGACGTTTAAAACTCAGAGCCTCCATTGAGTCCCACCTACCCCCTCGAGGGATGTGTCCCTTAGTTGGCTTTCATTTGCACCACTTTCCCCTTGCACCCGGAATCAAGAAGCTCATCCATCTAGATGGGTCCACCAACTCCGGGCATCTAGTGGGTTGTTTCCCTAAAGCAGGAGGATAGCTTTAGGGTGGACCGGTAACAACCGATTGATTGGCAACAACCAATCAAACAAGAGAAAATACAACTCCATCACATTCACAGTAAACAAGAGAAAATAATCCTTTCAACTTGAGAGTGCAATAAGACATTCTTTATTAAGGCATCTGCTGTTGTTTCATGATGGACGCTACACCCTTCTTGTTCTTTTTTAAGGCAAGTTTTTGTGTAGGACTTCCTAATCTTACTAGGTCGCGTAATGCAATGGTTTATGCATTTCTAGCCTGAACAATATTGACCGCGGCGGTGGTGCCTACACGACAACGTTGCTTGGTCCAGCAGAGACGCTGCTTGGTCTCGTGATGTTACTTGCATCTTCGCATGTGCATTTGGGTGCCATGACTCGAAAACTCATAAGATTAAGAAAAAGTGCTCTTAACACTACACGTATGTGCTAAGAATTCGACTTCAATGACAAAATTTGTGCAAAAAGTGACATCTTTAAGTGACTTAGTAATGCTAATTTGGTTCCTTATTCAATTCCTCTAAATTTCAGCCTTTGAATGCCTACTTTAGTAGGAAAAATGTAATTTTCAGCAATTTTCTTGAAATCAGGTCATGTTTTAGAGTTAAAAAATGAGCTAAAATGGTTGAAAAACACTTAGTAATTCCTTTACTAGCCAAAAAATTAAGCATAAGGGTTATATAGTTAATTTTGTTACATGATATCTTGATTCCTTATTTTTTCCTAATTTTTCAATGCTGAAATCTAATTTTTAATCTAATATTTGGCATAAAAATAGCTATTTTGGCTTAAAAATTAGCTAAATTATCCTAATAAGTCCCAAAAAATTATGGAGGATTTATTTACTATTAAATTTATAGAATTTATGCAAAGATGTGATTAATCTAAAGTGTGCTTAATTTTCTAATTTTAATTTATACAATTCAAACCAAAAATACATAATTAAGAGTGCAATAAAATGAATTAGAGCGGAATTAAATCAAATTCTATGATTTCATGAAAAATTTAGCTTAACTTGATTTATTCATAATTTCCTAAGTATTTTACTAATTACATACTAATTTGGAGTGAAGTTTACACAATTTCATGCATAAGAGAGTGAAAATTTTAAAACAATATTAATTTCTAAAACGGTTTCAGAAATTAAGATTATTCAATCATTAATTCGCATAAGGAAGTTAATATGAGAGTATTTACTTAATTAGAGAATAGTTTTAATGCAAAGTTGACAAAATAATGCATAAATGGGATTAAGCATCTAAGCGTATGCACAAGTGAGAATGAAGATATATATATACATATCAAGGTCTAGAATCACCTTGAGGCTACTTGTTGCCTTCTTACAGTTTCCTTGTATAGAGACCCTAGTAAAATAAGAAAATTGTTTTGGCCATCTCTCTCTGCTGATGATAGAAACTCAGAATATGGTCATGTAGCTAGTCAAATGAACCGAAAGGCATCTAGTCTACAAGCCAAAGCAAGTAGAATAGGCAAAAATGCCTGTATATAGCCACAAATGTGCCATCTTTAGAAACGTGTTGCTTTTCCATTATTTTAGTGTGCATGGACTGTATATATTACCTCTTATCACCTAAATTCAAAATTCTACTTTTGGAGATATTTATGTCTTAATAAATCTATTCTTATCTTCTTATTTCTTTTCAGATTTTTGGAGCTAATATCTTTACTTTATGACTTTCTTAACGTTTCTAGCCTTGTAGTCTCTCTCGAAGTGCACTCTCTTTCTTCTTGAAACCTATATTAAAAGAGAATCGTTACATGGCCTGGGAGGGATCTTACAAAGAGATTGCACACTCAACACAACACTCTATTGCATTCACAATGAACCATACAATGATATAGGACTTCTAGCCTTATTGCACTTCACACATCATCATCCATGTGGCACTCCCTTTTCCACTCTTTTGGACTTCTAGCCTTATTGCACTTCACACACCATACAATATTACATGTGCCACTCTTATCTTACCATGATATCTTGCACCTCTAGGGTGCTATCTTACATACACACAACACCGCGATTACATCTCTCAACAATCGGACCCAGCTATCTCTCTCAGTTATTCGCTCAGGTTATCATAGACCTTTAGCATCTCTGACCATCCACCTATAAGCCTCTCCTGACCACAACTGACATCCAGATGACCAAAATACCCTCTTGTTGACTTAGAACTAGTTGTAAACTACCTCTCAAATCCTCCACTTGCCCCCAGTCCAAAAACCTATCCTCACGGCTCCCACAATGTCCTCTAATATCAGCTCACCCTATAGCCACCACCCTAGGGGCTTTCCAAACACTTGGCTAATCCTCTTCTCACTCTTCTCACTCTTCTTCCAGCTCTTTGGTTACTTCTTCAAGCTTTGCGTGCCAAGCGACAGTTCAGATTTCTATGCCAAAATGCCTCCTGTTAGGCCTGTTTTGGCTAGGTTTTCCCCTACCTCAATTGTGCTACCACGCTCGTCTTCACATCATTATTCTAGCTCCATAAACCCTATAGATGTAGCCACTACATGGAATACAATAAGCTTCATCTGAGCTCTTCAAAAACCCGCCATGCGTAGTCCCCCATGCTGCACAAAATATTTGTTTTGAGACTTGGCTCTTTGCCAAGTATACGCCGAGGCCTTCAATATCTTTGCAAACCTCCTTGAATGAGGTTTCACGACGACCATTTCAATAGCTAGCTAATGAGCACACCATTGAGCTCCACACAAGCATGCATCCATTGTTGCATGCTCCAAAACTTCTACAAGGGTGCTTCACTTAAGGTTTCCCACAAGAAACCAAGGTGCATAAACCATTGTGAAAGTTCCCACAATTTTCACAACTTTGCTCATCTCCTTGAGCAACATCCACAAGTGCATCCTCTTCTTGATGCACGCACATGTGCACTCCATTGAGTCCACCATCTCACTTGCCATCATCTTGACAAGCATGCACCTCCATAAGAGCATTCTCCTATGCTCAATAACCAAAAACATTGAGGAAAAACGTCACAAATTACCTCCACAAACTTCTTAGCAGCTTCCTTGTTGACAATATTTGGCCTAGAAATAGCTATTTTGGCTTAAAAATTAGCTAAATTATCCCATTAAATTTAAAAAAATTATGGAGGATTTATTTACTATTAAATTTATAGAATTTATGCAAATATGTGATTAATCTAAAGCGTGCTTGATTTTCTAATTCAAATTTATACAATTCAGACCAAAAATACATGATTAAGAGTGCAATAAAATGAATTAGAGTGGGATTAAATCAAATTCTATGATTTCATGAAAAATTTAGCTTAACTTGATTCATTTATAATTTCCTAAGTATTTTACTAATTACATAGTAATTTGGAGTGAAATTTACACAATTTCATGCATAAAAGAGTGAAAATTTAAAAAATATAAATTTCTAAAACGGTTTCAGAAATTAAGATTATTCAATCACTAATTCTCATAGGGAAGTTAATATGAGAGTATTTGCTTAATTAGAGAATAGTTTTAATGCAAAGTTAACAAAACAATGCATAAATGGGATTAAGCATCTAAGCGTATGCACAAGTGAGAATGAAGATATATATATACATATCAAGGTCTAGAATCACCTTGAGGCTACTTGTTGCCTTCTTACAGTTTCCTTGTACAGAGACCCTAATAAAATAAGAAAATTGTTTTGGCCATCCCTCTCTGCTGATGATAGAAACTCAGAATATGGTCATGTAGCTAGTCAAATGAACCGGAAGGCATCTAGTCTACAAGCCAGAGCAAGTAGAATAGGCAAAAATGCCTGTATATAGCCACAAATGTGCCATCTTTAGAAACGTGTTGCTTTTCCATTATTTTAGTGTGCATGGACTCTATATATTACCTCTTATCACCTAAATTCAAAATTCTACTTTTGGAGATATTTATCTCTTAATAAATCTATTCTTATCTTCTTATTTCTTTTCAGATTTTTGAAGCTAATATCTTTACTTTATCACTTTCTTAACGTTTCTAGCCTTATAGTCTCTCTCGAAGTGCACTCTCTTTGTTCTTGAAACCTATATTAAAAGAGAATCGTTACATGGCTTGGGAGGGATCTTACAGAGAGATTGCACACTCAACACAACACTCTATTGCATTCACAATGAACCATACAATGATATAGGACTTCTAGCCTTATTGCACTTCACACATCATCATCCATGTGGCACTCCCTTTTCCACTCTTTTGGTCAACACTCACACAACATACAATATTACATGTGGCACTCTTATCATCATCATCCATGTGGCACTCCCTTTTCCACTCTTTTGGTCAACACTCACACAACATACAATATTACATGTGGCACTCTTATCTTACCATAATATCTTGCACCTCTAGGGTGCTTTCCCACATAAACACAACACCTCGATTACATCTCTCAACAATCAAACCCAGCTATCTCTCTCAGTTACTTGCTCAGGTTAGCATAGACCTTTAGCATCTCTGACCATCCATGTATAAGCCTCTCTTGACCACAACTGACATCCAGATGACCAAAATACCCTCTTGTTGACTTAGAACTGGTTGTAAACTACCTCTTAAATCCTCCACTTGCCCTCGGTCCAAAAACCTATCCTCAGCAGCTCCCATAATGTCCTCTAATATCAGCTCACCCTATAGCCACCACCCTAGGGGCTTTCCAAACACTTGGCTAATCCTCTTCTCACCCCCCTCTGACAGAAGAAGACTAAATTTTACCCTAGCAATCTGACATAAAATTGATTGATTCAAAAACCTGAACTAAAACAGAAACCTTCTCCAAATGTCCTCTAACATGCGTAGGCCCTCAGGCAACACTAAACTTGAAGAGATTTCACACTACTGAATCTTTGCTGACAATAGTTGACACACATCTGCCTCCAAAACATCACTAGACCATAGACCAATCTGGCTACTAATAGCTTGCTTATAACAGACTTCTAACTGCCAGCAGTTGTGACTCATGATCACTTCCCTTCAACTCATACAAACCAAAGCAAGATCCCTACACCTTCAACTTACAGTTCTGATGTCCATCTGACACAGAACTAACTTTGTACCTTCCCAAAAAATGTTGATAGTCAGCAAACTGACTTAGAAACAATTCCCCTATCATCATCAGACTCACACCCTCAAGAGATTCATCTCCATAAACTTAGCCAAAACCACTCTTTCAACATAACAAAATTATCAAGACAATAGACTATATACCCTAACACTTTGTCTGCTTCACATATATATAAAAAACTTCACTGCCTCAGCTCTAAGACTTGGGCACTAACATGAGAAGGAAACACAGAAAACACATGGGTCACTCGCAAAAAGTAGACCCTGGCGTCATCACTGCAAAGCTTCACCTTCAAATAGTTTCAGTCAAGAAGAAATTTAAAATGGGTCAAGTCTCTAACAGAGAAGCTTCTCAGAGAGACTAGGGGACACTCCTCCTAGCCAACTCTCTGTTCTCTAGGTCACCCTCTGCTTTGATCCAAACAATCCTTCTCACTACACTCTCCTCTTATCTCCAAATCTCTAACAAGTGCAGGTACTCTAGCCTACAACCTTCAAGAAAACAAACCAACTTGCAGGAGTCACTCTCCACTGTAATCACTTTTATGGTCTCTCACCTCTCATCGAAGATCACCAACCAACCACATAGAAAAGTTCTCCGAATTCTCCTTTTCTCCTGGTTGTTGCCTTTCTCTTTTCCAAAAAATATCATTGCCTATGTCTCCTCGATCACCCACGCTATTTCTATTTTGGTTTCTTGCACCTGTGCTTATCCACTCGACCACGCCACGTTATCTTTCTTAAGGTTTCAATAATACATCTATTATCTTGTGGGTTTAGGGTAGGCACATTACTAAGGTTTCTTGCACCTATGCTTATTCACTCGACCAAGCCATGTTATCTTTCCTAAGGTTTCAATCATACATCTACGTATTTATTATCTATTGGGTTTTTGGGGTAGGCACATTCTTTGAGCATATATCTTGAGCACAAAAAGAGCTATCATATTTTTCAGAACCCTCCTGGTTAGAGCATTTATTCTCAACCACAAGTTCTGGCAAAACCACTCATTGAAACACTGCAGCTTCAGCTCTAGCTCCTACTATCAACAGCTCCCTCAATATGGCCCACCATTGAGATCAAAGAAAAAAGAGAAAAATATACTACAATCTATGTATCTTATCTCCCCTCTTGGATCAAAGGGCTAAAAAACCACCTTCCAAAGCCACCCAATTGATTTGATCCATCCTCCCAGATCAAACACCTCTAGGCTGTCTGCAAATAGTCCTTTAGCCTTGTCTTTATTATTAAACAACCACATCATGCAAACACTCCTTCTGTATGCCCTCTTCTCAATCCCTCCATGTTTAGACCTCCTGTTGTCACCATGTGACCTAAAACCTTTTCCGAATCTATGTGTCTCCATCTAGCATTCATCGCACTTCCCAAAAGTATCTGTAGTTACAAGGTAAAATTTCTTCTCTTCCTCCAAAAGTATCCTTGCCACCATCACATGAAAACTTCCGAACTAGATCACCCTCAACATTATCAAGCAAAGAGCCCAAATAAGCAGTTTTTTATATCTCTTCATTAGCATCCATAGCCTCCTCGTCCCACAGCCTACTCACAGCATTCTTTAGCTCATCATCACAGACACACACTTCAGCATCTACAGAAGCATTAGCCTTCTCACCATCACTCAGATCCATGAACTCTTCAAAGAAATAAAGACGCCCTCCATGGCATTGTCCATATTATCCTCAATCCTTCATCTACCTCTGGTTCATCTTCCTGTACGTGTGATTCCACATATGTATATTTTTATGTTTCAACAATACCTAACACTTCATGAGTATTATCCAAAGCATGTTTTTGGCATACAACAGAAACTTGGTCTTTCTTAGAATCCATATCATCACATACAAAATCTATTAGAGCATTGTCCAAGATTGCATCTAGCTAAAAATCATTCACATCATCTACAGTTTGTGCCTATTTTAGCATTTTTTCTTCACACATAACCCTACCCATATGCAACAAGCAATATCCACCTATGAAGTTTTAGGACTCATAATCTAAGAAGACTCTTTTAACACTACATCATCCAAAATTTTATCGTGATTTGCTAGGACACCTATGTCAATATTCTCATAACATATATATGAATCCATGTTCATAACTTCAAGATGTATCTCCTCCCTGTCTTTCTCACATGATACATAGCTACCACTCTCTGATGCACAATTGGATATCTTAACCTGACTTTCCATCTCCTTGGACACCTCTTCTTGCAGACCAACACACGGCTCCTCTACCCCTACTTCTGTACTAAATCCCATTCCAAATCTGTACTCATCATCATTGCTGGTGGGAGGTTGCAAGATGAGGGTACTCAGTTTTGTTCACTCTCTCTAAAATTGGGACATCCATGCATCTCGGGCGGAGTACCTCGATCGTGATATCGCCGTGAATTAAAACACAACATGTGCCTCCCAAGCCTAAATCGACGTATCTCGATCGAGATACCAACTAATGCCATGCTAGCAGGTTCGGGTTTCCAGTCATCATCCATGTCACCATTACATGTCACCGCCACCATGTTATCTCGATCATTCCATGTCACCATTACATGTCACCGCCACCACGTTATCTCGATCGAGATATCTATGCCACTTGGATCCACATCAGGGCCACGTTGTATCCCCCTAGGCATATTTGACTAGCCCATCTCCACCGTCCACGAACGAGATATCAAAATCAAATCTCGACCATTCATTGTTCCAGGTAAAGGGATACAATCTCCACCGTCCACATATCTCGAACGAGATATTGAGATCAGATCTCCACCGTCCAAATAGCTCGTTTGAGATACAGAGATACAATCTCCACCGTCCAAATATCTCGTTCGAGATACGTAGATGCAATCTCCACCGTCCACAAATATCTCGTTCGAGTTACAGAGACGCAATCTCCACCGTCCATTTAGGCACGTTGGAAGATGCAATCTCAGCCGTTTGAATATCTCGATCGAGGTATATAATGAATCTCGACCGTCGACATACCTTGGTCGTGGTAATGACTTAAAATCAAAGCCGTCCATGTACCTCGAACGAGATACTAATATCAAATCTCAGCCATCGATCCTTCACCAACCCTAAAATTAAGTGTGTATCTTGGCCGTATGTTTCACTAACCCTAAAATTAAGTGTGTATCTTGGCCGTATGTTTCACTAACCCTAAAATCCATAGCGTACATCTTGCAAACCCTAAATTGCATGATGCCACCGAACCTCGATCAAGGTTATAAAACCGGAAAACTTTTTTCTTTGCCTCATTGTCAGAGTGATTTGTATTAGCATTAGTGGGCCCATTAGCATTGTTTTATAGCTTCATTAGTGCTACTTAGCACTAAGCATTGGACCCTTCACATTGGACCTTTGTGTTAGGCTTAGGTTTTAGCATGGAGTCACACGACGAGGGCCGCTCGTCTATTGTGGACCTCATCGCGCTCGCGGAGATAGACCGCAAGTTAGCGGCTATCCGTGTAGGAGTGCTAGAGACACACCGTCTACATTACATATCGTGGTAGACTTGGAAGCGATGCTTTCGTCCCTTCGTAGCCTTCACGATATTGTTTATCTAGATGAGTGGATAGCCCACCACCATCGCACTGCTCCTATGTCACATGGCCTGACATATCGTCAAGTCTGTGATCTTGGTCCGATTAGAGATGGAGCCTACTTAGATCTTTTCCTTCGATAGTCGTGGGATGAGGCCTGGGGCAGGCAAGCCCCTTACTATTTCGCAGTGTTCGCATCCTCGTATGGTGGCACATATCTATAGTCGATATGTTGCCGCATATGGGAGGATGCCGAACAACTGCCAGATTCCCATATACTTCGCAAAGCAATTATATGCGGAGTTTGTCTTAGGGGAGGAGGTGGATTACACTAGCCATCGGCCGGGTGGTAATGCTGGCCGAGGCCGTCTCCAGGACCAGGGTAGGCGGCCTCCACCAGCCCTTCGTGTAGCTCCTACAGATCCTTCATTTGTGCCTATGTCGAGAGTAGAGGCTCTTGGCACCCAGGTTGTCATCGACGTACGGAGTATCACGGAGAGCATCCAGCACGTGGTGCACCTGTTCTCACAATCGATATCGACGACAGATGTCGAGGTATTTACATATTTATTACTTATTAAGTTTTTTTAGTTATTTATTTACATGTTTATATGTACTTTTCTATATTTTTACATGAGCGGCATGGTTGATTGTGTCACGTAGGGTCCCACACCTACCACTGAGAGACTCACTTAGGAGTTGGTAGAGGCGAGAGCGGAGATTGACCGCCTTAAGAGACAGCTACTGCAGAGGCACGGCATCTGAGAGAGTCTAACATCCAGCAGGTAGGTTTCCCTTGCACGTAAAAGAGTTATAATTAAGGTCCTAAGTTATAAATTTCTTAAAGTAATACCTAATGAGAGAGACTAATCAATTATTTTTATGCTTTACTTTTTTGCATAGGCTCGGACCGAGGTAGAGAGCTCTAGAGCTGAGGCACAGCCTCACCAGATTATGGAGCGGATCGCCCAGCATAGGGCAGAGCAGTTGATGCTACATGTTCGAGAGTTGCGCAGATCCTCGGATGTGACAGTGCCTTACCTACCTTTATATCCACGGCCTGTTATTACAGAGGTTTTTTGATGACCTCTCCCTCAGGATGCACCACCCTTCCTACGTGATGCATGCTGCGCTTTATGTATTGAGGACATTGACACTACTGGTGGCCCTGGGATGTGGACATTTTTTCCATTTGTCTTGCATCACCCAGGAGCTAGTACAGTTCTCAGCATGTCCCTCTTACCGTGCACGCGTCGACCTAGCGACATACAGAGTTTGGGGCATTGATGATCTTCACCCAGGCCTCATTTGAGTAGATGCTAGGACTGGCAGGCCTATTGATTTTACATCAGCTATTGACTTGGGACTTGACGCCTTCGATGATAGAGATCAGGAGCCTGCCAGAGATTGAGTGGAGCTCACATGAGTTTGATGCATACCAGAGAGTCCTACACGAGAGCCAGATCACAGCATCTGAGCGTGTGGGTGGTGCTAGTCCTAGTGGCACCTCGGGTGATGGTGCTAGCAGCAGTGCTGCTTCTCATGAGCAGCATGTCCTTACAGCAGAGGAGCTTACATGAGCAGAGTGGCAGACACGTACCATTGCAGATTATAGATTTTGGGTTTACAGACAGAGATGTCTTGCATTAGCACGACGTAGAGAGAGAGAGAGGGCTATAGCAGTTTTTGGGACTCGTGAGCTCCCGAGTACACCAGCACCAGCTCACGATCCTGCCTTTGAGGCAGACCTCCCCGCCGCAGACATTCGACGGCCCCCATAGATGGCACAGCCTCCTCGACGTGCATAGTAGCCTCGACGCGCACGGCAATTAGAGATGAGGATTTTGATTGGGTTGCCGTTGATAGTGACTAAACTCAGACTAGCTGGGTTAGCTCACTTACATTGTAATTAGATTTATGGGCAGTGACTAACCTCAGACTAGCTGGGGTAGCTCATTTTCATTCTGATGTACTTATTTGATGTTTATATCATTATGAGTTTTTTCATTATTGAGTATCATTACATTTTAGTTGATGTTCTTTATTTTATTAAATTTTTTAACACTTTGGCTATCATATTGTTTGTTGAAAATCTCCATGCCATCGTACCCAAACATGCCCTGATGGGAAACAAACTTTGCAAGCATGTGGGGGGACTCCACCCCCACATGCATGCAAGTGCCCAGTGCGGATTTTTCAAGTCTCTTGGTGCTTAAGAGGCCATGGAAAATCCGGGCCTTCCCCATACCATCGTACCCGAACATGCCCCGATGGGGACCAAACTTTGCAAACATGTGGGGGGGACACACCCCCACATGCTTGCAAAGTTTGGTCACAATTAGAGCATGTTTGGATTGGTAATTAGCGCCCAGTGCAGATTTTTCAAGTCTCTTGGTGCTTAAGAGGCCATGGAAAATCCGGGCCTTCCCTATACCATCATACCTAAACATGCTCCAATGGGAACTAAACTTTGCAAGCATATGGGGGAGACCTACCCCCACACGCTTGCAAAGTTTGGTCACAATCGGAGCATGTTTGGATTGGTAATTAGCGCCCAGTGCGGATTTTTCAAGTCTTTTGGTGCTTAAAAGGCCATGGAAAATCCGGGCCTTCCCCATACCATCGTACCCAAACATGCTCCGACGGGGACCAAACTTTGCAAACATGTGGGGAGGACCCCCCCCACATGCTTGCAAAGTTTGGTCACAATCGGGGCATGCTTGGATTGGTAATTAGCGCCCAGTGCGGATTTTTCAAGTCTCTTGGTGCTTAAGAGGCCATGGAAAATCCGGGCCTTCCCCATACCATCGTACACAAACATGCTCCGATGGGAACCAAACTTTGCAAGCATGTGGGGGGGACCCCACCCCCACATGCTTGCAAAGTTTGGTCACAATAGGGATATGTTTGGATTGGTAATTAGCGCCCAGTGCCGATTTTTCAAGTCTCTTGGTGCTTAAGAGGCCATGGAAAATCCGGGCCTTCCCCATACCATCATACCCAAACATGCTCCGATGGGGACCAAACTTTGCAAACATGTGGGAGGGACCCACCCCCACATGCTTGCAAAGTTTGATCACAATCAGGGCATGTTTGGATTGGTAATTAGTGCCGCCCAGTGCGGATTTTTCAAGTCTCTTGGTGCTTAAGAGGCCATGGAAAATCCGGGCTTTCCCCATACCATGGTACCCAAACATGCCCCGATGGGGACCAAACTTTGCAAGCATGTGGGGGGGACCCACCCCCACATGCTTGCAAAGTTTGGTCACAATCAGAGTATGTTTGGATTGGTAATTACCGCCCAGTGCGGATTTTTCAAGTCTCTTGGTGCTTAAGAGGCCATGGAAAATCCGAGCCTTCCCCATACCATCGTACCCAAACATGCTCCGTAGGGAACCAAACTTTGCAAGCATACGGGGGGGGACCCACCCCCAGATGCTTGCAAAGTTTGGTCATTATCAGGGCATGTTTGGATTGGTAATTAGCACCCAGTACGGATTTTTCAAGTCTCTTGGTGCTTAAGAGGCCATGGAAAATCCGGGCCTTCCCCATACCATCGTACCCAAACATGCCCCAATGGGGACAAAACTTAGCAAGCATGTGGGGGGCACCCACCCCCACATGCTTGCAAAGTTTGGGCACAATCGGGGCATGTTTGGCTTGGTAATTAGCGACTAGTGCGGATTTTTCAAGTCTCTTGGTGCTTAAGAGGCCATGGAAAATCCGGGCCTTCCCTATACCATCGTACCCAAACATGATCCGATGGGGACCAAACCTTTCAAGCATGTCAGGGGGACCCACCTCCACATGCTTGCAAAGTTTGGTCACAATCAGGGCATGTTTGGATTGGTAATTAGCGCCCAGTGCGGATTTTTCAAGTCTCTTGGTGCTTAAGAGGCCATGGAAAATCTGGGCCTTCCCCATACCATCGTACACAAACATGCTCCGATGGGGACCAAACTTTGCAAACATGTGGGGGGGACGCACCCGCACATGCTTGCGCAAAGGTTGGTCACAATTAGGGCATGTTTGGACTGGTAATTAGCGCCCAGTGCGGATTTTTCAAGTCTCTTGGTGCTTAAGAGACCATGGAAAATCCGGGCCTTCCCCATTCCATCGTACCCGAACATGCCCCGATGGGGACCAAACTTTGCAAGCATGTGGGGGGGACCCACCCACACATGCTTGCAAAGTTTGGTCCCAATCGGAGCATGTTTGGATTGGTAATTAGATTCTAGTGCGGATTTTTCAAGTCTCTTGGTGCTTAAGAGGCCATGGAAAATCCGGGCCTTACCCATACCATCGTACCCAAACATGCTTCGATGGGAACCAAACTTTGCAAGCATGTGGAGGGGACCCACCCCCATATGCTTGCAAAGTTTGGTCACAATCCGGGCATGTTTGGATTGGTAATTAGCACCCAGTGTGGATTTTTAATTTCTCTTGGTGCTTAAGAAGCCATGGAAAATCCGGGCCTTCCCCATACCATCGTACCCAAACATGCTCCGATGGGAACCAAACTTTGCAAGAATGTGGGGGCCCCCCACATTCTTGCAAATTTTGGTCAAAATCGGGGTATGTTTGGATTGGTAATTAGTGCCCAGTGCGGATTTTTCAAGTCTCTTGGTGCTTAAGAGGCCATGGAAAATCCGGGCTTTCCCCATACCATCGTACCCAAACATGCTCCGATGGGAACCAAACTTTGCAAGCATGTGGGAGGGACCCACCCCCACATGCTTGCAAGGTTTGGTCACAATCAAGACATGTTTGGATTGGTAGTTAGCGCCAATTGCAGATTTTTCAAGGCTCTTGGTGCTTAAGAGGCCATGGAAAATCCGGGCCTTCCCCATACCATCGTACCCAAACATGCTCCGATGGGGACCAAACTTTGCAAACATGTGGGGGGACCCACCCCCACATGCTTGCAAAGTTTGGTCACAATCAGAGCATGTTTGGATTGGTAATTAGCACCCAGTGCAGATTTTTCAAGTCTCTTGGTGCTTAAGAGGCCATGGAAAATCCGGGCCTTCCCCATACCGTCCCGAAACTTTGCAAACATGTGACGGGGACCCACTCCCACATGCTTGCAAAGTTTGGTCACAATCGGAGCATGTTTGGATAGGTAATTAGCGCCCAGTGCGGATTTTTCAAGTCTCTTGGTGCTTAAGAGGCCATGGAAAATCCGGGCCTTACCCATACCATCATACCCAATGGGAACCAAACTTTGCAAGCATGTGGGGGAGACCCACCCCCACATGCTTGCAAGGTTTGGTCACAATCGAGGCCTGTTTGGATTGGTAGTTAGCACCAACTGCGGATTTTTCAAGGCTCTTGTTGGTGCTTAAGAGGCCATGGAAAATCCGGGCCTTCCCCATACCATCGTACCCAAACATGCTCCGATGGGGACCAAACTTTGCAAACATGTGGGGGGACCCACCCCCACATGCTTGCAAAGTTTGGTCACAATCAGAGCATGTTTGGATTGGTAATTAGCACCCAGTGCAGATTTTTCAAGTCTCTTGGTGCTTAAGAGGCCATGGAAAATCCGGGCCTTCCCCATACCGCCCCGATGGGGACCAAACTTTGCAAACATGTGAGGGGGACCCACCCCCACATGCTTGCAAAGTTTGGTCACAATCGGAGCATGTTTGGATAGGTAATTAGCGCCCAGTGCGGATTTTTCAAGTCTCGGTGCTTAAGAGGCCATGGAAAATCCGGGCCTTACCCATACCATCGTACCCAAACTTGCTCCGATGGGAACCAAACTTTGCAAGCATGTGGGGGGGACCCACCCCCACATGCTTGCAAAGTTTGGTCACAATAAAAGCATGTTTGTATTGGTAATTAGCGCCCAGTGCGGATTTTTCAAGTCTCTTGGTGCTTAAGAGGCCATGGAAAATCCGAGCCTTCCTCATACCATCGTACCCAAACATGCCCCGATGGGAACCAAACTTTGCAAGCATGTGGGGGGGACCCACCTCCACATGCTTGCAAAGTTTGGTCACAATCCGAGCATGTTTGGAGTGGTAATTAGCGCCCAGTGCGGATTTTTCAAGTCTCTTGGTGCTTAAGAGGCCATGGAAAATCCGGGCCTTCCCCATACCATCATACCCAAACATGCTCCGATGGGGACCAAACTTTGCAAACATGTGGGAGGGACCCACCCCCACATGCTTGCAAAGTTTGATCACAATCAGGGCATGTTTGGATTGGTAATTAGTGCCGCCCAGTGCGGATTTTTCAAGTCTCTTGGTGCTTAAGAGGCCATGGAAAATCCGGGCTTTCCCCATACCATGGTACCCAAACATGCCCCGATGGGGACCAAACTTTGCAAGCATGTGGGGGGGACCCACCCCCACATGCTTGCAAAGTTTGGTCACAATCAGAGTATGTTTGGATTGGTAATTACCGCCCAGTGCGGATTTTTCAAGTCTCTTGGTGCTTAAGAGGCCATGGAAAATCCGAGCCTTCCCCATACCATCGTACCCAAACATGCTCCGTAGGGAACCAAACTTTGCAAGCATACGGGGGGGGACCCACCCCCAGATGCTTGCAAAGTTTGGTCATTATCAGGGCATGTTTGGATTGGTAATTAGCACCCAGTACGGATTTTTCAAGTCTCTTGGTGCTTAAGAGGCCATGGAAAATCCGGGCCTTCCCCATACCATCGTACCCAAACATGCCCCAATGGGGACAAAACTTAGCAAGCATGTGGGGGGCACCCACCCCCACATGCTTGCAAAGTTTGGGCACAATCGGGGCATGTTTGGCTTGGTAATTAGCGACTAGTGCGGATTTTTCAAGTCTCTTGGTGCTTAAGAGGCCATGGAAAATCCGGGCCTTCCCTATACCATCGTACCCAAACATGATCCGATGGGGACCAAACCTTTCAAGCATGTCAGGGGGACCCACCTCCACATGCTTGCAAAGTTTGGTCACAATCAGGGCATGTTTGGATTGGTAATTAGCGCCCAGTGCGGATTTTTCAAGTCTCTTGGTGCTTAAGAGGCCATGGAAAATCTGGGCCTTCCCCATACCATCGTACACAAACATGCTCCGATGGGGACCAAACTTTGCAAACATGTGGGGGGGACGCACCCGCACATGCTTGCGCAAAGGTTGGTCACAATTAGGGCATGTTTGGACTGGTAATTAGCGCCCAGTGCGGATTTTTCAAGTCTCTTGGTGCTTAAGAGACCATGGAAAATCCGGGCCTTCCCCATTCCATCGTACCCGAACATGCCCCGATGGGGACCAAACTTTGCAAGCATGTGGGGGGGACCCACCCACACATGCTTGCAAAGTTTGGTCCCAATCGGAGCATGTTTGGATTGGTAATTAGATTCTAGTGCGGATTTTTCAAGTCTCTTGGTGCTTAAGAGGCCATGGAAAATCCGGGCCTTACCCATACCATCGTACCCAAACATGCTTCGATGGGAACCAAACTTTGCAAGCATGTGGAGGGGACCCACCCCCATATGCTTGCAAAGTTTGGTCACAATCCGGGCATGTTTGGATTGGTAATTAGCACCCAGTGTGGATTTTTAATTTCTCTTGGTGCTTAAGAAGCCATGGAAAATCCGGGCCTTCCCCATACCATCGTACCCAAACATGCTCCGATGGGAACCAAACTTTGCAAGAATGTGGGGGCCCCCCACATTCTTGCAAATTTTGGTCAAAATCGGGGTATGTTTGGATTGGTAATTAGTGCCCAGTGCGGATTTTTCAAGTCTCTTGGTGCTTAAGAGGCCATGGAAAATCCGGGCTTTCCCCATACCATCGTACCCAAACATGCTCCGATGGGAACCAAACTTTGCAAGCATGTGGGAGGGACCCACCCCCACATGCTTGCAAGGTTTGGTCACAATCAAGACATGTTTGGATTGGTAGTTAGCGCCAATTGCAGATTTTTCAAGGCTCTTGGTGCTTAAGAGGCCATGGAAAATCCGGGCCTTCCCCATACCATCGTACCCAAACATGCTCCGATGGGGACCAAACTTTGCAAACATGTGGGGGGACCCACCCCCACATGCTTGCAAAGTTTGGTCACAATCAGAGCATGTTTGGATTGGTAATTAGCACCCAGTGCAGATTTTTCAAGTCTCTTGGTGCTTAAGAGGCCATGGAAAATCCGGGCCTTCCCCATACCGTCCCGAAACTTTGCAAACATGTGACGGGGACCCACTCCCACATGCTTGCAAAGTTTGGTCACAATCGGAGCATGTTTGGATAGGTAATTAGCGCCCAGTGCGGATTTTTCAAGTCTCTTGGTGCTTAAGAGGCCATGGAAAATCCGGGCCTTACCCATACCATCATACCCAATGGGAACCAAACTTTGCAAGCATGTGGGGGAGACCCACCCCCACATGCTTGCAAGGTTTGGTCACAATCGAGGCCTGTTTGGATTGGTAGTTAGCACCAACTGCGGATTTTTCAAGGCTCTTGTTGGTGCTTAAGAGGCCATGGAAAATCCGGGCCTTCCCCATACCATCGTACCCAAACATGCTCCGATGGGGACCAAACTTTGCAAACATGTGGGGGGACCCACCCCCACATGCTTGCAAAGTTTGGTCACAATCAGAGCATGTTTGGATTGGTAATTAGCACCCAGTGCAGATTTTTCAAGTCTCTTGGTGCTTAAGAGGCCATGGAAAATCCGGGCCTTCCCCATACCGCCCCGATGGGGACCAAACTTTGCAAACATGTGAGGGGGACCCACCCCCACATGCTTGCAAAGTTTGGTCACAATCGGAGCATGTTTGGATAGGTAATTAGCGCCCAGTGCGGATTTTTCAAGTCTCGGTGCTTAAGAGGCCATGGAAAATCCGGGCCTTACCCATACCATCGTACCCAAACTTGCTCCGATGGGAACCAAACTTTGCAAGCATGTGGGGGGGACCCACCCCCACATGCTTGCAAAGTTTGGTCACAATAAAAGCATGTTTGTATTGGTAATTAGCGCCCAGTGCGGATTTTTCAAGTCTCTTGGTGCTTAAGAGGCCATGGAAAATCCGAGCCTTCCTCATACCATCGTACCCAAACATGCCCCGATGGGAACCAAACTTTGCAAGCATGTGGGGGGGACCCACCTCCACATGCTTGCAAAGTTTGGTCACAATCCGAGCATGTTTGGAGTGGTAATTAGCGCCCAGTGCGGATTTTTCAAGTCTCTTGGTGCTTAAGAGGCCATGGAAAATCCGGGCCTTACCCATACCATCGTACCCAAACATGCCCTGATGGGGACCAAACTTTGCAAGCATGTGGGGGGGACCCACCCCCACATGCTTGCAAAGTTTAGTCACAATCGGGGCATGTTTGGATTGGGAATTAGCGCCCAATGCGGATTTCTAAAATCTCTTGGTACTTAAGAGGCCATGGAAAATCCGGGCCTTCCCCATACCATCGTACCCAAACATGCTCTGATGGGAACCAAACTTTGCAAGCATGTGGGGGAGACATGGTGATGGTGATTTTCAACAAACGATATGATAGCCAAAGTGTAAAAAAATCAGAAAACCATGAACATCAACTAAAGTGCAATGATCCTCAATAATGAGAAAACTCATAATGATATAAACATCAACTAAGTACATCAGAATGTGAGCTAACACAGCCACTCTTGGTTTAGCCACTAACTCAAAAGATCAAGGTATTTTGAAAATGAGCTACCCCAGCTATTCGGAGATTAGTCACTCCCAAAAAATCTAAGTACAATATAAGTGAGCTAACCCAGCTAGTCTGAGTTTAGTCACTATCAAGATAGAGATCTAGTTAGCAGCACCCTCTCTAGCTCTCAACTGCTCTAGAATGCTCTCATGGTCATCCACTCGAAGCCAAAAACGAGGGTGAGAACTGTGTTTTCGGCTCTGTACTCGATCAAGAGTGAGCCTGGTAGCAACCACTAGATGAGAGAATTGAAATGCCTCTAACTCCCACTTCCACTGTTGGAACTCAAGACTCCCCTGATGAAGTCGAATCTGTTGGTAGAACCGGCCTGCCACAATCATGCTATGGGCGTCATAAGAAAACCCATGATCATCCGTGCTGTATCCTGGTCAAGGATGCACTTTGGCCTAGTGCAACTCATCAGATAGTAGTCTACTCCCTCGCTATTTCCCTCACTGGCAATAATAGCAAATACATCACCCTCCTGTAGTAATAGCAAATCTGTCAGGTCATCATAACTGACCATGAACGCAGGACCTCTGTGCTCATCAGACAACACTAGATGTGAAGGATGCTCGGGGGAGAGGAATGTCTGTATCCATGTATCTGCCCATCCTCTCAAGGCACAATGTGACCAATGGCCATCCATACATGCTCCACAGAAGCATGCAAACCATCATGTGTAAATCGTGGGGGCCACCATGCACGTGCTCCTGCTGATGGAATGTAAGCCCAAGGTGCGAGGTACTGTGTCACAATCATGGGAGGCTCTAAATCTCCTGACAATCCGAGCATCACGTTTGGGATACGATGATGCTGCACTCCCACACAAATGTTGGGAGCACCACTCGACTACGTGGCCCGCATCTCTGAACTGCTGAGCATCCTACCGCAGCTGATGATGCCTCAGGGCACGTTTCACACACGCGCCCACACTATCATGCTCTCCCTTCCCGTGTACCAGTCTCAAAGAATGACCAAATCACTGGGATACTAGACTGCACATGCCACCTATAAATCCATAAAAGATAATCTTAGTTATTGTTTTCTTTAAGATGTTCTAGTGAATTTAGTTTAATTGCAAATGTAAGAGAACCATAAATACTACCTGTAGAGCCAATAGAATTGTCGTGATGACTTGAACTGTGCGCCACAACCATCCGCCGACCAAACCCATCGCTGGCCACGTATGATCCCACAATCTCCTAAAAAATCGTCATGGAGACGAAAAGAGTGTTGCACAAAATGTGCATCATGTGAACGATCATCACTAATATAGGAATGATACTCTCGAATAATGACACGGGTCTCGGGGGTACTCGCTATCCCATCTACATGAGCCTCTGCATGTCGATAGCTAATGTGGACCATAATAGCAACCTGATGAGATAAGCAATACAGACGTTTAGGACACAAAAAATCAAATAAGTAATGTAGCTCAAACACAAAACAAATATTATGAAATATAACCATTACCTGGTCTGAGAAAGTAATACTCAGATTGTATCTCGTGAAAAGGTGTGAAGGTGTAGTTCTCTGCAAAATCAATCACAGAGATGACCACACCAATAGGAAACTCTGCCAGGCATGCTCGGAACTGACGATCCTACCACTTGGCACAATGACTGTGTCGTATATAGGGGTAGATCTCCTCCCTAAATGTGGCTGTGAAGTGACAACATGGTGTATGTTTGTCCACGAGCTGCAACTTTCTGGACTGTCCACCACTCTAGAGCTGGTGTGTCACATACTCATAACGTTGCCATGCCACTATCTCTTGGTCACTTGCATCAAGATCTACCATCTGTAGATGTGCAAGTGAACCACATGATGTGCAATTACTCTCCAGACAAGGCATCCTATGGAACTGGGCATCCTCCGTGCGTGCACACAAAAGAGAGTGGATGAAATCATGAGGACTACGAGGCAACTCTCTATGCCCACTAAGAGAACGGATCACATCATAAAAAAGTTTGAACTCAACATGGTAGCGAAACAACATGTGTCACACTGACGTGAGTACCTCACAAACCAAGGCTTACACCCCTCAAATGACCTTTGCCCAATTTTAAGCTCTGGATACGAAGCCCACAAACTAAGAATACAACTCAGTTTGGGTCATTTCAAGAAAGCAAGCACCGTGCTCAATGAACACTCCTCTTGTCACTCTCATACGCAAAGCTTTCTTGAAAACTGGCGAGGCACGACAATTCTCCTCCCAAAAACTTTCTATCAAGGTTCTAGTGGTTTCATCTAGTAGGCGATCATGCCTAGCTACACGACCACTACTCGCCCACAAAGCACCAACCTCATTGGCATCTAAACTTTGTCATCTAATAGACCCAACTCTAAGTGCGTGTGGTGCTATGGAAAGGATGCGAGATGTGACACTAACCTTACCCTTCATTTGGGAGCTACTTATGGCTGCCATTTTAGCCCGTCGAGCAGCCAAAGCGTCTGCAGAGTTCCTCTTCTTGTTAACTATATAGGAATGACGACACTTTGTAGCACCGCCATGCCAACTCTCCTCTCTCTTCGACCTCCAATGTCGGAAAGCGCCTTGCAGTTGGCCATGTTGGGCAGATCAATCAAAGCATCAAGCACACATGCCTGTGATGAAGGCATGAGGTCTTTGAAATAGGAATGGAAGATTGCATGGGCACGACAATGTGCCCCTGACTTTGATAGTTCTTTCCTATCCACATGAAGGGTGCCCAAAGGAGGGGGGGTGGGTTCTTGTAGAAGAGAAGGGGACTTAGGAAAGGCGGGTTCATGTGGATTATCTAAACTAAGGGGTAGTGGGGGGGAAGAGGGCGGAGGGAGAGAAAGTGGAAGAGGAGGAGCAAGGCTTGGATCATCGCCAACGGAAGGTGTTGCTCGTTGACGTGCTCTCCACTCTCTCTTTCTCTCACGAGCTACCCTTCTCCTCTCCTCCTCTTGAATTTGGTGGATGGGGGGAAGTCTAGTCCTATCACGTTTTCGACTCCTACGACTTTAAGAACCCATTCTCAAGGAAGCTAAGAGAGAAAATATTATAAAGGCTCAATGATGGGATAGTACTAGAGATAAGTGTGGGATAGTACTAGAGATGTGTGATTATATAGGAGAAATAGGTTATCCACTTCAAATCTCATTGGATTTCCTATCTAAGATTGATTGGATAATTAAGATAAACATAAATATAATTAAAGATAAACTATTATCCACTTAAAAATTAATATTATTAATAATATTTATTAACAAGTCTAAATATTTATCATTACTAGATATATAAATATATCTTTTATTTTATAATTATATAATTGCTTTTTTTTAATAAAGTATTTTTTTAAATTTTATTCAAAGGTTTATTCTACATAAATTTTTTTCAAAAGAAATATTAAATTAAAAAATTTATTTTTTAAATTAAATAATATAAACTTTAATAATAATATTATTGATCTAATTCTAAAATATAATCCTTTAAAATTAGTGATTTTAAATTCTTTTATTTAATAAGTTATATATATTTTATTATTTAAAATTGTATATTCTATTTCTCTAAATTACTAAATTAACTTTAATATGTTTTTGAAAAAAAAGGGGAGGTGGGAAGGAGGTGCCACGTGTCACATGCGTGCATGACACGTGGCATTCTCTTGACATGTGGCACTATTATGGTTGATGTGGCAATTCCATGATGTGGTATGCCATGTCACCAAGTGTGAGGTGGCATGCAAAGGTGGCAAGAAGATGTGGCATTAATGATGATTAGGATGATGAGGTGGAGAGTCAACTAGGATGATGAGGTGGGGAGTCAACTAGGTTGACCATGTTGACATGGAGAGTGGAGGTGGTAAGCTGAGGTGGCAAGTTGCTTATGTGGATCCTCTCGAAGCTCATGTGGACATAAAGTGGCATGCATATATAAGATTTGTGCCTACCCAAGCCTCACACATGGAATGAAACCTAAGCTTTGAAGTTTACCAAGCCTAGATTTCCAAACCTAACTAGGATTGGTTTTAGACTTGAAAAGGGGAGAGTGGACACAATATGGAAATTTTCACTTGGGAGGATTGAAAATGGACCTTCCCATACTCAAATTAAGCCATATTTTGTTAATAAACTCATGGCAACAAGAGTATTGATCCCTAGAGTTTTTAGATTGAAAGATTCAATATTTAATTTTCTAGAATTAAATTACAATTGATTTAATGGGCCTCTCATAGTCATAACAAATTTTCCAAAGTAAATCTACAAAAATCCAACCGTTAGATTTGTAATTTTACCTTATACCCACATTATACTAATCTTTCCCAATCTAATCATCACTAGATCCATACAATTTAAGCATTTTAAATGGTAGATGTGGTGGGAGGATAAAGTAGTATGTTTTTTTAACAATTCTAATACCTTTTAAATAATATAGAAAATAGTAGAACACATCAAAAATTACTCGATAAATCAAGTTAAGCTCTATGTTATTTGTATTTGTTATATGCAAAGTGGGAACATCATATGAGTAATAATGTAAAAATTATAGGCCATTTACTCACATTCACTGTACTTGTCTAAACCTACGACAGGGCCTGTATACAAACTTGGTTCCCAAAGAAAAGGGGATTTGCAATTATTGGATATTCGATCAGATTATAGTTTTAGGTGCCCAACTTTGCATATGATGTTTCATTAGAAGACCTTAAAGTGAAACTCCTTGGCTAACTAGGAGAGATTGGCTATTCTTCTTGAAAAAATGCCTGTTTTCCAGCTAAAGCCAAGGGCGCCCACTACATGAAACTAGATAACCTCATCTTGAAACCACCCTGGTGTTCCTATTTTCATCAAACAAGCCAATAGTACCACACAACGTTTTTTCAAAATCCATGCATCCATCCACAATCTGGCATATATCACTGACCATTTTTTTTTGCATATATCCACATCCTCCTGCTCCATACATATATCACTGATCATATTTTCTTCTTCCTCCCTAAGAAACACTTTAAACATATCACTCACCCTCAACAAGCTCCTCAGAATCATCTTTAGTCAGCATGATAATACTACTTTGAGACGATGACTCTTCGGAAATCGCAGATGCAAAACTCCCTATCAAACCTTGCATATCCTCTGATGTCTTGAAGTGATGCTTGAAAAATAATTTCCAACCTTGGTATGGAATACATTTTAATTCATGCATGCCGTAATGATTGTGTACTATTTACGTGTGCCTTTTACAATGTCATGCAATGCCCAAATTGTGAAGTGGATTGCTACAAGAAAGATTTACAGGGTGTAAGAATTCCGCAAAAGGAATTGGGACACTTTCCTATTAAACCTCGTATTGAACATATGTTTAGATGTCAATCCATTGCTAAGTTAATGACATGACATGTGAACCATCGTTCAACCAATGGCATGATGAGGATTCCTGCCATCTCACCAGCTTGGGATCACACTGAGGATAAATGGCGAGAGTTCAAAGATAAGCCCTTTAATTTATGGCTTGGATTGGGTATGGATGCAGTGAACCCATTTGGATTGAGGTTTACATGATGGCCCACATGGTCCATTGTTGTTGTGAATTATAATATTCCTCCATCAAGAAGGGTCATGTGATGCTTACGCTTCTTGTGCCTAAGAAGCACAAGATAAAGAATATTGATGTAGACCTTAAGCCCTTGATTGATGAGCTCGAGAAATTATGGAGAGGCAAAAGGGTGCATGTTTCTGGTCCAATTTCATGTCGTAATGCAATAATCAAGGGTATCTTGATGTGGACTTTGTATGATTTTTCAGGTTGTACGGAATAAGTACTCAGGTATGGCAGTAAATAAATTGATGTTATCTACACATGCATAACTTTCATTTATAGCTCTAATTTATTGTAATGTCTATTAAATTTCAATTCTTACACACTATTCTTGGTCGCTCGTACAAAAATTCTCACAAAAAAAAACCCATCTGGTTTATGTACACAGCTATAGATGGTAGATCTTGACGGCAAGTGACCAAGAGATGGTGACATTGTGACACTATAAGTATGTGACACATCAGCTCTAGAGTGGTGGGAAGTCTAGGAAGTTGTAACTCATGGAAAAACATACACCAGGTTGTCACTTAAACCTAGTGATATTTAGGGAGCAAATACACCCCTATATATGGCACACTCATTATTCCAAGTGGTAGGATTGTCAGTTTTGAGAATGCCTGGCAAAGTTCCCTATTGGTGTGATTGTCTTTATGGTTAATTTTGCAGAGAACTACACCTTCACACCTTTACAAGAGATATAATCTGAGTATTACTTCTCAAGGTAGTTATATTTTATATTATTTGTTTTGAGTTATATCACTTCTCAAGGTAGTTATATTTTATATTATTTGTTTGAGTTATATCACTTGTTTTTTTTTTGTGTTTTGTGTTTGAGTTATATCACTTGTTTTTTTTGTGTCCTAATTATCTCTCCCCCTCGCCTCACAAGTATCACGTGGGTTCAACAGAAGGACATTTTAAATATTTAAAACTTATAGAAATATATTTACAGAGGGGATTTATTTATTGTATTTTAAAAAAATTTTACAGATTTGAATAGGAAAGGATACATTATATTCACTAAAAAATTCACAGATAAGGGACTTTTTAAATAGGCCTTGAACGCACGTGATATAGAGGATTTACATATAGTGACCCCCCCCCCCCCCCCCCCCCCCCCCCGAGCCCGGGCCCTCGTCGTATGCCACCAGCAGCCCTTGCAAAACACAAGCCGCAGTTCACCAAGGCTCACGACCAAGGTGGCTCCCTGCTGCTGCTGCTCTCCTCTTCCACATCGTGGTCTCTCTCTCTCTTTTCCCGTCGGCTCACTGTCAGCTCCAAGGGCGGCTCCCTCAGCCTTGCACTCACACACACCTCTTCTAAGGCTCTCTCCTGTCTCTTTCACTGCACACGCTCTGCACACGCTCGAAAAAGCCCCGAACAAACACACGGTGACAACACCTCTTCTGATCGCCAGCTTCCAGAATTCGCCTTCATGTGCTGGCCATTGCTGACTGCAACTCTAGCCTCCACGTGGTCTATGTTTATTAGTAGCTATGTTAATGTTTATTATTTTTTATTTTGCTCCTCTCCTAATGGATGGCCACCCTCACACCTCCATTTCACACCGATTTAAAGGCAACATTGGCCCCTTTCACTTTAATTGCCCATGTCTCCATACCTTCTCAAGATGCAACTTTCCAATGCCACTTTATTTTGGACGCATACACACTTCAAGACGACCGAGCAGCTGATATCATCTCCAGCGGACCTCCAGTAGACCACGTCCGGACAGGCCTGTACATGCTCACATCAAAACCATCTACTCTGTACACCTGGCAATGCTCTCAAAAGCAAAACCTTCACACACACCCTACACACGTATGTACACATTACCAACGCCTATTTTGTCCACACAGCGGTCTCCAATAGATGAGTTTGATTCTCTTTCATCTGAGGGCTCAAGAGTTACATTGTCAGATGGACGAGAAGACCTGTGGATGTGTGGAGTCTCATGTAAGGATTTCAACACTGAGAGACTTAAGGGTAATCAAAGTGTACCAGATGAGGCATACATTCCACAACCCTTCCCTGAGTACTTAATTGATCCCCTAGAATGGAATCATGTCCTTGCAACATTATCGACATGTGCTTTGTTGAAAATACAAGTGAATAGGGTGTGTGCGGGAACAAGCCCTTGGTTAGAGGCTGTAAAAGAAGATGAGTAAATGTGAAAGAACCTGTGAAAAGGTGAGAAGAATCTACTGGGAGAGAATAAAGGGTAGCATGAGAAGATTTAGGAAGTGTGGAGATATTCTGGGAGATATTCTGGGAAAAGTGAAGAGGTGGAGAGAATCAGGGAAAAGAGGTGGAGTGGATCAAGGAGAAATCAGTGGGATTAGATGCTTGATGTAAACTCTATAAATTGAGGCATTGCCCTAATGAGAATTTGCTGGTTTTTGAGTATCCATGCCTACATTAATCTATTTGTTAATTACCCACTAGTTACATCTTAACCAGGGATTTCATTAACGTCTTCACAATTTCGTGATCACGTTAACAAAACCTATTGTTAACATATTAAAACTTGTGATCACATTGTATATTCACATGACCTGAGCAATGACCTGCCAGAACCCACTAGTCCCGTAACACCTCCGGGCTTTTATCTTTCCCGGCGGGCCCGCCGGGAAAGATCAAAGCCCGGCGGGCCCGCCGGGAAAGATAAAAGCCCGGCGGGCCCGCCGAGAAAAACAAGAAACATCGGCGGGGTACTATTCTGTATATAAACACTGCCCGACACCCATCGTACAACTTTTGGGGAGATAGTCCTTGTTTTGGGGGCGTGATATCTCTCCTCAAAGTACTTGTAGAGCTCTCGAGTTGCTAGAAGTGTCCTCTTGGGAAGAACGTCCTTATTTTAGGGGCTGTCGTCTTTCCTTGTAGGCACTCCTAAGGCTATTGAGCCACTGGTCCTTAGTTCTTTGAACTGGGGGCAGGGTGTGGTTCGTAGCTAATACTTGCGGAGATTTAGGGACAAATTTGGAGTCATTCAGCTTTGCATTTGAGCCACGTACGTAATCTACCTCATTCTGCTTTATGAATGGTTTGATGGAGCCAAGAGTCCTGCTTAGGGGCTTGTATTGGTTCTTGATACTTGATATAGTTTAGAGTAGACAAGGGTCTATTGTCCTATACTAGAGTATTGGGCAAGCATAGATCTTTGATTTTTTTTTGTGAATGTTAGAGAAGGTCTATTGTCCTATACTAGAGTATTGGGCAAGCATAGATCTTTGATTGTGTAAAGTATCCTTAATTGGGTACAAAAGGCATCCTTCATTAGGGGTGCAATGTGCATGATAGTTTCGAAGTAGTTTTGTAGTAAGACCTTGCAAGATAGTTTGAAGTAGTTTTGTGTTATGTGATGATCTTTTGTATTTGTCAAGATAGTTTCGAAGTACTTTGTCTGCTAATGTATGTTTTGTTATACGTGAGTAATTTGTTGTTTTTTCATTTGTGTATTCATTGTTATATGCTTGGTTGAATAGGTTATTTGTTGAGATGGAGGACAATGTTGGATCCAGTGATACCTCCAATAGAGTCCAAATTTCAAATAGCAGGAAAAAAAAGGCACCTGGGATAGAGTGGCAATATGCAA
Source organism: Cibotium barometz (assembly GCF_041138505.1). NCBI lineage: Eukaryota > Viridiplantae > Streptophyta > Polypodiopsida > Cyatheales > Cibotiaceae > Cibotium > Cibotium barometz. Next base: position 34,094,008 of record NC_141098.1, read on the forward strand.
TTAACGTTGGTGATCGATTCATAGATTGGGAGTGTAAGCTATGCCATGCAGTAAAATCAGGTGGGGCGCCTCGACTAAGAGAACATTTTTTAGGCGGACCGAAGAAAAAGTCATGTACCCACCCCTCTGCACCTATAGTGGCCAAACGCATAAGAGAAGAAATTCAAAAGAAAGATTCAAGAAAACATGACACTCCTACCGTTAATGTATCAATGCAGCAAGAACACTGTTGTTCTAATCATCAAACTCCCGCTACATCGCCTACTTGTACCCCGAACGGCAATGTGCAACCAAAAAGTAATCTACCCAGTGCATCTTCTTGCAAGCGAAACTTTGACGTAGGAAATATACCCATGCGTCAAACTTCATTGCAAGAAAGCCTACGTCAAGGTCGACTCGATGATGCACAACTCGTCCTTGCTGAAGCGATTTACTTTTCTGGGAGTGCTATGATGATGGTGGACAGTGAGCATTGGAAGAGAGCATGGAAGAAAATTGGTGAGTTTGGACTAGGGTTTTCACCGCCTACGTACCATGCTATGCGAAATGATCTATTAGAGAAATGTTATGCGCAAGTAAAAGAACGTGTACAAAGAATAATTCTTAGCAATATAGAGCTTTCTGGATGTAGTATAGTAAGTGATGGATGGTCTAATGTGCAAAGAAAACCATTAATTAATATAATGGTTATTTCACCTAGAGGTGAGACTTTCATCCATGCCGTGGATTCAGCTGGTTCAATCAAAACTGGGGCTTACATTGCTCAAGTCATTAGCTCTGTGATAGAGGAAGTGGGTGCCAAAAATGTAGTCCAAGTCGTCACATGGACAATGCAAAAAATTGTAAAAATGCATCCAAAATCCTACAACGACAATATCCACATATTTTTCCGGTAGGCTGTAATACTCATAGTTTGAATCTTGTATTAAAAGATTGGTATAAATCTGATGATACCAAATGGTTTGCCTCAATCGTCGACACTGCTCGCCAGCTTGTGAAATTCATGCTCAAGAGACAGAGAGTTTTAGATATGTTTCGACCTCGCATGTCAGTTATGTTAAAGCTTCCAGCGGAGACTAGGTTTTGCACTCACTTTTACACTTTTGAGTCTCTTCTTAGAAATAAAGATGCAGTTTGCGAAACATTTACATGCATGGCATTTCATGACTGGGAGAACACTCATCAACTTGAAAAAGTGAAAGAGAAAATCAAAGTCTTGAAGGGAGCGCTTACGAGAAGAAGTTGGTGGAACAGAGTGATGGATGCATACCATGTAATGATGCCTGTTATGTATGCTGTACGAAGTCTTGATCAAAGAGCGCCTAATCTCGGAAAAGCATGGATGCAATGGTGGACTGTCCAGCGGAGTTTGGAGTGTCCTGAGAAATTAGAGCATTCAGTGGTGGAAAAGCAATGGCGTGTACCATTCTCCAGTAGACAAAGAAAAGTTCTGTTGAAGTACTTTCATGCTAGATGGATTGGAGCGCATTCACCACTGCACAATGCTGCTTACATGTTAGATCCTGAATATTGGAATATGGATTTGATGTCCAACGTTGAGGTGGTGCAAGATTTTTATAAAGTGGTAAACACTTTCTATAATAATGATGATGATCATGTACAGTGCATAAAGGAGATGACCTCATTTCGGTTGAAAGAGGGTTTATTTTCCAACTCCCTTGTTCAACAAATGGCTAAAGGGCAACCTGCATGGAAGTGGTGGATGATGAATGGTGGTGAGCATTATGCTTTATTACGCAACCTTGCGATGAAGGTTCTAAGTCAGTGCTCTTCAAACTCAGGCTCAGAAAGAAACTAGAGCATGTACAAATATATTCACAGTACTATTCGCAATCGACTTCTTGCAGATCGAGCAGATAAACTTGTTTACATGTACTGCAATGAAAAGATCTTGCGAGACATTGAAAGCGAAGAGTATGAAGAAGATATGCCCAGATGGATGTACAATTGTGATGATGTAGTAGACGAGAACTTTGATGTTGGACGCACGTTGTGCACCACCCTTGAGATAGAAGACAATTTAGACATTGACTTAGATGAGCTTAATTTAGCAGACGAGAGAGTAAACGGTGAAAGAATTTTGGAGCAAGATACTTACATAGAGGAAGAAGTCACTTCATTAATTTAATAAAAAGTACTTGTACAAATGATCATATTTGGAGAAATTATCAATACAAAAGTAGGATTTGTTTTTCTTAGCTCTCATCTTGAAATAAATTACGAATTGCACTAGGAGTTGCATCTAAAGGTCCTGGTGGTTTATATTCGCTAGCCATGCCGAACACTGTATAAATACCTTGATTTATTGGGACATTGCACAATGCACATGTGGAAGTATTTTGCATTTGCCTCACTAAACATATTAAGTGGTAGTAGTGTCTACATGGTAGTATATACTGGCCGCTCCACCCATCGAATACTTTGTAACATACACTACAAGGGATCAGGCTCATACCCGCGCTCCTAGCCGCTAAAAATGACTTGTGCAAAAAAGTAGCGGGCCCGTGTATCAGCGCGTGTATCATCGCGGCCACAGACATGCGTGTAACAGCGCGTGTATAGCACCTCTCAGACGCGCTTATACACGGGTGTGTAGCCGCGTTCTTTTTACAGACGCGTTAATACATGCGGCTATACACGCTTTTTCTTACTTTAGACGTGCTTATACACGGGTGTATAGCCGCGTCCTGTTCAATTCAGATGTCTCAGATGCGTCTCAATATGGAATGTGATACTATAAGTCTGAGTACTACTGAGACCCAGATGATGACTCGGTGCTCCCTCCATGCTCAGATGAGCTCACATCGGTCGGAATGTCCGATGAGTAGTGCTCACGTCCACCCTCTGCAGCGGCGGCCGGTGGATCATCAGCAGCTTGTGCCTGTTCAAGTAATATATAGTATATAAGTATATATATATGTAATTCAATAAACCAAAACCATTCGTTTAGAATTTTCAAGTACCTGTCGACCGTATGGTCTCATGGCCATCTCAAACTGCGCGTCCGTAATACGTCCCTCGGCTCTGAAGATGGCCCACGTGTCACGTCTGCTATGCCGGCGAGTATACTCAGTATCGTGGGTTGTGGGCTTCCTCCCCGTAACCCGTTGCTGTATCATAATCAACACAATTAGTAAGTTTAAAACAATCATAGAATCAATGAATTAAGTAAACAATCAAATAAAGTGGCAAGATACTTACGAACTCTGCCTCCCATGACTCGACGCCGCCAGATCCGAAATGCGAAGATCCAATGGTCTCCATCTGGATCCGTCGTGCCTCCACATGCTGCCTGCGCTTCACGCCACCCTCTGCTCGTTTCTTTGCCTCCTTCCACTCGCGTTTGTGCGCAGTGGGGCAGGTTTCTCGGCAGGATAGCCACCCGCAGCTACATTTAGCCGGTCATCGTACGCGAGTTTTCTAAGGTGAGATCTTTTATTACTTAAGATCTCCCTTATTCGCGTCCTTCCCCATACATCCGAGAATGTAGCATGTGGGGGATTGGGGTACCGACTATGTACAGCCTCTATCACTTCCCCAACTAATCGGCTATTTTGATCTTTAAATTTAATAAAACAATTTCTATATGAGTTTGATACTACCCCACGCATGTACTCCATTACCTCCCTCCCCCTCGCATCCATCACTATCCCGCCCCTATTCGTCACATCATAGCAAACCACTCTCTCCATCTCTCTCATCTCCTCCTCTTCCGAACTGTCTCCTCTAACTCTTCTCCCTCTATCTCCTCTCTCACCGCGTGCCCTACTACCTCCCCCACCTCCCCCACCTCCCCCACCAAAGCACCCGCCGCATCCTCCACTCCCACTCTTCCTACTGCTGCGGGTGGAGTCACGACTGGGGGATTGTCTACGTGACGGTGGCTGTGAGCCCTGACGTGACGGTGGCTCTGAGGGAGCACGTGATGGTGGCTGTGAGGGTGTACGTGAGTGTGTCTAGGAAGAGATATGTCTCCTCGGTGGACGTGGAAGAGGAGAAGCTGCATGCCGTCTCGTCGGACTCGGAGGAATAGACGGCACTGGAGTGCCCTGGATACTCGCGGTAGGGGTATAGACACCAGGCAGGGAAGGAGGGGGATGGGCATACATATACTCTGTAAGCTCAACCGGACCAGGATGGCGCCCAAAATGATTCAGCATCTCCATCAGCCAATTGCTGTACGCAAATGGATCGGATGAAGAACCTGGAATATCCATAAAGAACCTGCAACAAACATCTTCATGTACATCATGGGTTATCTCTTGACTCACATTCAAGTCAGTTGTGTTGCCTGCAAATCATGAATTCTGAAACGCAGTCTCTGCAGAAACGCGTGTATACACCCGTCAAAAAACACGTGTATACACCCGTCCAGAAACGCGTGTATATCCGCGTGAACAGACTTTGCAGACAGTTTACACGCGCTTTTACACGCGTTTCTACACGCGACCTGCGAAATTTTTTTTTCAAAAAGACCGACCCCCGACAAAGACAGAATGTCCTTATAAAAGGACCATTGTCGCCCCTGTCAGGACCATTCACCCAATCGTGTGCAAATAGCATAAACAAAAGGACGGAGACAAACCCAAAGAGCAAAGAGCAAATAGCATAAACAAATCTGACAAGGCACAGGACAAAGTGACTCACCTCTGAAAAAGTGAGACTTCTCTGCTCCTTCTCTGCTCCCTCCTTCTCCCGTGTGTGTGCTCCTTTCTCTGCTCCCTCTTTGCTGTTGGAAGAGGCGAAAACAGGCGAAAAACACAAACAGTGTTGATTTGTTTGTTCAAAATCTATATTTGGGGAAGGCGGGCTATTTTTAGTTTAAACATACCGCCGCGTTTATATTCGCGTTTATAAACGCGTGTATATTCGCGGGTATGAAATTTTAGCTGCGTTTATACACGCGTTTTACAGAAATTACCCGCGTTAATACACGCGATTTTTAGGAATTAGCCGCGTTAATACACGCAATTTTTAGGAAATAGCCGCGTCAATACACGCGATTTTTGTGCTTTCATTAAAAACATATTATGATTTTGTGTTTTCTGATTTGTACACAGGATGTCATCAACCTCTTCAAGCAGTTCTGGGGAAGATGAGACAATGCGTCATCGTAATCGCGATGTGTGGTTGGGACAACGGATCAAATGTATGTGTAATCGATGTCAAGGATGCATTGTACGAGCACGTCGAATCACCTTGAATCACATCTCCATGTATGGAGAATGAAATCAAACAGGTTTAGAGGTGAGTAGATGTAAATTGATGGTATTCAAATGACTCATGGTATCCAAATTAAATTAATAGAGTTGTAATATATAAACTCTAATTGAAGCAGGATGCAGTACCACACCCTAACATGGTACCCTACTTGCGACGAGAGCACGTAAAGCGTCGACGAGATGATGCTGGAGCTTCGGGATCTATTGTCAGAGATGAGTGGGAAAGGGATGACAATAGCCCTGCACCCCACGAAGTTGTGGACGAGGAGGTGCTTGATGATATGGTGCGGAATCTTTTTAAGGATGATCCCAAAGGTATGGACGACGATGATATGGAACAAGAGCACCTTTATAAGGCTTCATCGACACCGGTGTTTGAAGGGTGCACATTCTCAGTTTTACGTGCTTCACTTGAACTGCTTAATATACAAACAGTTTATGGATGGAGCAATGCAAGTCTTGACGCATTGTTGAAGTAAGCATTCTAGCTTACAAATTTGAATTAGTGGTTTAAGGTTTAGGATTTAAGACTAATTATAATTGATGATATTGGATGCAGGCTATTATCAAACATGCTTTCAAAGGAAAATAGGCTACCCACCTCAAGAGACATAGCGAGGCGCTATGTGACATCTCTTGGAGGACTGGATTATGATAAAATACATGCATGCGTCAATGATTGCATTCTGTTTCGTGGGACGCATAAGGAGGCTCTACATTGTCCCACTTGTGGTGAAGCAAGGTACAGAACAGATATGAAGAGTTTTGATATACCTCGTAAAGTCTTGCGACACTTTCCTATAATTCCTCGCATCAAACACATGTTCAGGTGCAAATCCATAGCAGAGCTCTTATGTGCGCAGTTCATACTACCTACTAGCATCGACCATTGTGCAAATAAGAGTTTGAAAAAATGTATTTATAAGATGGGCGAGCTTGTGAGGTATGTAAAACCCATGCTCAGATCACCCTTCATTATATCTTGCAAAATGAACGTGCATGAGGTATAACGTACTATTTATTTATTTTTCAGATATGTTAGTTCCAAAGCAATTGATCCAGCCACGTTGGATGATGCGCGTGTTATGGCAGTGGAGGTGGTTTGTTTGGTAGAGGAGACTTTTCCGCGAACCATTCTCACAAGTCAACTACATCTCATTGTGCATTTAGTGGACGAAATTGCTTTATGTGGTACTGTGCATGCACGCTGGATGTTCTTCCTAGAGCGCTTCATGAAGACCTTAAAAGACTTTGTGAGGCAAAGTGCAAGGCCTGAAGGAAGCATGGTCGAGGGTTGGTTGATACAAGAGTCTCTTGTATATATTTTAGAATTTCTTGGTCAGGTGGACAGCTCTTTGCCACGACTATGGAGCAATGAAGAGGACTTGAGGATGACCTCTATTGTGCCTCAAGGAAAAGGACAGAGTAAAGTAATTGACAGAACATTGATTGATAATCTCAATTTCACTTGTATCCTAAATAGTGATGTGATGAGCAGATGGGTTACAAGATATGAGGATGCAAAGACAAAAAGGCAAGCAGAAAGAGCTCTCTTTCGGAGGCAACATGGCTCTCGGAAGGCGTACCCTAAGCATCTAGCAACACTTCCGAATGATATCCATGTTGATTGGTTGCATGAGGAAATGGAGAGAGCAGAGAGCGACGAGGGGATGCATATCACGGCGGAAGAATGGGAGTATGCACGAGGATGCATGTCAAAGGTACATAGAACTACTGTTTTGCATTAGTTGTAAGTGATTTGCTTTTAATATTTATTCACATTGCTTACACAAATATTGCTTCTATTTTGGTCCAGTGCACTATGTTCAATGCTATATGGTGTGAAGGCAAGCATTTTCGAACACCAAGAATTGATGAAAAGAGAAATACACAAGATTGCGGTGTCATTAGTAGCTTTGAGGGAGCTAATGGAAAAATGGATGATTATTGTGGCATAATCCAAGACATATTTAGGCTTGACTTTCGTCGCTTCTTTGTGTATGTTTTGGATGTCAAATGGCAAATGAACGTGGTATAAAACGCCATGCAAGTGGATATGTAACTATTGACTCTACAAAGTTCTGGCAAACAAAGAAAGATAGGCTCGTATTGCCACAACAATGTGAGCAGGTATGCATTTTTTTACTAATGTGTTTCATGTACATATATATCTAAGCTCGCGTACCCCTTGACTTTTGATATGCTAATTAATTACTGTACTGTGTGTATTTGAGTAGGTTATCTATCTACCAATGGTGCATGACATCAAATGGTGGTACGTCATCCCTATTGCACCACGTTCCAAAGTGATGTATAATACATTCCCTGATATGGAGCATACGGAGGATGTAACAAGCCGCAATGAAGATGATGTCGAACATGCCATTGAAGATGTTGTGATCGATGATCAAGAAATAAGAGATGATCATGATAATGAGGATGAGCATGCCATTTCTCATGATCATGAGAATGACCCTACCATTGAGGATGATGGTGATGTTGATGAGGATGATCAGGACATCGATACCATTATCAATGGAGTACAGAATATCGATAGTGGAATAAATTTAATCGTAGCCTTACCAATTGATCAAATGGATATTGATGTTGATCGTTTGGCAAGGATGGATCTTATTGAAGATGAGATCGAACCCTAACCAATCTGTCACTGTATGTTCTAAATTGATGACATTTCTATCATCTCATATGCATGATTTATTTTTGAATATATTTCATTGTTGTAAATGCATGTAGTGGGATTGTGTAATGATGTATACTGTAATGTACTATGAGATGGTTTAAGGAAAATAGTTTTTAATTTTGTAAAGGAATTCAGTTTTTCTTCAGTTTTTCTCTGCCATGCGTGTATTAATCCGTGTATAGTAGCGTGTATTTATCCGTGTATAATAGCGAGTATTAATCCGTGAATATTACCGTGTATAGATGAGTGTATTCCTGCGTGTATATAAACGCGTTTATACACGCGTTGATAAATGCAAACATACACACGAACCTAAATGCTAAAATACACGCGTCCGATTCCATTCAAATACAGGCGCGACCATACACGCGTTCGTAATTTATCGCGTGTATGAAACGCGTGTATGGCAGCATTGTGTTGTAGTGATACAGGACATTGGGGGGTGGAGGAACTTGTAGCCTCAGCAGAAACTCCCACAAGATCAGGATGTATCAAAAAATGAGAGATGTGGTTTCCTTGGCGCACAGGAGCAATACGTGAAGAGATGCTCTGCACATCTTGGCTGATCTTTGTTAGCTGCTCTTGAATCCCTCTATTGGCCGGGGGAGGAGTTGACGCTTGAGTTAATCGGTCAGCTTCTTTCTCCTTCTCTGCTAGCTGTGCCCCTAAGCTTTCTTTGACCTGGTTTAACTCCAATCCAGCGCCCTCCACCATGAGGGCAAGTTCTTCCCTTGTGAATGTCACTGTCTCTTCACGTATGTCGTGGGTGTTGACAGTGGCCTCTCTGGAGGCAAAGTCCACTGGAGTTTCTAGGATAAAATGAGCATATAGCATCTTAGCAAAATAGAGTGGAGCGTCGGCGTTGTGGAGAGGACGACCGTACACCTCCAAGAAAATGCGCTCGGCATTAGTTTTGATATTATTGTGAGTGCAACGTGAAATCTTCCATCTTCCCTTCTTAATCTCGCCATCTGGACATGGCCATATTTCCTTTATCATCTCTGTGGTTACGCGTTTGTTTATGTCTTTCCATTGGGCATAAGTTGGATTTGTCCATTTCGACAACCTGCATGCTGTTCTTGTAGCTTCGCGGGCTGTCAGGCCATGTGCAAGGGCCTTCATTCGCTCGTATGCCTTCTTGGCTAACTCCTGATGCTCGTTCGCTTGCGCCTCTGCCATATCTGCATGAACGTAAATGACTTTAGGATTTTAATGAACTATAAAGATCAACGTAAGATAAATTGACCATTACTCTCAAAATCTTAAAGTTAAACACCACGAGAGGAGATATGTATTGCAAAGGCTCGATGAGAAATGTCCACTTGACTCCAAAAACACTTCAAACAATGCGTGCACATCAAATTATGAAGAGAAAACATAAACTTAAACACCACAAGAGGAGAGAGATATTGCAAAGACTCAATGAGATAATTTTTAAAACATTGGACACATCAAATTTTGAAGAGAGAAACAAAATGCCATTCCTGAAACTTAATCTCTTGATACTGTATCATTACAAAGTTGGGGTGAATGACACCGATAGCTCTACAAGAGGACGTTGTGCCCTCGTTGGGTCAGTATTTAGTGATCTAAAAAATTCAACTACTTGCAAAATTGATTTTCGCTCTCGCGATTAGGCAGAAACATCCAATTTTTGACTCTATGAATAATAGTATCCATGGTAACTTTGTCATGGGAACTATTATCCATCCACAACTCTTGCACTTTCTGCCAAAAGTCATATAAAGTTTGTAATAAATATCCCAAGGCAAAAACATTTGATGCAGGAGTGTATGCATCTGCCAAAAATGGATCATAAAGCTCTGGGGCTATCCACGGCCGTTTATTTCGCTCTCTGTCTGCGTAGGAGACTGCCTGTGCCACCTTCTCAGGGTTCTTGTCTGCTTCAAATACAAAATTGAGAGACACCCGTTTTTTGGGCGCTCTCAGCAGTAACTCCCAATCGATAATACCTATGCGTGGCTTTAGCTCTTTTGTAAAATCCAACACTACATTGAATGGATGTAGGTCGGTATGTACAATTCCTGCCATATGTGCTGCCGCTAGGCCTTCCACCAGGGCATGCATAATATGTGGCATGCTTATTACTATTTGTTTTATTTTCGAAAGTTCTAGATGACTTAAAGGGATATTATCAGGCGGGGGTTGTCTCCATCCTCGATCCAAACGGAAAATTGCTCTGGTGAACTCACTGAATCTGAAGGGAACCTTCAGAAGAGTATCACCAAGAGCGCCGCCATTATAGTACGGGAAAATAGTGATCCAAGGAGCCTCTTTTGCAATGCACCGGACAATTGATGGATGTAGCACTTGCATACCCTGCTCTGCCTGGAAGCTCTCGAACTTGGCGCTGCCTTCTCCTTTGTAGTGCTTTCCGCAAAAAGTAATGTGCTCCGGTAAAAATGATATACCTTTAATTGTATACTCTTTTACTGTGCCAAAAACACCGGAGCCTATTGTTCGCCCTTCGAACAGAGCCTCGTGCGGGATGCCAATGAGATGTGTGCACATAGAATTGTAGATGGTACGATTAATGACACCTGTACCACTTGCATCTGCCTGGCTGGACGTTGCAGCGACGTCCTGGGCAATGCGCACTCTTTTGGGGAGGGACTCTGCATCCAACGCCTTCATGCGCTTGCTCTTGGCTCTTTGCTCACTCCATACAACGTCCCATAACTGTAGACGTTGCATATTGGCTTCAGGCGGGGCAGCATCTCTAAGATCACTGCATGCTACACGCATGCTCCCCAAAATGGTTCGTGTTGTGTTGATGGTTGAAATCTGCTATCTTCTGTCTATCAAGCAACTCAGCGTTGCCTCCGCGCTTCGAAGCCGACGCTGTGCATTTTCCCATATTTGGTCTATTAGATCTCGCATGAGTATCTCAGACTCATTGATCTTTTTGACGACATCATCAGTACATTGTGACACTGTGATGACCGCTTCAATGCGAATTGCTCGCAGAACGATTTTACGCTCTTCGGGGGAAAGCATGTTGATCGTCTTCGTAAATCTAGCAAATATCACTAAACATAAAAAAACAGAATATCAAACATTACTGAAATCAACATCAAGCAAACGTGAGAGAACAGCAAGTATATCAATATCGTCAATGTTCAAACAAAAACGGAATATCAAATAATTTTAATGAACTCAACATCATGCAATACATTATCGAACGTGAGACAACCGCAACAAGTGCATTATTACTTACGAAGTGTATACATTATCGAATGAGAGAGAGAGAGAGGGGGGGAGGAAGAGAGAGAGGTGTGACAGATAGAGAGAGGAAAAATTAAATGACATTTTTTATAGTTTTGTGAGTTCCTAAAGAGAGAAAAATAATGTTTTGTAATCCTAAAGCACTTCTCATCTACACACCTATCGTGATAGAGAGAGAGATGTGAAGTGTATCATGAGAGAGAGAGAGAGAGAGTTGTGAAGTGTATCATTGCGAGAGAGAGAGAGAGAATTGTGAAGTGTATCATGAGAGAGAGAGAGAGAGAGAGGAGAGGAAGAGAGAGTTGTGACAGATAGAGAGAAGAAACATTAGATGACATTTTTAATGTTTTTGTGAGTTCCTAAAGAGGAAAATAATGTACTGTTTTAATTTTTAAGTAAATAGAGGGAGAAAAAAGAAATTATTAAGAATTATGTATATTTTAAGAGAAATAAAAAAAATCATTATCTACACATCTATCGTGTTGTGAAGTGAATCATGAGAGAGATAGAGAAAGAGTTGTGAAGTGTATCATGAGAGAGAGAGAGGGAGGTAAGAAGAGAGAGATATTCATATTTTTCGAGTTACGAATCACGATATTATAAAATAAAACGTTTAGACAATATGATGTAAACTTTGATCCATGAAATACTCATGCCGCGTTAGCAACCAAGTATCGCATGGATCAAACACAATAAAAACAATACAAGTCAAATCAAACAAATTTACGACATTTATTCGACCGCGTTAACGATCATATGCCGTAATATGCAAGCAAATTTACGACACTTTTTTGACCGCGTTAACGATCAAATGCCGCAATATGCAAAAAATAATTTATGCACTAGCGGACGACACCAACTTGCCACATTAACGACAAAATGCCGCCCGATTCTATGGGAATACAAATAGGATACGAACATACACTGGCCGCGTTATCGACCATATGTCCGCATTTGACAAAGGGAAGGAAAGGGAAGGTGACATCGCCATAACGATACTATGCTTGCCGCGTTACCGACTAGTACCGCTACGGCGTGCCATACTTACCATAGGACACAGACTAGCCGCGTTACCGACTAAGTGCCCCAGGGTAAGCACCATTCCGAAGAATGGCCTTACACACACACCAGTCGTGTGGCGGGCCACCCACATCCTGCCGCGCATTGCGACAATGGGCGGCTGCCCGCACGAACTCACCCACACACACATCCCTCGTGTGGCGGACCACCCACATCCTGCCGCGCATTGCGATAGTGGGCGGCTGCCCGCACGAACACACCCACATACACACACACACACAAGTTTCATTACCTGTGTATGCTGTCAGCAATGAACTCCCAAAGGGCCCCCCGGGCCCATATATATAGGAAATTGTACCCCGTCGGGCTACATGACGACCCCGTAGGGACCCGCCGGGTTTTGCTTTATCCCGGCGGGCCCGCCGGGTATATCAAAAGCCTGGCGGGATTTTATCCGGTTACCAGGTCGCTTGCCACCAAATTTTTTGAGAACATGTTAACATGTGAACATGTTAATAACATGTTAACACATGTTATTAACAAAAAAATTTTTGTGATCACGTGAATATAAAATCAGAGATCTTAACTATTTGCTAATCACTTTGTTAATGATGTTGATTCTAGTGTTTGATCCACCATAGCTCATCATTATGCTCAAATTTCAACATGGTATCAGAGCCATGCCTAGAATCCATCAGATTTAGGAGCCCATTATTTAATTAATTAGGATTAGTAGATAATTAAGAAATAATCACAATTTTAGTTATTTTTCACTTCACCCCTTCACCCCGAGCCAGTGGAGGATCTCATTCACCTTGCACACATAGAATTAGGGCAAACCCTTCTAGCACATGGTAGCCAACCTACTTGGCTTCAAGCCCATCAAAACGGCGTAGCAAACCGCCACGTAGAAGCGCAGATTTTTGCAAATTAAGGGGTGCCATTTTTCTGAGCTAATTTGGTGATTTCTACTTCCATAGATCAAAGATCTCTAATTCCTCTTAGCCCAAGGTGTATTCAAGCATGCTCTACAAGCTGGTGAAGACAGAATTCAGTTTCATCAAGTCTACAGTGAGATCCAAGCTCTTCATCAAATCTGCAGGTGACTTTGGTAAAACAGAGATTAAGCTTTCAATATTTGGTCAAATCTTGTATTTCTTGGCTTAATCCTCTACAAGACTCATTGCTATTGATGGCTTTGAAAGCATTTGAGCTCATTTGAAGTCTAAGGCACCAGATCTGGACTCACCGCATACTCTATTTTTTGCACACAAAACAATGGATTAATTTACTAATCAATGATTAATCAGTACTAATCACTATATTTTGGTGTAATTGAGGGTTCAAATTAACCATCAGGTATCTGATACAGATCCCTATAGCTTTAAATTGCAATTCGGAGTTGGTTTGATACTCCAACCATTCCATACAAATTGGTTACCCTTGATTTAATGTAATTTCTGGTGATTTTATGCTGATAAATTTGTTGTAATCATCTATTAAACACCAGATTGAGTTGTAAAAGGGTAGACACTGCCCTTGAATCTTGAAATTGGATCAAGAGGTAAGACCCCCTTCACATCACCATGAGTACAGCACAGGAAATAGCCAAATTTAATGGGGAGCAGTTTTATACATGGCAGACAAAAACCATGTATTTGCAGCTCATGAGGAAAAATCTATGGGGATTAGATGAAGGGAGAGATGAATGCCCAGAGAGAGGGGAAAATGAGTGGAAGAGCAGGAATGAAAAAGCATTGGGACTTATTGCACTCAGTTTAAATGATGAAATCATTCATCACATCACAGGGATACAATGGGCAAAAGATGCATGGGATGAACTCAATAAATTATTTGGTACATCCCATGCATGGGATGCATGGGATGAACTCAATAAATTATTTGGTACACAAGCAAAAAATTCAAAGATAAATCTGTTAATGCAATTCTACAAATTGGACATGAAGGAAAGTGAACCTTTAATCACACACTTGAACAAATATAAAAGCATTAAGCAACAGCTGGCAGCTATTGGCAAAAAGGTAGAAGATGATGAGGCACTAGCAGCGCTTTTGAAAAGTGTGGACAAAGGTGATTATGAAACATTGTAGCAACACTAAAGAATGTACCTGAATTGAAGCTACACGAGATAGAAGCAGCTCTACTAGAGCAAGAGAGCAGAGGCAAAGAGAAGAAATGGCTCAACTCAACAACAGGAGAAGAAAAAGCATTCTTCACCCGAGGAGGATTCTCTCAAGGACGAGGACGAGGAAGAGGCGGAGTAGGAGGAAGGACCTTCACTTGCCACAAATGTGGAAAGCCAGGACACATGGCGAGAGACTGCTATAGCAAACCCAGTGGAGAAGGAACGACATCGGCAAACTTCATGGAGGCTCCAAAGGAAGTGGAGTCGGATCATCTTTTCTGAGAGAGAGAGAGAGAGAGAGACCCCACAACCCAATGTAACCTGCCCCAACAAAGTAAAACCACCTCTGAGCCACCGATGATGTAGGCCACGTTGTGTGTAGTTTTTTGGGAACCTCCAACTCAACTTGTACATGTGTACATGAGTGCTGTTGGTGTTGTGGTGAAGTCGTGGGAACACCCATTGACTCGGTGTGGGCATCGTGGATGCGGCAGTCAGGCATAGGGTCTTGATGGAAGTGTGTGCAGAGACAATGTTGGTATTCTGGAAGCACAGGCTCGTCCGGAACGTAGCTGCTGATCAGTTGTTTGATGGCTTGGATGTTTGGATATGTGTGGAGCATCGGTGAGCAATTGGTGAGCTGGCCTTTAGTTTGGTGTGAAAAGGAGAGTATGGCCATTTTGTAGACCTTGGGAATAAAATATATAGAATATTAACATGGCCAGCTGGCATGAGGGTGGCGTGGAAGATCAACTTGCCGCCAGCGAGGCTCTTCTGGAAGCCCTTGCGTGGAGGAGGCGACGTTGTTTTTGAGAAAAGCGCAGAGGAGGAGAGCAGCGAGGGGGCTCTCCGGTGGTCCGCCAGCAGAGAGGCACTGCAGCTGTGCGAGGGGGTCGTGTAGAACTGGTGCAGCCGGGACTGGGGGAACTGCGAGAGGACCCGACGGGAAGAGAGGCCGCCGAGTTGTGTGAGGTGGTGGCCGTAGGGTGCAGCCGGGACTAAGGGGTGGCTAGCTGGGGAGCACCGCCTGTGTGAAAGTCGCCAGAAGGAGCCGCCGGGTGTGGTTCTGGGTGAAGGGTTGGAGAGAGACAGCTGCGAGAGGATAGCAGCGTGGGGGCCTCTCAGTGTTTGTGAAGAGGAGCAGGTGGAGACGGCTGGGAGCCGACGGGCAGGTGAGGAGCCGAGTGTGATTGTGGGCTAGCTGCAGCTGCAGGCGCAGCTTGGATTTGAAAGGAGGAGGTCGCCTGGTTATTGTGAGGGGGGCTCTCTAGCACAACTGAGGAGCGCAGGGCAGATGCTGCAGATGTGATATTGGTGGAACGCGGCTGACAGTACAGGTGGTGGGAGCCTCCACGTGTGAAGAAGAGAGAGCCTAGTGGACGTGTGAAGTGCAGAGAGGGTTGGAAGGCCGCCCAGGAGTAGCGGCTAAAAAAGCCTTGGCTGAGGACAGAAGCAGAGAAGCTGAGGCCGTTTGGGCTGAAGCGTGGAGCTCACGTGTGTGGGGAAGAAGCGAGTTGCTGTGAAGACTGGTATGACTGGTGCCAGAGTGGAGTGAAGTTGACAAGCAAGAGGGGCGCAGGCTTGGTGGGCCTTTGGTATTGTGTGGTTTGGGTTGGTTATTGGGATGGTGACCAGATGAGATGATGACTGGTTCTATGCTTTGGGAACTGGCAGGGTACTGGAGGTGTAGCAGAGAGTGGACCTTAGCCGAGGTGCAGTGCAGAGAACGAGAAAGGCTGCTGCAGAGAAGCAAGGAGCGAAGGGATTTGGATCGACCAGGAGCTGGAGCAGGCTGATTGCGAGCGGGTGCTTGGTGTAGCTGGTGTCTGGGATATCTTGGGATATCCGACTCTGTAAAGGTCAAGGTCTTTTTCTGAAATATGAGTCTTGTTCATGCTCTTTGGTCTGGTGTTCTGGTGTGTTTGCATGCGTGTGTGGAAGTGTGGCATGCTATAAGGGCGTAGACAGCTCTACCGCTTCTGTGCCACCAACGTGGTAGATGTATGTGTGAGCACTTTAGTCAACGTCGTGAGCACTTATAGTAGCCTTGGACACATAGAGAGAGAGAGTGTCAAGGACTATGAGTTTAGGGACTCGAGGCACTGGTCTTGCAGGCTATCAAGTAAGAGAGAAACTTGATATAGGGTCCAGGTGTGCTAAGATAACTTGAGGGGAGGTGTAGGCACTAGTCGCGGGCTATTAAGTAAGGGGAGGCAAACTTGGTATAGGGTCTAGGTGTACTAAGAGTATTCACTTGAGGGGAGGTGTTGAAAATACAAGTGAATAGGGTGTGTGCGAGAACAAGCCCTTGGTTAGAGGCTGTAAAAGAAGATGAGTAAATGTGAAAGAACCTGTGAAAAGGTGAGAAGAATCTACTGGGAGAGAATAAAGGGTAGCATGAGAAGATTTAGGAAGTGTGGAGATATTCTGGGAGATATTCTGGGAAAAGTGAAGAGGTGGAGAGAATCGGGGAGAAGAGGTGGAGTGAATCAAGGAGAAATCAGTGGGATTAGATGCTTGATGTAAACTCTATAAATTGAGGCATTGCCCTAATGAGAATTTGCTGGTTTTTAAGTATCCATGTCTACATTATTCTATTTGTTAATTATCCACTAATTACGTCTTAATTATTTGCTAATCACTTTGTTAATGATGTTGATTCTAGTGTTTGATCCACCATAGCTCATCATTATGCTCAAATTTCAACATGCTTTACCTAAGCCAATTCAATTTTGTGACTCAGATGGATATGACATTATTCCTATACGAATGGTACAACCACGTGACCTTCTAGATGATCTTCTGATGATTTGTACTATGGGGATGCATCCACAACAGCACTGCATGTAGAGGAAGTCTCAGTGGAGGATTTAACACTCGAATCTGCTAATGATGCTGATAAGGAAGATGGATGGGACTCTGATTTTGATGATGATGTGATAATCCCCGAGGAAGAGTTAGGAAAGGCATGCCTACTCTTGAGAGGAAGGGAGGTTCAAATAGAGATCCCTCGAAGCTGACCCAAACGTAAATGCTGTAAGAGACATAAGAGAATCCGTAAACAAGATGAGAGGGAACAACATGAGAGAATACAAAAAGAAAACGAGGAGTTTAAGAATGAACACTCTCGACCACCACCTCACTTCTCAGGAAAGAATGGATATCTATACTATGTCCAAGCACAAGATAGTATCAAAGACCAAGTAAAACGATCAGATGGATTCCAACCAGGAGAAAAGCTAAAAACTGTTAGCAAAAATTACAAAAAAAACAGAGACCAAAACAAAAACTCAAGTCTCAAACCGATTCAAAAGAGAGTGTCGGAAGTGCAAGGATAACGGTTGAACAGAAAACTCTGATGCAAGATTGCAAAAGAGAGTGTCGGAAGTGCAAGGATAACGGTTGAATAGAAAACTCTGATGCAAGATTGCAAAAGAGAGCTCAAAACTGCATGGTCTTCAATTAGTGATGACTCAAGTGGACAAGAACAAGGTCTCAATGTTCCCCCCAACTTCACACAACAGTACACTCTTCAAGATCGGAAGATTGTTCTTCAACAGCCCATGCGACAAAAGCCAAGCATGCAGGGGTTTCATATGATGGTCCAGAAGATGCAAAAAAGATTGATATCGCTAAGCCAAGAGAACCTCGCTATGTGTGGATTGCCACAGACTTGTCCTTAGATGAGGAGAAGTTATTAATTCAAACAATAAAGGAGTATCACGATGTTTTTGCTTGGAGTTATAAAGGCCTCAAAGGAGTTGATCCAAGCATATGTCAGCATACAATTCCATTGCGAGAGGATGCAAAGCCTTTCAAGCAACGTCCTTATACTTACAATGAGAATTTTGCACGAAAGATAAAAGAAGAAATAGACAAGCTCTTAGAGGCAAAATTTATCTATGAGATTGAACACACGGAATGGGTCTCCCCTATTGTAGTGGTGCCCAAGAAAAATGGAAAACTTCGAGTATGTGTAAACCTCAAGAAGGTAAATGCAGCTACTGTACGTGATCATTACCCACTTCCAATCATGGATCATGTTTTGGAACGTGTTGCAGGGAAAAAGGTGAAAAGATGCAGGGGGGAAGAGAGCTTGAGCTCTTGCAAGCACACACACACTCACAAAACCCTAATAGAGAACACACAAGGTGAGAGGCTGAATATCTTCTTCTTCTTCACACAACACTCAACACACCATATACAAGATAAGAGTACACATAATATGAAAGGTACTCAACCAATACATACATGGGTTCTCTATAGTGTGAACCCAACTAAAAATGAGCTGGCACTATAACTATGCCAGTCTCTAGAATGGCTGTCACACAGCCTGTCATCCCACGGGCCGCATATCACCCAAGATCTCACCAACCACACCAGTGGTGTAAGTGTGGGGCCTATCCCCCAGGCGGGTCATCGTGTCCACCGCCTCACTGGATGAGCTCGATATCTCAACACTCCCCCTCGAGCTCAACTCCATCTCATGTACACCAAGTGAAGCCCTGAATCTACGGAGCTTCTGTGTACTCAATGCTTTGGTGAAGATGTCAGCTACCTGATCCTCTGTGCTGACATAAACAAGGTCAAGGTCTCCTGCCAAGACCTTCTCTCTGACAAAGTGGTAGTGGACCTCTATATGCTTCGTACGAGCATGAAATACTGGGTTCCTGGCTAACTGTATACTGCTAATGTTGTCACACAGAAAATGACAACTTGTCTATCCACTGATAGACCCAAATCTGCAAGTAGCTTTCTCAACCAAGCTACCTCACATGCTGCCATAGCAGCTCCTCTGTACTCGGCCTCTGTACTGGATAGAGCAACCGTAGGCTGCTTCTTGCTACTCCAAGTCACAGCAGCACTCCCCAAAGAAAACATAAGTCCACTGGTAGATCTTCTATCTGAGATACTACCAGCCCAATCAGCATCTGTGTACCCATGTACACATATCTCTGTCCCAGTCTCATAGAAAAGTCCACAATGCAAAGTAGACCTCACATACCTCAGTATGCGTCTCAATGCATCCAGATGCGATTTCCGTGGAACCTGCATAAACTGACTCACCAACCCAACAGCATAGCTCAAATCTGGCCTGGTGATCGTCATGTATATCAAGCTTCTCAGCGACAATCTAGGTTATGCCATCATTTGACATCTTGCCAGATACACAAATTTACCAGAAACAGCACTCTGGTTTTTCCTGCACAAACTGCTATACTTTCTGCAGCGGTACTGTAGTACTCTCAAATGTCACAAACCAGTGACTTCAATGTGCATACATATACCCCAATGGCAACTGTTGACCTCTTTGCAGCACCTACAGTGTCTGCACAGTCAATCTGTCCTCCTGCAGTTCTTAAAACAGAGATGCAGAGAATCGATGACTTACCCACAGTGCTCGAAATTGCCTGCTTTCTGAAAAACAGAGGTCCAGACGCGCCCGAAACGTGTTTTCGGCCCAGAAAATTGTTGTCCGATAGGACAGTATAGCTGCCCTATAGCTTTACTCCCGCGAAGAAAGATCCTCAATCAGAGATCGTTTGCCGGTGCCTCCCGTAGAGCTCCCAACAAGGGTGTAGTCACCAACACAACTAGGGAAGAGTAGTTGAAGCTCTTACCCTCGTACCGTTTCCTGTGGTTCTCTTGCTTGTAGCTCAGCCCTTAGCATGAACCAGGCTCTGATACCATGAAAAGATGCAGGGGGGAAGAGAGCTTGAGCTCTTGCAAGCACACACACACTCACAAAACCCTAATAGAGAACACACAAGGTGAGAGGCTGAATATCTTCTTCTTCTTCACACAACACTCAACACACCATATACAAGATAAGAGTACACATAATATGAAAGGTACTCAACCAATACATACACGTGTTCTCTATAGTGTGAACCCAACTAAAAATGAGCTGGCGCTATAACTATGCCAGTCTCTAGAATGGCTGTCACACAGCCTGTCATCCCACTGGCCGCATATCACCCAAGATCTCACCAACCACACCAGTGGTGTAACTGTGGGGCCTATCCCCCAGGCGGGTCATCAGTGTCCACCGCCTCACTAGATGAGCTCGATATCTCAACAATAGGCATATAGTTTCTTGGATGGATTCTCCGGTTACAATCAACTGTCAATTGATCCAAAGGATTAACACAAGATAGCGTTTGCTACTGAAGATGGCATCTTTGCCTATCGTGTTATGCCATTTGGTCTGACAAATGCACCAGCAACCTTTCAGTGGTTAATGAGTCATGTATTCAAGGAGTACCTTAGGCTATTTCTTGAGATCTTCATGGATGATTTATGTGTTCACTCACAAGAGTGTGATGATCATATAGAACACCTCAGACTTGTGTTTTAAAAATGTCAAGTTTATCGTATATGCTTGAATCCTGACAAGTGCAAATTCATGGTAAGACAAGGGAAAATTTTGGGCCATATTGTTTCTCGCAATGGGATTTCAACAGATATGGATAAAATTGATGTCATTGTCTCATTACCTCGGCCTATCAACCCTAAAGGGGTACAAATATTCATGGGACATTGTGGCTATTATCGTCGATTCATCTACATGTACGCTGTCCTAGCCAGACCATTGTATGCTCTTCTTGTAAAGTTTAGTTGGACTGACGAGTGTGAGGAATCCTTTGAAAAGTTGAAGCAAGCATTAGTGTCTGCACCCATCTTACGAGCACCAGATTGGAACCAAATCTTTCATGTCCATATTGATGCTTCAAACTTTGCAATTGGATGTATTTTGGCTCAATCGGGAGAACATAATAAGGATTTCCCAATCTCATATGCTAGTCCGACAGTTGAACAATGCTGAGAAGAATTATACCACAACAGAAAGAGAAGGTTTGTCCATGATATATGCAGTGAAAAAGTTTCGCCATTACCTTTTGGCAAACAAATTTATATTTTTTGTGGACCATCAAAGCACTGCTATATTTGGTGAATAAGCCTTGTGCAACTGGAAGGATTGTGAGGTGGTTTGTCATCCTTCTTGAGTTTGATTTTGAAGTGGCAGTCCGAAAAGGAACAACTCATCTTAGGGCAGATCATTTGTCTCGAATCACCTCTGGAGAAGCTCCTGTGGGTGTGGATGATGATATGTTAGATTCAACACTTTTCCTTGTAGAGACAGCTCCTAAATGGTCTGAACCCATCTTAGAAATTTTGACAAGTGGGCAGATACAACTAGCAGGTCCTAATGTGGACCTATGGCAACCATTCAAGTTAATCTCAGGGAGATTATATCATCAGGGTAATGATGGAGTGTTGCGGCTCATTAGGACTTGTTTGGGGTCTTCTTGGGCCCTTTAATTTGCCCCAAGCCTAATGACAGTCATTAAGGAGTGGTGCAATGGGAGAAGGCCATGTGGAGAAAAATGTTGGGTTTCCCTGCCCCTAATATGTAGGGGTCAAACTTGAATCATACCTTTTTTTTAAAAGAAATTGGGCTGAAAAATGCAAAATCTTTCAATAAAATCAAATTTCCCACCTTTTTTTAATAAAGACAGCTCAAACTGGCATAAATAACCCCACCTCAAAAAGTGGGCTAGGGCCAAACACGCCCCCCATCATTATCCCTCATTTAAAGCTACTTTTCCCTCTCCCCACTCCCTCTTCCTCTCTCTAAAACTAGCAATTTGGTTTTGAGTCTCTCTCTAACTAAAAGAGTCTTTTTTTGGCCTCCTCCCTCCCCATTCTGCCTTCCCCTTCCCTCCTAAAGTTAGATCTATCTTTCTGTGCCTTCTTGGCTATGGAAAGCTTGGAAAACAGTCCACTTTTTCCCCCATCAAGTCCATCCTCTCTTGCTTGCACACATTCTTCACTCTCCTCTTGCTAGCTTATACACATTCTTGACTCCTCTTGCCAGCTTATATGCTCTGCTAGCATTAGGTTGCAGAGATCTTCTTGGCTATGGAAAGCTTGGAAAACAGTCCACTTTTTTTCCCCATCAAGTCCATCCTCTCTTGCTTGCACACATTCTTCACTCTCCTCTTTCTAGCTTATACACATTCTTGACTCCTCTTGCCAGCTTATATGCTCTGCTAGCATTAGGTTGCAGAGATCTTCTCACACACCTACAACTTCATAGCATTTAGCTTAATCGGTTAGCCAAGCACAATGAGTCGCCGACCTCGTTCAAGGGTGGAGTCCTTTAGCAGCAGCAACGAACAAGACGACATTGGCTTGTGGGTTACAAGCACCTTTGCAAAAGGAATGTGGGTGACGATGTGTCCAAGCACAAGGGGTGCCCACAAAGTCTCTCGTGGATACATAGGGTTAAAGTCACACCATTGGAAGGGTCGCATAGTGGATCTCAAGCAGGGGGCTGACGGAAGCAAGCAGGTGATGATCCAACACGTCTACAAGGCATCGCAACTCCATGTTGACGATGCCCATCACAAACGCTTTCCTGCAAATTGTAAGTTTTATTTGTGCTTCTTGTTTTATGGGCTGCACTGAGACATGCTAATATCATTTCATGTTACGGAAGCTTGATTTTTTCAAGTGTGTTCTTGTAATGTTCTGTGTAGACATCTTTCCGTCGACATTTGTGGAATGGGAGCCTTTAGAGGCCCTTTTTGGAACCTTTGAGGCGCACCACTTTGAAATCGACAAGCTACTATATACTGGTTGTTCGGCATCAGAGCTTTTAGAGTGCTCAGTTTTCTTCTTTCATGCAGAGTATATTGTACCCACGTCAAGAGATGGTTCTGGGACTCTACGGAGGCTCCCTGCACCAAGTCTCACGGACCATGATTGGCCAAAGCCCGACAATACTTTGGTTGCACTAACCAGACGTCGGATTGAGATTGATGTGTGCAATGCAATGAAGTGCACCTACTATGGGTCACATCGTGCGACTCTCACGTTCTTCATGCCTTTACATTTGTTTGTGTTTTTGTTCAAGGAGGCTGATGTTCACCGGACTCCTACAATGTGGATTGCAAAGGGAGGCACAGTAATGAGTGCCTTTCTGCCACCTTCGTGGGATTTGAAGGTTATTCAACATCAGGGTGACAAGATAAAGTGCATGGTGGTGTCGGAGAAGATGGTCGTTCGGTACCAGCTTGGAAAGCAACAACTCTCTATTATCTTTCCTTACAGATGTTGGAAGCTGACTGGAGGCGAATGGCAAGCACTCGATTCGGACATCAACGATGCAGAACAGCTTGATGTACATGTTAGCACGCAAGCTGATGTGTGGGATATCGTAGTAAATGCTGATTGGAATATGGCGAACCTAAGGGAGTACTTAGGCCTTAGGTTTAGGTTTGCACTGAAAGGTGACTTTTCATTTGTGATTGATAACACACCTCTACGTAAGAGGAAAGAGGCATCTTACTTTTGTAAAAGCATTCCCTTCCCTATCAAGCAAGCTATGTAACAGATTTTGAGAGATTAATTCAAAACAATTTTGGTTACTCGCAATTTGCGTTCAATTTTGTGCACTTTTAAGTTATGTCGCGTGTTTTTATTTTTTTGGAGGTTTTAAGTGAATTTTTAAACATAAAAAAAGTTTTAAAGACCTCTTTATAAGTCACTTTTGGCCACTTTGAGTTCATCTCCTCACTCTCAGCATCTTTGTGGTGCCCTCGCCTTCTTCGCTACTCAAGCATGGCCACCCCCGCCCAAGCTCTCCTATCTCAATTGCACAAGCTTGACCTCGGTCACTTGATCGAGAAGCTTGCACCCATCTTTCAGACATCTATTGACATGGAAGGCATCACCGAACTCCATAATGACGTGTTTGGGGCATTCACTAGCTACATGGACACATACATGACTGAATATTGTGTCAACTTTGAAGACGAGGAGGGGACTTGGGTGCCTGTGGATCTTATCAAGCATACCTACAAAGCGGACAAAAATTTCAGGTTCAGGCTTGCAAGATTCCTCAAAGGCCTTAGTAGCACATATCTAAGGGAGGAGGAAGAAGATAACCTGGTAGGTCTTGGAATGGGCAACATCGGCACAAGTTTTTTGAGGTGGGACATGACTCTTGCCCTCCTGATCTTGGAGGGAACAGAGAAAAGCAAGGGAAAGAGGAAGGCCACTCCTCCAAACAAAGCCACACCTTATCTCTTGATCAAGGAAGCTGACCCAAAGGAGGAGATTGTCACCCCAGTGCAAGAAGCATCTCTTGCACTTGTGACTCTGGCAGAAGAGCCGCAAGCTGAGGCTGTGAAACGGGATATCGAAGGGGATGATGTCATGGATGAAGTTCCAGAGCTCAAAGTGCGAACTCTACACCCCATCATAGTAGAAGGTGTAGAGTTCTTATTTTTGGATGACATTGCCCATGTCCTTGGGCTGCACCAGGATGAAACTCTCTCAGTCATTGCTATGTACGCGGGCATGCGAGACACACAACAGCCGTCCAAAGATGATGACATCCGCATTGACTTCAGTTCCGCAGATGTCACAAAGGTGCTTGCGCTCCCGGAAAATCATGCCTCAATAGAGTTCCTTGTGGCAGAGACTCTTGTACAAATATCCCAGTGCAAGGATTTCTACGAGAGTGTGCCAGAAACTAGCTTTGCCCCTCACAAGCCGCTTGCCATTTCGGATTCTGTCAGCCTCGGGAGCATCAATATTAGTGATGCAGACCTTTCGGATCATGATGATGCCACTGAGGTAGTACACCCAATTTCTTCCCTTCTTAATTTGTAATTTTTTGAAGTCAACTCATTCTTCTATCTACTTTGTAGACCGCAAGAGAAATGGACTGGTTCGCAAGCTGAAAGGGTGGAGCACGAAAGGAGGTGGAGGGGAAAGATGCTGCACTATGGCACTACATCCCGAGCTTCAATGCCGAGATGCTTCGCGTGATTCACAACGACTTTTCAAATGATGCGCGAGCTGAATTTCTAAAGTGCAGAGCCCTAAGCGCCATCCTGTCTTAAGCCCCTATAGCCCAAAATGCCCATAAATGTATTCTTGTAAATAGGGAAGCAGCTATCTATAGCTTTGGTGATAAAAGTGCAGGGTCTTTCCTAGGATTTTGTGGCCTTAGCCTTGGACAAGGCATCACTGATGCCAAAGAGATAGCCGAATGCATTGGTGACAAACCATCAGTAAAGACTCTCACCCACGAGGCTTTCACCAAGCTCATCAAGCGAGTTGGCTAGATCCAATGTACTCATTTGCCTTTTGTGAAAATCAAACAATTAATGACATCAAGATGTTTTTCGAGCTGATTTTAAGTTTTATCTTCTTGATGTGTTTATATGTTTTTGTCGTGTCCTGTCATGATGTTTCAATCAATTTTTGTGAACGCTCGTCTGCCACCACCCGTCCGACTTTGGCTCGACTCGACGGGCCGATTTCTCCTGCATATGGCCCCAAAAGGGTAGATCAGATGTGCGGGGTGCGCCGGGGCCGACGGGGGGGGCCGGTGGTCGCGCCGTGGAACCTGTGTGCCACGGAGCGACTTTTGCCTGTTTGACCAGGTCAAACAGGCAAAAGTCGCTCTGTGGCACACAGGTCTGGTCAAACAGGCAAAAGTCGCTCCGTGGCACACAGGTTCCACGGCGCGACCACCGGCCCCCCCCCGTCGGCCCCCCCGGCGCACCCCGCACATCTGATCTACCCTTTTGGGGCCATACGCAGGAGAAATCGGCCCGTCGAGTCGCCGAGCCAAAGTCGAACGGGTGGTGGGCGACCACCGGCCCCCCCCGTCGGCCCCGGCGCACCCCACACATCTGATCTACCCTTTTGGGACCATATGCAGGAGAAATCGGCCCGTCGAGTCGAGCCAAAGTCGGACGGGTGGTGGCAGACGAGCGTTCACATGAGGTCGAATGTACGTAGCGAGACAACAATTACATGCAAAAGACTACAATTACCTTGACAAGACGACAATCACTTGCAATAGAAAATAACTTTTTTGAAAATAGACATGGTTTTTCATTAATCAAATTGAGATTACAAAACACGGATTTGTTGCATTACAAAGGCTTCCCCTATCTAGTGAAAGAGAGCGTCCTCTCCACGGATACGCCTAGCTAGACGAAGATCAGATGGCTTCAAAGTGACACGTTTTGCATGCACCTGCACAAAACCGCGTCTTGGAAAAGCGAAACCAAAATATCCTCTACACCTTGTTGCAGAGCGCCTAGTGCCGCCGCTTGCACACGATTGACATCCCGACGCTGGTCGTGGATAATCTCTTTGACGAGACGCCCAAAAGGTGCATTCGGAATAATTGGTGTGCAAGTCTTCTGATATTTGCGAATTTCTCTAAGGGCAACTGTCTGGTCTCCACCTTTGCTTCTTCTGCGTTGTTGGGGGCGGTGGTGCTTGCGCGTGGCGAGTCCAAGCTGGCGTGTCATTTTTGAACTTTTGTCGCTACTCTTGGAAGTTATCGGAAGGGGGTTCTTAAGTTTAGGAATGGTTTTCCCCTTCTTAGCCTTTGCAGGTGTTGGAGTTTTCTTTGCCTTTGCAGATGGAGTCTTCTGAGCTGCTCTCTGCTCTGCCTCCTTCCTTACTCGCTCCTCTTCATCTTTCCTTTCTTTTTCCTCACGAAGCCTCCGTGTGTTTGCTGTCCTGGCTTCTCGTTCAAGCTTCTGTCTCTTATTTTCTACTTCCTCAGCTGAGAGTTTTCTCTTTCCTTTACCAAGTACACGAGCCAAGACTCTGTCTAGCATTGCATTGAGAATCCTATTACTCGGCAGGTGCTCCCTTTCTACTGTGTCTTCATTTCTCCCCTTTGTATATTCTGCTCGAAGACTTTGTATAGCCGCTTCCAAAATTGTGTCATCTTCGTATCCGGCCATTCGCAGGTCAGCAACAAATCCGCGAGCTTTTCTGTTAAGCCAATCCTCCTCCGCAGCAGCAAAGAATGCTAATCTTCTCTCGTTGCTTGCGGCGGCCTGAGCTTCTTCTACAGCCTGAAGCTTATCTGCCTCTGCCTTCCTAACTGCCTTGTCTTCTTTCGCCTTCTTGGCAGCCTCATCCTCCTGTGCTTTCTTTGCTGCCTCGTCCTCCTCCTGTGTTCTGACGGTCTCTTCGGCTTCTTTTCTTGCTCTCTCAGCTGCCTCCATGTCCTCTGCTTCTTTCTGTAATCTCTCCGCTTCTTGGCGTTCTTGGGCTTCTTGGGCCTCTCGCTCAAGCCTCACACGCTCAGCTTCCAGATCCATTTGGGCTTGTGGGTAAATGTTTGGGATTTCAGTTCTATGTGCCACCGGTAAGGGCCCAAGGTCTTTGAAAATGTCATCCTGCGTATTGGAGGGAGGATCATTTGGGGGCTCCATGTGCATGAGATATTAGTGCACGAGCGAGAGAGAGAGAGAGAGAGCGCGCGCGAGAGAGTCAAGGGGAGAGGAAGAGAGAGAGCTCACAAGTCAAGACTTTTAAAAATGACTATAAAACTCACTGATATTTATAGGGGGCCAAAATTACAAAAAATTCAATTTACAATGAACGCCCCAAAAAGTGTGGCGAACAAGAATTATTGGGTGGGTAACCACACGCGGCCATTTCTTAGTCAACCACTGTGCCATAGGGGGCCAAAATTACAAAAAAGTCAATTTATAATGAACGCGCCAAAAAGTGGCGAACAAGAATTATTGGGTGGGTAACCACACGCGGCCATTTCTTAGTCGACCACTGTGCCATTGCCTCGCTCTTTCACGTGCCATTGACGCATTGCACCCTTCTCTTTCACCTTGCACCTACCACCTTCATGATTTTGCGCCTCAAAGACAAATTTCCGGCTCGCTTTTGGGCCTTTCTCCCAGTAAGTGCACGGTAAAACCAATTGAACAATTCCTGAAACGCATTGCTACGAACCTTGCCACCGCCATGACCCGTGTTCTTAAAATAGGCCGCCTTGGCTTGGTAATGTGATCGTTCCATGCCTTGGTTGCTCCAGAGTGCAAGAGACCCATATTCATCTAGAAAGAAGGAACTGTGCGCATAGAGAATATGCATGTAGTGTGTTATATGAGTTTCCCCCCAAGCATCGATCATTTCTTCTGTGAATCTGTCAATCGAAGTCTTGAATGTAGCTATCTCTGCTTCATCAAGATATGGGCGCTCAAGAAGCCTCATCATCTCATCACAAGCTTCCCACACATGTGCACGCTTCAATCCTAGTGTCGCCTCATTGCCTCGATAGGTTGTTACATCATAAATCTGCTTCCATAATTCAAAATGTGTATGGCTTTGAGCCTCACCATAGTTTGAGAGCAGGTGTCTTGCTTTTGCACCACCCATACATATCTTATTAGGGTTATCTTGGGTACTTGATGGGTTTTTGCGATCCTTAGAGAGGGTGACAGCACCTGCGTGAAGCCCCACGCGGATGATAAAACAACTTCAAGCTCTTGGATGCCCTGTTCTCGCCGTGACTCTGGCTCCATGTTCCAACCATAATTGATGTGGAGCATCAACAATTTGTCCAGAATTCTAAGTCTTGCGTGCAAGGTACACACATGTACTCGTGACAGTGGAATTGAAAGAATAGGGTTCCAAGTAGCATCCTCCTCTGCACGAGATGGTGCCTTGCTTTGATTGCAGCTCATAATTCCATTGAGCCAGACGTGCATACCCTTCCCTTTTTGTAATTGATTTGAGCCCTTTGCACTTGCCTGCTTACGACCTTTCACCTTGGTTGCTTGTTTGGCCTTCCCCACTGCGACACTTGGCATCCTTGGATGACAACAAAAGATGCATGGAAACAAAGTGTTAGCACCGCTTTTAGTTCCCAACATGCATTTGAGGGTCTTGAGATCACCACCAAGGTGCCACTCTATTTCAAAGTGACCAGTGCCAGGCACATGCAAGACTTCACCATTTGATTGCCTGTGTATCACTCCTTGAATACCTGTACGGGTGAAGTACCACCTCAGACTGTCATGGTCCTCGTGCGAAAGGGTCCATGCCGCCTGCCACCATATGTTCTTCTCAGACTGCACTCCAAAGTAATCTTGCTTGCGTCGCTTTGTGTGCAAGTTATTCTCCGCATCACCAGTTTCATCTTCGCCGTCTAAGCTCTTTCGCTTCAATGCCCTGCTCATGAGTGTCAGACTTGTACGTTCCACCCTTTGGCCCTTTACAACCTGACATTCATTCAATTTGAGGACAAATATAGCCTTTCCATCCGTCTCCTCTAATGTCATATCATAAAACTGAATCATAGCTCGTTGAAGCGCCTCCACCTCGACGTAAACATTGTTAAACTTGTTGTAAGCAAAATCTTTTGAATTTGACATTGGCATGCTACCATCCACCCATCTGTAGCCGCCTAGCAAGTCGGCAATATTGTTGTTTGCTGACTTCCTTGCCATAACTATACTGTATGGTGTTGGAAGTATAGATCGTGTCATTTCTTTGCCTCGTAGACGTGCTGTGATGCAAGTATACAAAGCCCTGTATCCCTTATCACTGATACCTGCTGTGTCGCACACAGTGAGCATGTCAACGGGACTGACAATTTGCTCGAATTCCTTGAGAAAATACTTTTGAATCCTGTCACGCAACGCACCATTTACTGGATTGGTTATCATATTGATTACTTTCTGCTCTGGAATAATGTGCTCAAGGATAGACTCCTCAGTATTGGAACAACCTAATATTGCTTTAGCACATTCCCTGGACATCACATAGTTCAGAGTCAATGACATAACTATATGAAAAAGGAATGTAATGCTAGTTTTGAAGCTGTGATTACCTTGTTTGACGCACACGTCGCTTGCGAGCCCCCCCATCTTTGGAAAGAAGACTCAGAGGCTTGCGCTTTCGCTGCCTTGCATTATATCCCACGGGGAGGTGAGTGAAATGATCGACACGTCGACGAAGGTTCCGAGTTGAGTTTCAAAGACGGAGATAGTTCTCTATAGCTCGATCCCTGCTTTCCACACCTTCATCAAGCTTCATCTTCTGCTCTGCATCCTCCTTCTCTAGATCCTTGACTCGAGCCAGCATATGTTCCTTTGTGGCCATGAAAGTTGACGCACATTCTTCCTTTTCTGCCTTGCATAATTTTAGAAGCTTCCTGAGGTGATTTTGATTTGGGAGTTCCTGCAAGTACAAAGAATAGAGCCTCTGACAGTACCCTAAGAAACCATTATAACCATCACCCAAGAAGCGTACGACTGCGTGATATTACGAAAAGGGGGAGGTGCACCAGTCTGTGGATCAAGGGGATAAATGCTTCCATCAGTCCAAAGATCAATGGCTTTTGCACCTTGAAGTCGTAGCACCTCAGCAGGAATACATCCCTTCGTTCGATTACTTCCCATTGTCGCATACTCCTCGTCTAAGTCCATGTGCAAGCGAAACTTTGATTGCTTGTTGGTGATGTCCCGTAGAGCCATTGTACCTAGCAAATGGAGATGGAGATGTAGATGGATACAGAGATGGAAATGTGGATGGTGATGGAGATGATGGAGATGGAGGATGGAAATGTGGATGGTGATGGAGATGATGGAGATGGAGGATGGAGGTGGAGGATGGAAATGTGGATGGTGATGGAGGAGATGAAGATGGAGATGGTGATGGAGATGGAGGTGGAGGAGATGCAGATGGATACAGAGATGGAAATGGAGGCCTTGAGGAGATAGATATGGAGAGCTTGCTAGTGATGGAGATGGAGAGCTTCAGCTTGCAAGGATGTGTAGATCTGTACCTTCACAGGAGGGGATGGTGAGCTCTTCCATGAGAGCTGGTGGAGAGGATGATAGATATGGAGAGCTTGCTAGTGATGGAGATGGAGAGCTTCAGCTTGCAAGGATGTGTAGATCTGTACCTTCACAAGAGGGGATGGTGAGCTCTTCCATGAGAGCTGGTGGAGAGGATGATGGAGTAGGAGGTCCAGATCTGCAGGCCATGGCTCCTAGAGAGAGAAAAAGAAGCCCTTACCCAAGTAAAACACCCTAAACGCGTTTTAGAGAGAGAGTGTAGAGAGAGAGTGGGATCTGCAGCACCTCCAAAAAGGGAGGGAACAAAGTGACGAAAATTTTCAAACATTCTTTGTGAAAGGTACTTCACTACAAGACAAAAAGGCAGTTAGGTCCATATTCCTTCCCAAGGACAGAAGATCTAATGATTAGATCACCTTTTGGCCTATTTTCTTTTTTGTAGAAAAGGAAAAATGCATTTTCAGGCCTAGGCCACTAGCTTGGTCAAAGCTTGATTAGCATTTTAAGCATTTCACTAAGTGTCCAAATAAAAGGGCCCAAGAAGACCCCAAACAAGTCCTAATGTGTACCTAACCCTGACCAATATGAGGAGATCTTGGAATGGGCACATGAGGGTATTGGTGGAATCCATGCATCAGCTACTACCTGTGTGAGACGTATAACTCAGGATGGGCAATGGTGGCCTACCATGCATGCGGATGCTGAAAAATTTGTTCGTAACTGTGCTTCATGTCATATTCAACAACCAATTCATAATGTCACATTATTCCAAATTTCAACTAAACCAAGTTGGAGTAAGTATATTGTGGACTATCTTTGCATGGTCATACTGATCGAACAATTCCTAAATGTCGAAAGCATGCTATTGAAGCTGAATCGGCCAACTATATGCTCATAGAGGGCCAACTCTACAAGAGGGGCAAGGACGGCAACTTGCGCATGTGTGTATGTGAGGCTGACTACTTGAAAATCTTGACTCATGCACATGCAGGTGTTGGGGGTGGACACTTTTCGGGCAATACCACAGCTAAGTTGATTAGGTGGTCTGGGCTTTGGTGGCTAACCTTACAAATGGATGCCGAAGAATATGTGAAACATTGTGACGATTGTCAAAGGACCGAACCTCCCATCACAAAGGACAATATGCCATTGTGGCCTATGTTAAGCACACGTGCATTTGCCAAATGGGGTATTGATTTTGTCGGTCCCATTAAACCTCCAGCTTGTCACACGCATGCCGAATATATTATAGTCGCAACTGACTATTTGACCAAATGGGTAGAGGCAAAGGCTACAGTCAAAAATGATGCCAGAACCACAGCCAAGTTCTTGTATGAGTACGTGTTTACACGCTATGGCTTACCTATTGAAATCGTTAGTGATCAAGGTGTGCACTTTGTGAATGAAGTCATAGAGTTTTTACTTCAAGAATTTATGGTAATTCACAAGCGTTCTGCACCCTATCATCCACAGACCAATGGTCAAGCTGAGAGTACTAATAACAAGATTCTCTGCACAGCACTCACAAAGATTGTTGAGGGACATAGGACTGATTGGGAGCAAAATTGCACTCAGTTCTTTGGGCATATAGAACAGCCTATAAAACATCTATGGGCACAACCCCATTTGAGCTTGCTTTTGGGCTAGATGCAATTCTTCCCATTGAATTTCTTGTACCTACTCTATGAGTTGCTAAACAATTGGACTGGACTGGTCATGAGCTTTCTCAACGCATTGATGAATTGGAAAATCTTGATGAGACCCGCTTATGCCTTCTACTTAGATATAGGTAGAGGTGGAGGTAGATCATCATCTAGAGGCTAAGGTGTAGGATGTTCTGGAAACAAAAATCATGGGCAGCAACAACAACATGAATCTAATATACAAACAGGTGGAAGAGGCCACTCTAGAGGCAGGGGGAGCGAGACAAGCCGAGAAGGTAGTTGGAAAAGAAATTATAATGTAAATAGCATAGAGAGTGCTATTACTATGGCAAACTAGGGCACATTGCAAAGGATTGCTATAAAAATAAGAATGATATCAAAAGTGAAAAGCTAGAGCAAGGTAACTATGCATCATCAAGTAAACATGGTGATGACAAATTGAGCAATTGTTTGTGATGCAGCATATATGCTCAGTTCCATGACCTTCCTCACATTTGTGGATCTCTTGGGTTCCTTACAATATATCATACTTTGAGTTGTAGACAACGTTCCCATTTTTTTAACAACAAATCCTTTACATGATATATGTTAGATTTTATACAGAAATAAAACCTTTCCACAAAATCGTAAATTAAAAAACATTCAATTGTAAAACTATACCTTCAAAAAAAATTTAACATGTGAATTTAAACATTCATATAAGACAATTCAAAAAATGTAAATACTCTACAATGAAGTATATATACTAAAAGGAATTTACAAGGTCAAGGTTGTATACAAAATAATTTACAAGGTTGTATACAAAGTTATGAGAAAGCACATATCATCTCAATAGATATTGTTTTAACCATTATTGCCTTATTACCAAGCGACCAATTTATTGAATGTCATCATGTGAGCAATACTGCTGATAATTATGTTTATATGTGTGTGTGTGATCCTAATTGATAAAACAAAAACAAATATTATAAAGATGAAGTTTGACAGTAGACTTTGCTAAGGCATCCAACTCATTCCAATCCTCTGCATCCATATCTGCAGGCTTAGCAGTTATCCCCTTCAAGGGCTTCAACTGCTTCTTCTGAATGAGCACATCCTGAATCTGCTCTTACCAGAGCAAGAAGTTCGTACCATCGAACTTCTTGATGTTGTACAATTCGCGCTCTGAATGCGATGAAGACATGCTTTACAACACCAATGGCAAAGATCAGAGATTTTGAAAAAATTTGGGTAGAGTTTCCCCTACAAAACCTCAGTATCCACCTCAAACTGTATGCCAAAATCACTATCCAAGTGTCACAGACATATGCATAAACCAATGCGTACTGTCACATCAAGCAAGCATGTGTACTGACATCCACTCTGGCATGTAACCAACTGCCAAAACTGATGTACCTTCACCTGCAAGAAAAGTATGCAAACCGCTCACTAGAATGAGAGAGCCGAAAAGAGAGTGTTGATGTAGGTAGCGCCGGAAGCTGATTTGCTAACCAAAAACACTCTATCCCGCACTTAAACCTGTGCCAAAACCTTCAGCAACAAGTGCATAATCCTTGCATACAATTTCATTGACCCATCATGGCATATGACATCCAAAATGTAGCTAAAACATTGTGCAGGCTGCAACTTTTTGCTGTTTTGGAGACGTTATAACTTGTGATGCATAATCTAGATGAACCGGCTGTCAAAAGCAAACTTGTTGCCTGTTTAATGGTCGCGCAAACTGTCCAGTTCAGACCTAGACTGAATTCTTTACAGTCGGAAAGATATTCAGGTCAGAAAGCAGGATTTGCAGGTTGCAAACTACAACTTTTGCATGTTTTGCAAATCTGATAACTTTTGATAGAAAATCGAGATCAGAAAACTTTCACAAGCAAAGTTTTAGTCCTTGAAATGGTCTACAACTTCTCTGTTCAACTCAGATTCTAAATCCTCATAGTTTGAGAGATATTCTCTCCTGAAAGTGACTGTTTGCACTCAGAAACAAAAAAACAGCAGCAGCAATTTCTCTCCCATGCGCACAAGAGCGTCACTGAAGCATCCTGGCACCTGCACAGACCTATGCACACACATCCACAACTTCTCTTAGTTGCGCCAACACATGCTCTATGCATAATATTCAGCGCTACACGCTTTCTCTCTGCAATTCACCTCTTCACTGTAGCACGCTCATCCAGCGCTCACACACGATTGCAAGTGCTGCCCGCTTAGTTTGGCAGCTCGTTTGTCTCTCTGCACTTGCTCTTCAGCGCTGCTTGCGCCTGGCTGCTTGCGCCTGGCTACTTACGGTTGTCCACAGCTCTACTTGCTACTAGCGCTCTTCTCAAGGCTGTCACGTAAGGAAGGGAGGGTAAGAAGGTTACCTCTTCACTGCTATCACGATTTTCAGCTCTGCGCTCGATCTTCCCAATGCTGCCCGCTGCGAGCTACACACCACTGCACTCCTCTCACTTTGGATAAGACCAGGAAGAGGCCGTTCCAGCGCCGACCATGCTGAAAGTGTCGACAAGCTCAAGATTCCATAGCTCTGATACGAGTTGAGAGAGAGAGAGAGAGAGAGAGAGAGAGAGAGAGCGACTCATATTTTGGTGGTAGCTCACACTACCTTATCTTTCTTTTTTTCCATTTTATATATGATGGGCTAAATACCCATATACAGGGGCCTTTACCCCCAACAGCCTCTAACCAAGCAAACGGATTCTAGAATTTTCCAGATCAGTTTGGTCAATTTTTGACCATTTTTGGGTCAGTTCAGCTTAATTTTTGGATCTAGTTTTGAAATAGGAGAGAGGAGAGATGAAAATATCTTATTATTTTTTAGTTTAAAACTCCTCCACACATGTGAAATAGGTGCCTCCTTGAAGAGCCCCCTTCTCCAAGGTGTCAAAAATGTATCATTATATCCAAAATATCTCATTTTTTAGTAATATTCATAGTTTTTTACTAATAAACCTTGTACTCAGTCAACTCTTCATCTTATGTGAGCATTTACTCATTTTTGGATATTTTTCTTTTATATATTGGATTTATCTCCTCCCCACACTTAGATTGATCCTATTGGTCCATAGGAACCTTAATTGGACCATAATCTAAAAATTTCTGAAAATCTAGACCCTTAGGCTAAGGTCCTTTATACCTATTTTCAATTAATTCCAATTGCACATTGGAAAGTTCTTTTTGAATTTATGTTTGAGAGGAAACCATTTTAGACACTAGGAGGATTTTTATATCCAAAAATATCTCAATTTTGGATTACCTCCCTCTAGACATTTTCTCTCTCTATGCCAAAATAGGGTAAAACATGATCTTTCTTTTATTTCAAAGAGGAGAATAATTATAAGATTAGAAGGGGTGGTTCTTACACCCGTACACCTCAAAAGTTGGAGGGAGAAATCTTACATCCTAGCCCACTTAAAAAATGCAAGATGTCCTCATCGCAAACTAGAGGACGCAAACTAGAGGACAACTCTTTCCCTTAAGATCCAATTGATTCTGGGGTTCCTTATAGTCTGGCCAACCCAACAGAATCCTAGGATAAAGATCCCTTATATAGAACTCATCATCAGATAACAATTCATTCAAATCATATCATTCATATCTTTAACACAATAATGGTCCATTAGACCGAAATTTCCATCTGAACAGTCCTCCATGGGAATTTCAATTATTTAGATTTTTAATTTGTCATCCCTTAACTTGATCCACTAGGTCAAGTGTTAACAGTAGCAATCTGTCAGCACAATCCACTAATCTCATAGTGATTTGCTGAATTCATTATCATTATTCCAGTTACAAACATCATCACAGGGACTCGTCCCATTCATTCTCATTGTGGTTTTGTTCAGCTTATCGCTTTTCAACCAAAATTCAAGAATCATCATTTTTCAATCAGAATCCAAATCAACTCATCAGTTCTCAACCAGAGTTTTAAAATCATATCAACCACATTCGAATTCATCATCTGTATAGCATTTTTGCTTATAATTTCAAGGTCTTAGATTTACTCATATATACTGTTAGTAAAGAGCTGCAGTTATACCCTAGCTATATACGGGTAGTCACGGTCCTTGGAATTATAAGGTAAATACCATCATGTCTAGGTCTCAAGCAGCAAGTTAGGGATTCCATGCAATTGCGGTACTTCCATCTGAAGATCCAATTACTAATTTATGAATCTCAGCCTGAATATCAATTTGTATGAATTTCATCACACATTTTTAACTTTTTACTGTTACTTCATAAATTTTGACATTTTTGGCTTCTTGGTTGATCCACTTTGGCCAATTCGCTCTAATACCAGCTAAAAGATCCCTGTCCCCTCCGCGCAACGAATTCTGGGGTGCTAGCAGTGGAAGTAGCACTTCTTGCATAGGGCAAGGTCCCTCACTCGGGGCCTCACCCATGGATATTCGGACAAGAGACTAATCCCTCGGTTCTTCCTAAACCAAACCCGAAAAACTTCCCTCGCCCGAAAAGCACGGGCGATTCCTCCAAGATATCTTTACTCCAATGTAGTCAAGGTCATCACTAACCAAACTGATCCGACCGAACCTTTAAAGACACTCAATCAGATCAAGGAAGAAAATTGCACTTGGATCATAGAGACCAACACTTTTTTCCTCATTGAGAGGCACAACCATTGATTATTTTCCATAGAACAATTTTTATCCGGGATTTACTTCATCTATCACACCATAACAGAAATTGAGTCTTATTTTAGGGATCCATCAGTCCAGCCTAACCCCATCCAGTCCCATGGGTTAGCCAACTGCCCATAGCCAACTGCCCAACCACTGTAGTGATGGGATCCAATTAGGAATTTGGTTAGGTTTTGTCCCGAGTATCACAGAAAAGAGTTCCTAGGCCCCCTAGCCAAATATCCATGCAAACTTAAAACTAGTCATACCACTTACACACCCAATATGAAATTGCCTTTTTCATAGATTCAATTGTCTTTAAAACAATCATTTAATGAAACCATAGTGTCACTAATCATAATCCTCCAAAATATTTGATTGAATCATTCCTTCATCGGTGTACCTATGGCATCATTGGCAAGCAGAACGCTCACCACCTGTTCACTCAGGAGCCTTTTCGATAGTTCCTAGCACATAGTACCCGACACTATATTCACTTATAAAAATCAAAATGGAATCTCCGTTGAAGATCAGCAAGATGAACCAACAGATCCATATAAAAGAGCCATGGACTCATCCGTTTTGAGGACCAGCAAGGTTAATCAACTAGATCCATGCCCGGTTTCAGAAAATAACTCTTACTCCTTGTTCCAATATCTTCCCTGACGCACATGTGGGTATCTTCGGCGACCCAGAGCCAGAGCACCGATCCTTCGCAGGTCACCTAGCGCTTGACTCATAGGTCGCTTCCTTGGTCCCTCATCACCGTACCGGAAGCTCACCATTTAAATCGAACTGAGGCTACTCAAGACCTCGGTCGAAGACCTTGGAAAATTGACCAGATGTATGCTTTTGTTAGCAAGAGTTTGAGTTCAACATAAGGCACACCCCCAAAAACTAGCACATAGTAGGTAGACTTCCTATCAAGACTAGAGTTAGGAGAAGAACCAGAGGGCGTGGAAGATGATCTCCTGGATGTGCAGCTCTTCCTCATAAACGGAGAAAAACTCACCTTGTACGATGAAATGCTGCAATTCTTGTCTGACTTGTCCTTTCTGGAGTACATGTCCAGAGATCGAAGAAAGAAGCTAACTCTCTGGAGCAAACCATTCATGGTGGTAGTTGGATAGCTCCACAAGATGGGCATTGATCAAATACTAAGAAGATGCATCCCGAATATGAGCAGTAGGCTATGTTGTGGCAAAAGCACACCAAGGAATAAGCGGAGGAAACTTTTTTGGAGAAGTCACAAGGTGGAAGGTGTTCTAGGTAGTAGGACTGTGGTGGCCAATTGCATTAAGAGATGCACACAAGTTTGAAAAGGAGTGTGATATGTGCCAGTAGCTAGGGCAACCAAATGATGTAGACAGAATGCCAGACACCTAATATAGTCCCTAGAGACATTCGAGAAGTGGATTCCAGACTTTATCAGCCCATTCAAGAAAGTAGCTTAGAGAACAAGAGACAAATACATTCTAGTGGCCATGAATTACTGCACCAAATAGGTAAAGGCCAAGCTTGGCATTGAAAGACTATAAGGCCTCCTCAGTTTCTCTATGAAACTATCATGACAAGATTCAAATGCCCAATAGAGATAGTCAGTGACCAAGGGACCCACTTCCTTAATGAAGTGATTAGGAAACTGACAGAGTAGCATATGATGATACATAAGAAGTCAACAATATACTACCCATCAGTAAATGGGCAAGAAAAATCCACAAATAAAATCCTAAAGGAAATACTGGTCAAGACAGTGAATGAGAATAGGATCGACTAGGTCACAAAGCTGCACTCAGCATTGTGGTCGTTCCGAACAGCCTACAAGAATGCAATAGGACTTACACCTTTTAGCATGGCATATGGACTAGAGGGAGTAGTGCCCATGGAGTTCCTAACACAAAGCCTCAGGATAGTTGTAGAGTAGAAAGACTCTCTCTAGAAGAATCAAAGGTGCACAAGATCAAGCAACTCCTCAAGTTGGATGAAAGGAGACTACACAATGCATGGACAAACCGATATCATAGTACAGAAAAGGAGAAAGTTATAGGTGGACATGAGCATAGAATTTAAGATCTTTGAAGAAGGAGATGCAGTCTTGCTATTGTCATCAAGAATGGGACCCCACCAAAGAAAATTGAAAATGAGAAGGACGGGCCCATTTTGAACTGTTAGAAAAATGGGGACAAGAACATTTGAGCTGGCAAGTCTAGATGGAGAAAGCCTAAGGAAACTGGTGAATAGGTACAGGGGCTGAAGCCTTACTTACGAAAAATTGCTAGAACTAGCAAGACAAGTATATCCTAAAGGAAAAGTGTTTCCAAATCTAGGTCAGTATGAGGGCAAGGCCAAAGAATTTAAGATCATGGGATACTGAGGACAAAGACCGAAAGAAGCCAATGGGTTTTATGGTAGAGATGATCAATCTCACCCACAAGCCATATTGCATGTCGAGAAAGGCTTATGGTATGCTTAATGCGGCGGAGGTAGGAACAAAGGTGGCTTGGGTAAAGGTTTTGTACAATAACCTAAAGGACCAAATTGGGAGATCAATCACCCAAACACAAAAAATGAAGATTGGCCCATATCTGACAACACTATTCAATTCAAAAGCAAGAG
Source organism: Cibotium barometz (assembly GCF_041138505.1). Lineage (NCBI taxonomy): Eukaryota > Viridiplantae > Streptophyta > Polypodiopsida > Cyatheales > Cibotiaceae > Cibotium > Cibotium barometz. The sequence continues at coordinate 34,133,936 of NC_141098.1, forward strand.
CCAAAAAGGAAAAAAAGGAAGAAAAAAAGAAGATGAAGGAACAGGGCAAGGGTAAGGCATCGAGAGGCACGGCCCATCGACGTGCAGTTTCAGAGGGCCGATGAGAGGTCTGCGCATAGGGCATGCTTGGGTAGGTAGCAAGAAGAGGGCTTGTGAGCCACGGGATGCCCACGATTGCCCCATTAAGTTCATCTCTAACATAGGAGGTACCAAAAGAAGGCGGCTAGAAGGAATCTGGACGACGGGATCCAAACTAAGTCGTAATCTAGGCACAATTGTTTTTTAACAACAACCGTGGGCTTCGCCTGCTGGCGCAGCATCCACTATGATCAACAAGTGTTGGTGGCCAACCAACCAGTTTGGTCGCCGCCTAGATTGCTAGACTGAATGTTGTGTAACAAACTAAGTCTTCTCATTTGTAACAAACTTGTAACAGCTTCTTGAGGATGAACAGGCTGGTTGGCGAACAATGAGCCCATTCAAATGCCACCCAAAGTGCTGGACTGACCATTGTCCAACAAATCAAGCCTTCTTGTTTGTAACAACTTGTTGATGAACTAATAGTACTCGTGGTTGTAATGGAAAGAAGGGGACTAGTCGGATAAGGGGATAGAAGAGTTAGAGTGGATCTAATCTACCCGGCTGAGATTATAGGAGGGAGTGCATTACAATCTGGATAGAGAGACTCATGTCGGGTCTACTCAGGTCCCAAGGTTGAGGAAAAATATCGAATAGGGACACATGAGAGTTGAGTGAGTAGTTAATGAGAAAAGTTCTTACTAAGGCATTGTGCCATAATAGTCAAGAATGGATTGGACCTTGTCTTATTGTTGCTTTCTATCTATTCATCTCTGTCTATTTAGTGTTCAATCTTGTGCTAAGTTATTCTTGTCTAGATATGGAAGCCTATTTGGAATCTGGATAGCCATAGGAACTAACCCACTTGTATTCATACTCAATTTTCCCCCACTTAGGTAGACGGTAGCTCAATGTCCTAGCATTGGCTTGTTGCATTGGGCACAGCTGCATTAGTTGTTGCTCCTCTACAGACAACGGTGTTCTAGAACCACATGAGTGCCAAGTCCTGATGAAACACTGACACCTATAAACCACAAGCCAAATACAACACATATCTCATAATAGATATTAACCCCCACTTTGACTGAAACAATCTCATCACCCTCACCCAAATGTTCTTTCATATAACTGAAGTGAAACATAGGGTGAATCTTGATTCTTGAAGGTGGTGCTAATCGCAAAAAGCCACATCACTAATCGTCTTTGTGATCAAGAAACTTAGAAAGGACCACATCACTAATATGATTTGTGATCAAGAAACGTAGAAAGAACCATAATATAGAGAAGAAAACTTGTGCTACTTGCTAGTCCTCATCGTTTAAGAGTCCTTTGAGACTTTAAAATACACCTCAAGCACTCTTGTAAGACCTCTTGTAAAATCTCGAGGTCTATCTCACAAGAGGTAAGAATAATATAAGCATGGTCATGAGAAATCTTTACACTTTCTTTTTCAACGTTCAACATATCTTGCATATCTTGTAAAAGAAAACTAATACTGATTGCAACTTGATCCCTTGTTGTCGTACAACAAATGGGTGACTTCGGCTAATAATTTTACATAAGCATAAATGGGATAAAGCTGCATGCTTATTAAATGCATTCAACTTTCCCACTCAGACTGTCTCTTGAAAGCATATGCCCTTAGCATATTCTCGATAGCCTTCGTCCTCTTTGCCAGATCATCCAACTTGAGATGATCCAAAGATGACATTACTTAAGAGTGTTTCCAATTTGAAAAATATTGATTGCCATAATTGTTCAATGAATTTGGGATCAAGATCATTAACAACCTCCTCAAGCACTCCATAGATATTATACAATTTTTTCATAAAGACTTGAGCCAACTCGTTACTCTATTTACCTTGGTAGGGATAAATCTAGCGATCTCTTTGTCACAATGGGTCAACAATGACCTAGATTGAATCATGGCCCCTAATAGTCTTGGAGTGTTTAAAATACCCAGATCTCATGGGCTATAATCAATAGACTAATTTCTAGATTAGATAAAAATGGGAATCATGTCAACAATACCTTTTGAGAGATAGATTGAAGTCATTTGTTATCCCAAAAAAAGAGATAAGGATCTTACTAATTAGCAACCTGATTAGTTTCCATGATGATGGATCTCAAAGTCAAACTCCTACATAAGGTCAACCCACCTAGCCTTCTAACCCTTCAGGTCGGGTTAATCACAAATATACTTCAATGAGAGGTGATTTATCTAGATTAAAAATCAGCCATACAAATATTGTCTCGAGATGTTCATTGCACATGGATAACAACCAAAAGCTCCTTTTCTTTGGTAGGATACATCATTTGTGTCTTTGAAAGCTTAATTTTTTCAAAGAATCTAGATCTACCATCCTAGAACAAGGCATCATGCATTGTACAATCACTAGCATCCATTTCAACTACAAAAGGTTTACTAGGATCCACGATCTACAACATGGGTGTTGAGGTGACTAGCTCCTTTATAGTACTTTACAACACTAATCTAGCTTATCACTCCATACCACTAGAGGACTTAACTCACCCTTATTTCTTCTCATCCCCTTTAAATGCTAAGTTAGAGGGATAATGATCTTGGCATAAGCATTGATGAACTTTGTAAAAAAAACTAGTGAAACCAAGACATGATTTTACTTGCCTAATCATCCATGGAATTGGCCATTCAAGGACTTTTCAAACCTTATTTGGATTAATCTTCACACCATTAAAACATTAAAAGAGATGATACGACCTAAACACAAGAGTTCATGCTTGAATAAATCACATTTTGATTCCTTTGCATAGAACTTCTCTCATCTAAGTATCTCCAAGACAACTCTGAAATGTTGTATGTGTTGTATATGCTCTTCCAATGACCTACTATAAATCAATATGTCATCCAAGAAGAAATGACACTTTTATTCCTTTGCATACAACTCTCCTCGTTTAAGTATCTCCAACATTACTCTGAGATGGTATGTGTTATATATGTTCCCTTCCACCAATGTCCATCCAAGAAGACAACAATTCACTTTCCCAGATGTATAGGAAACAAATCATTTATCATATTTTTAAAATCAGCAAGATCATTGATCAACCCAGAAGGTAGAAGCAAAAATGCATATTGGTCAAATCACATCTGAAACAAAGTCTAAGGCATATGCTCAAGTTCCTTATTTGATGATAGCCAAACCATAGATCCATCTTGTCGTGAAATACTTAACACCTTGAAGAAAATGTACTAGGCCATCCTCCTTATTAGCAAAGGATATATGTTCGTGTGACAGTGATTTTATTCAAGACTTTGTAATCTACATAGAAGCTTATACTACCATCATCTGGGTCTTCCTTCCATGTCAAAAGAATGTGAGGACCCCATGGAAACTTTATAGACTTGATAAGGTCCTTTTTAATATAATCTTATAGTTGCCGAGCAATCTCATCCTCCTTTTATCCAAATTAATAAGTTTGTTGGGAGAGATGGGATTACTGCTAGGAAATATCTCAATCACATAATCAACACCCCTCTTGGGTGGTAGACCATCTGGTAACTAACTTGAAAATAGTACTAGGTAATATCTCAATTGCATAATGTGCACCCCTCCTGGGTGGTGGTAGACTATCTGGTAACTAACTTAAAAATACATCACAAAACTCTTTTAAAATATCATCCAAAATTTATTATTCTTTAGGAATTTAACTCCTTAAGATAGAGTTCATATATGTTGCTTTGTTAGTTTTTATGTTGTTATGTTTGATCTTTTTTTTTTCCTTTGGGACCAAGTGAAAAGGAATTCTCAAAAGAAACTTTGGTTTATCTTTAGAAGAGGAAGAGGAGGAGGTAGTATCAATATCTTACTTTGTTTCCTAATTTTGAAGCTTGTTCAAGGGGGCTCCTGTAGTAGCGAAGAGCGAAGGGGGAGGTTTGGGATATGAACAAGCACCCATAAGAGATGAGGTCCACATCACCGCTCTTGATGGGCTGCCATTCCAGACTCATACTACATAAAGCCACCTGTGCTCATAACAAGGATTTTTTTTTCAAATGCGATTACACATGTATGCAAGTGTAAATTTTTCAAGGTTTTCTTTTACTTATCATTGAAATATTTTAACAACAATGGCTACATTTTCTAAATTTATACATTTGAAAAAATATATTTTGTAGTGAAAAGTAAAAGTGTTGCAAGTCCATCATTAATAGTTTATAATTGTTTTCAGTGAGCACTAATGTCACGTGTAGGTGACATGTCTATGCCTCTTACATGTTGGATGCCTCACAATATTCCACTAATATCATGAGAGAGAGAGAGAGAGAGAGAGAGAGAGGATTTTTTAAATGTGTAATTACGATATACAACAATATTCCAACACAATGCTATTTGAAGTATATAATGGCACAATAACTTTAAAAGAAGACCATAATAATAAGATAGACAATTACTTAGCCTTTTGAACACACAATGAATATATCATTTCATGATTAAGAACTTGGATGCAATTTATCTTCTTCCTTTTATTTTTATTTTAAAGAGAGACTGTTATACATACACATTATGGCAAGTCATCGATCGGATTATTTGTGTTCTATGAAGTGTAACCACTACAACAAGATGAGGGTTTAGCATGGAAAATAGTTGCGCTTTTATAACTAGAAGGGTATACACATATCGAGCCTATATCGCTGCTAAAGACGCTGCTATTTTCGTTGCTCAGCAGCGAAACTAGCAGCGCTATTTCGCTACTCGACAATGATATTACGCTCCTCAGCACTATTTTGCTGTTGAGCAATGATATAGCACTGCTAGTTTCGCTCTGCTGAGTAGCGAAAGTACTGCATAATTAAAAAAAAGCTGGGCAGACTGGGGAGTCTGCACAGAACTCCCGAGTATGCCCCAGCTCTTTTTTTTTCTAATGTAGACACAATAAAACTAACATACCTTCTCATCATTATGGGACAAGTATAATGCAAAACTTGACAACTGCCAAAAAGAAAAGATATTTGCAATTCATGGTTTTAGGAATGTCAAATATCAATTGCAATACTTACCAGAATTACATAAGTGTATGATTCCAAAAAGCTCATAAACTACTAGCATGCATAGGAAGCTACCAGCATACATAGGTAGCTACTAACATGCATTGGGATGCTACCGGCATGCCCGGCATGCATAGGAAGCTATCGGCATGCATAGGTTGCTACCGGCATGCGTAAGAAGCTACCGGCATGCATTGGATGCTATCGGTATATGCATTGGTTGCTACTAGCTTCTATAGGTTGCTATCGGCATGCCTAGGTAGCTATACCAACATGCATGGAGGATGAGAAAGTAAACAAACCCTAAACTTACAAACCCTATAACATGTAAAAGCATAAGAGAAGAAACATACAAGAAAGAGATCTCTTACCTTGTGAGGCTTGTATGCGTTGAAAACCTACAAAATCAAACTAAAATAAAAAAACCTACAAAATCAAACTAAAATAAGAAAAAAAAATTAATAACAAACCCTAATCTTAAAAGCCCTAAAACTTACCTACCCTATAAATATGTAAAAGCATGAAAGAATAAACATACAAGAAAGAAATCTCTTGTGAGGCTTGCATGTGTTGAAAACCTACAAAATTAAGCCAAGTCAAGAAAAAAAAGTATTAAGAAAAATTAAGATCTCTTACTATATGAAGCTTTAATGGAGAGCTCTTAATTAGGGAAAAAGAAAAAGGAAAAGGAAAAAAGAAGAAGGGAAAAAGAAGAAAAGGAAAACTTAAAAGAGAGAAAAGAGAAAGGAAATACTCAAAAGACAGCTTTCATGGAAAGTTTCTTTACATAGGAGCTAAATGAAAACAGTAGACATACCTTGCTTGAGCTTGAGGAGGATAGGATAGGAGAGGTAGAAGTGATAGACAAGGAAAAAACCTATAAAAAAAACTCAGAGTAGAAGTTTATTGTATTTAAAAGATAAAACTACGCGATGGTAAAAGAAGCGGCAAAAGCGGGATATTTTTATAGTATAGCAACATTTTTTCGATGCTATAAACGCTGCTGAGCAACGTTATTTTGATGCTGGGCAGTAATATTTCGCTACTAAAAGTGCTACTTAGCAGAGCGAGAAAGCGTTGCTCGGAGCAGGGATAGATTGCTGTTGAGCATCTTGAAAACCCTCGATATTTTCCAAAAACACTGCTATGCTCCTAATGTGTTGTAGTGAACGATGCACACCTTAGGAAGGCTTCTCGGGGTGCTAGAAAAGTGATACTATGATCTTTGACCTTTTTTGTTGGTTCTACTTTGTAATATATATATATATATATATATATATATATATATATATAGAGAGAGAGAGAGAGAGAGAGACTAATAACTCCAAACAGCAGTGACTTAAGTAACCTTAGAAAAGAATATAATTAATGATGTAGTCATGCAACTACTAAGTAGTACCATAGTTGTTTTTTGACGAGTGTCACGAGCATTTTCATCATAAAATACTTGCGAAATTTTGAAATGCCTGTAAAATTACACTAAAATACAAAAGAAACTTCCTATATTTCAACAAACCTATCAATTTTAAAGGACAAGGGTGCCCATCAAAAATCAAGCTTGAGTAGTACGAGTGTTTATATAACCCAGTTTATATAACCCGTCGGGTTATATAAACACTCGTACTTCCTATAATCCTCCCTTGGGCCATCTTGATATCAAGTTAGTTAGGAAATTAAATAACAGAGGACTAAGGAGGTTGGCTGATTTCTGGGACTGATCTCAAGTGGGATGAAAGGAACTCGGATAGTTGAAGGAAGAGTTTAGACTTCAACAAAGGGAGCTGCAGCTAGTAAATCAGGCTTTAGTTAGTAGATGGACCATGTAGATCAAGGAGAATAGAGGAGAAAAGAAGAGCATCTGATCTCATTGTCAACAAATGGTGGTTGAGATAATGGGAACAATGAAGAAGCCAGCCATCTTAAATGAAGCCTTAGCACATCTAAAGTGGGAGCCGCGATGTAGTCTAGGTATGATAGCATCATTAAAAAATACCTTGGAACTAGTTGACCGACCACCAAATAGAAAGGTAATTGGTACCAAATGGGTTTAGAAATCTAAGTATAAGACTGATGGGCTCACTTGAAAAGTACAAAGCTAGGTTGGTTACACATGGATTTTCACAAGTGGATGTTTTTGACTTTACCTAAACCTTTGCTCCCACAGCTCGCATGATAGAGCTATCAAGATGGTACTTGCATTGGTTGATCATAAATAGTCGTCGGTTTTTCACATGGATGCCAAATCAGCATTTTTGAATAGACATCTCAAGGAGGAGGTATATGTAGCTCAATCACTAGGTTTTAAGATGCCCGGATCATAAAATAAAGTTTGTATGCTAAAAAAGGCATTATACGGCCTTTGAATAGACCCCACTGTGAACAGACCCCAAGGGCATGTTATCACAGAATAGACCAAATTTTCAAAAAGATTGGGTTTACTAGAAGTGCTTCATATGCTGTGACTGATATGTTCTAAAGAAGCATGTCAAGAATTCTCTAGTTGTTCTATATGTAGATGATGACTTGAACATCACAGGTGAATGAAAAAATGATCCAACAAGTAATGGGAATATGCTGATCCGTGAGTCTTATGCATTTCCACTTGGGGATTGAGGTCGGGCATCGTAACAGAACTATGCTTCGGACATTCTCATAGCAGTGGGACGATTGACTACAAACCTGTGTCAACACCTATGAAGGTGAATGTGAAGCTTTCTATAGAAGATTCTTCACCATTAATAGACATCAAGAAGTATAGGAAGCTAGTGGGGAGGCTATGTTTTCTCACTAACACTAGACCTGATATCACCTTCACATTTGGTGTTTTGAGCAAGTTTTCCAACAAGCCATGAGAGTTTTTGGAAGCAAGGGATGTGAATATTTAGGTAAATCAAGGGTACTCTTGAGTACAACATCACTTATAGTGTAGATGACACTCTTATGAGTTATTGAGATTTAGATTTGGCAGGTATTGTTTTTTGCTTAGTTCTGTTGTTTTATCTTGGACCAACAACAAGAAGCAGCCTATAGTGGCATTTTCTTCTGAAGAAGTTGAGTACAAGGGAGCTTGTTTTTCCACTTGTGAAGTAGATGAGGATTTTAATTGACATGGTAGTTTAGATTAGTGGGGCTATAGCCTTACAATGTGACAACCCCAGAGCTGCATGGCTATTGCCAAAAACCCTATGTTTCATGCTTGAACAAAGCACATCGAGATTCAATATCATTATGTGTGAGAGCTGATTGAGGATGAGATATTGGAGCTAGAGTACTATTCCACTAACCAAAACTATGCCAATATCTTCACCAAGGTGGGAAGGATCTGTTCACTTGGCATCTTTATCGACTTGGCATTGGGCCAAGAACATAATTTGTCTTCGTCGGACACACATTGAGAGGGGGTGTTAATATACACTCAATGCCCATCTCTTAGCGCGTATCTCAAATCTATGTTTTGGTACACATTTGTAAAGGCCCCCATTATGAGAAACATCCATTAGTGCATGTTTCTCTGGTGGGAACCCTGGCTTAGACATCGATAGGGTCGTATTTTGACCATTGATGTGGTTATCTTTGAAACATTTTAACAAAAATGGCCAAATTTTCTAAATTTATACATTTGAAAAAATATATTTTGCCAGATGAAAAGTAAATAAGTTGCAAGTACATCAAGTTAATAGTTTGTAATTGTTTTCAATGAACACTGGTGTCATGTGTAGGTGACATGTCTGGATGCCTCACAATATTCCACTAATGTCAAGAGGAGAGAGAGAGAGAGAGAGAGAGAGAGAGAGAGGGGTTCTTTAAAACTGTAAATAAGATATAGAAGAATATTTCAACACAATGTTATTTCAAGTATAATGGCACATTAACTTTAAAAGGACATAATAATAAGATAGAGAATTACATATTTTTTTGAACACACAGTGAATATGTCATTTAATGATTAAGAAATTGCATGCAATTTATTTTCTTCCTTTCATCATTTTTTGAGAGAGATTGCTATATATATAGACGATGGCAAGTTGTCTCTTAGATTATTTATGTTCCATGAAGTATAACAATGCACACCTTAGCTCAAAGGAGATCATGCCCACCAAAGGGAGACTCATTAATATGAAATCCCTAGTAACTACTAAAGAGAATGTGGGGGAGAGGGAGAGCTTCAAATCCTAGCAAGCAAACACACACACACAAGAGAGAGCAAGACATAAGAGAGAGATGGCTGAATTTTCTTCTATCTTCTTCTTCTCTACTCAACCAACATAACATAAAGATAAGAGTACACACTATATGGGTTAGTACTCAAACTACTACAATATACAAGGTTCAATCCTATAGAGCGGTTCTCTCTACTGTGCAATATAGTGCTCATAGAGTACTACCGATCAACAAATGTGTTAAGAAACACAATGTCAATCCGAGGACTCGACCCGATTAGTGCATGAAGGCTTATCCCATGAGGGAGAGATCACATACACAAACCACCACTTGACGATTCAACCATTCAACACCTCAATCAATCTCTCAATCTCTTAAATCCACTACACTAATCAAGAGAACAAGCAATGCATGGCAATCTCTTAATCCCAATCAAACATTGATTAAATCTTAGCTTTCCCTAATGCCTGCAAACCCATAAGCGTGCATCTACTAACCCACAAGCTTAAGCAAGCATAGAATGTAACATTCATAAACCCACAAGCTCATAGAGAGAGTCTATCCATGAATAACTCGTTGTTGCCAATGAAGTGGGCAAGAGCTTGCATCAATGGAGACTACATACACACACACTACAAGCATGTAACATACACAAGAGAAAGAAAGAAGCATTCAACTAATCATAAATTAATCTACTTCAATGATGCTAAAACAGATTAAGAGAATGAAGTGGAGCTATACTCATTGGAGCTTGATGCTCATTAGAGTATAATAGAGAGAGAGTTAGAGAGTTGCCATAGCTTGAGAGCTCAAGAGCTTCACCAATAGCTTATGAGAATGGCCAAAAACGTCCACTTTAGAACTTTAGCTAACATCTCTTTTGTAGAGATGTCACTAACCCTAACCCTAGGCCTCTTTCACACATGGGTGGACAATCCCATAAGTGAGCCTTGCTTAATACACTTAGAACTCTCATTTAGAACCCACATTGGCCTAAAACGATTTACATTGCACTTTGGCACAAAAATATGGAAAAATTATGTGCGTCTTTATGTTCCCATGGCTACAATCCTGCTCTCTTGCATTAATTGCTTTTGGCCTCCTTCCATAATCCGTGTTCCCGTGAGTGTTCCCATGGAACATTCCCCCCTTCCTAAATCGCACACCTCCTCGGGCGTGGTAGAAGCAAAAGCTACAAAAAACAATGGAAGACAAGTAAAGCCTTTTATTGAAAAAAAACCAGCAATGACAATCTCACACATGAGCATGCAAGTGAAAGGCCGATTAGAGTTTCAAAGAGTGCTAAAAGAAGTGATTAAAGACTAGTCAAAGTGAGACTAAGTGGTAGATAGTGCTATGCAAAGGCAAGTGTGCTTGTACACCACAGGTTATGACCGCAGTCTCAATGTCCTACAAGTGTTTAAGTTATTCCTAAGTGGCAACCCTACTCCTAAATATGAGCAATGGTGATTTGTAAGATCCCTGTTCCCACCGAGCAACGGATTCAGGGTACTGGCAGCGGAAGTAGCGCTTCTCGCGCGGGACAGGGGTCTCACACTCGGGGCCTCGCCCACGGATATCCGGATAAGAGACTAATCCGTCGGTTGTTCCAAAACCGAACCCGGAAAAACTTCCTCTACCGGAAAGCACGGGCGATTCCACCAGGATAACTTTTTACTCTAACGTAGTCAAGATCATTTCTGATCGAGATGATCCGATTACATCTATAAGATACTTAGTCAGTTCAAGGAAGAAACTTGCACTTGGATCATTGGGATCAACGCTTTTTTCCCCATTCAAGAGGCACAGCCGTTGATTCCTATCCATAGAACAGTTTCTGTCCGGGATTTATTTTTTTTTTCTATCGTAAAAACAAAAGTTTGAGTCTCAATTTACGGATCCATCAGTCCAGCCTAACCCCATCCGATCCCATGGGTTAGCCAACCGCCCAACCACTGTAGTGATGGGATCCAATTAAAAATTTGGTTAGGTTTTGTCCCGGGTACCAAGGAAAAGAGTTCCAAGGCCCCCTAGCCGGATGTTCATGCAAAATAAAACTAGTCACACCACTCACACACCCAATATGAAATTGCCTTTTTCAACCAGATTCAACCAGTTTAAAACAATCCTTTAATAAAACTATAGTATCATTGATCACCATCTTCCAATTTATCCAATTGATTCTTAATTTCCCATCATTCCTTCATCAGAGTATCTATGGCATCATTGGCAACTAGAACGCTCAGGAGCCGTTTCGATAGTTCCTAGCCCATAATACTTGGCAATATAATCATTTAACATGATGGACTCTCGTTGAAGATCAGCAAGATCAACCAACAGATCCATATAAGGAGCCATGGACTCATCCATTGAAGACCAGCAAGGTCAATCAACCAGATCCATGCTCGATTTCAGAAAACAACTCCAACTCTGTTCCAATATCTTCCTCGACGCACGCGTGGGTATCCTAGGCGACCCAGAGCCCGAGCACCGTATGGTCAGCACCCTCTAGGATCCTTCGCAGGTAACCTAGCGCTTCACGCATAGGCCGCTTCCTTGGCCCCTCATCCACCGTACCGGAAGCTCACCATTTTAATCGCACCGAGGCTGGTCAAGACCTCGGCCGACCTTGCTACGCGAGACATCCTTCATTGACTCCCCGTCAGAGCAGTTGCAACTTTCTCATCACGACCTTAATCACAAGACAGTCAAAATTCTCCCCCCAGCATTCTTGACATAAAACAATCATTTACAGACAGCATTTACAAACAGCATTTACAAACAGTTTACAATACAATTTCTATTTTAACTTTCATTTTTCCACATTATCCCTCCTCAATCTACATTACTTATTCCATATTCCATTTATATGTATACTCATCCCATCACATCATTTCTACCTCATCACTTCAGATTCCCTCACATCACAATCGTATAATCACATCCATACATCCACAACTATATGCGTACATTCACATCTACATGCATACATCTACATCCCTATGCATACATCCACATCCACATTCACATTCACCTCCATACATCTACATCTACATGCATACATCCACTCCACATTCACATCCACATCTATACATCTACATCTACATGCATACATCCACCTCTACATCCACATCTACGTCTATACACCTACATCTACATGCATACATCCCCATCCACATCCACATCTACATCTATACATCTACATCTACATGTATACATATACATCTCCATTCACAACTACATCTACATGCATACATCCATATCTCCATTCCCATCTACATCTATACATCTACATCTACATGCATCCATCCACATCTCCATTTACATCCTCATCTACACATCTATTTCTACATGCATACATCCACGTCCCATGCATACATCCACCTCCACATTCACACTCACATCCATACATCTACATCTACATGCAACATCCACATCTCCATGCATAATAAAATTCTTTTAATTAATCTAGGATGATAGTTCCTAGAATATGGTAGGAATTCCTCTTTTTATACTTTGAACGAATTTATTTTATGCGTAATTTCTATAAAAATTTTGCCATAGCTCCGCTACTATGACTGATAAATCTCAATTTTTTTTTTCTAAGGGATAAAGCTCATTATTAAAGAAATTATTAGAATGGTCTCTAATTGGATCATCAATCCATAATGGTCTCTAATTGGATCATTAAGAAAACAATTAGAATGGTCTCTAATTGGGTCATCAATCCATAATGGATTGAATCATCAATGTGCATAAACTAAAAGCATAGCAAAAAGCCATTAATTTGGCCTCAAGCATAGCTTAATCTTGGATTAAGAAAAGGCTTTATGAAAAGTTCCATTTGGATTGAGAATGGTTCATGAGTATGACCATTTCTTGAGTGAGAGAGAGAAATTACATAAAAACCATTAGAATTTAAACATAAATGGAAATTAACTTCTATAGCATTTATTAAATTATGTAACTCTTCACTACTATTCACCAATTAACTTCAATAGCATTTAAAAAACCATACCAATTAAACTTCTCAAGCTTGAGAGGGGTTGAGAAGAGAGAATCATTGAGAAATTATAGAAAGATCAAAATTCAATATACTTACCTTATAATTTGCTTGATTCTTTATTCACGGTAGAGGCCCCCAACCAATCAATTGGTTTAGTATGTTGATGGAGCCACCAATGGGGATTGAAGAAAGAGAGAAGTATCAAAAACTAGTGAATTATTAAAGAATTCACAACTCTTGGCTTAGGTAGAGTAGAGTAACAATGCATAAGACACTCTATATTTTGGCTTAGGTGCAGTAGAGTAACAAGCATAAGACTCTATCTAATTTGGCTTAGGTGGAGTAGAGTAACAAGCATAAGACTCTATATATTTTGGCTTAGGTGGAGTAGAGTGACAAAGCATAAGACACTATATATTTTGGCTTAGGTGGAGTAGAGTGACAAAGCATGACACTATATATTTTGGCTTAGGTGGAGTAGAGTGACAAAGCATAAGACACTATATATTTTGGCTTAGGTGGAGTAGAGTAACAAGCATAAGACACTATATATTTTGGCTTAGGTGGAGTAGAGTGACAAAGCATAAGACACTATATATTTTGGCTTAGGTGGAGTAGAGTAACAAAGCATAAGACACTATATTTTTTTCAACAAGGGGAGGCTTCTATTTATAGGAAAATTTGAGCTCCTAACCAAACAAACTGATTCTAGAATTTTCCAAGTCAGTTTGGTTGAATTTAGACTAGATTTGGACCTAGTTTGGTTACTTTTTGATTCGGTTTGGTTCCATTTTGATTTGGTTTGGTTCAAGAGAGATGAGAGATAAAAATATCACATTATTTTTTGAGTTTAAAACTCATTCAAGCATGTGAAATATGCACCTCCTTTAAAGAATTCCCTTCCTTACATATGTGTCAAAATTTTATTGCTCATAGTTTTTTACTAATAAACCTTGTACATTTTCAATTCTTCATCTTATGTGAAATATGCACCTCCTTTAAAGAACTCCTCTTCCTTACATATGTGTCATAGTTTTTTTACTAATAAACTTTGTACATTTTCAACTCTTCATCTTATGTGAAATATGCACCTCCTTTAAAGAACTCCTCTTCCTTACATATGTGTTTATTTACTAATAAACCTTGTACATTTTCAACTCTTCATCTTATGTGAAATATGCACCTCCTTTAAAGAACTCCCCTTCCTTACATATGTGTTTATTTACTAATAAACCTTGTACATTTTCAACTCTTCATCTTATGTGAGCATTTACTCATTTTTGGATACCCAAAATATCTCATATTTTTAATATTGCTCATAGTTTTTTTACTAATAAATCTTGTACATTTTCAACTCTTCATCTTATGTGAACATTTACTCATTTTTGGGTATCTTCTTTTACAAATTGGATTTATCTCCTCCCTACGCATGGATTGATGCTATTGGCCCATAGGAACCTTAATTGGACCATAATCTAAAAATTTCTGAAAATCTAGACCCTTAGACTAAGGTTCTTTATACTTATTTCCAATTAATTCCAATTGCACATTGGAAAATTCTTTTTGAATTTCTATTTCAGGGGAACTTATTTTAATAAGATGAGTTATTTTTCTATCCAAAAATATTCATAATCTGAATATTCTCTCTCTAGAATAATTTTCTTCCTCTAGGCTAAAACAGTTAGAAGCAAGGTCTTTATATTTCTGAAGAGGGATTGATTACAGGGGAAGATACTAGACATCAAAAAGGGGGTTGGGGGAGGAATCTTACATTCTACCCCACTTAAAAAACGCGAGATGTCCTCATCTCGCAACTTAGGATAATTTCGCAAGATGCACGAATATGAGACTTAGAGAAAAATTTTAATCAAGATTAACCACCAAGAAAAGTCTTAAAGAAAGCAAGATAAGAACAAGATTTAAACTTTATTCATTCTCGAAACTTATACAGTAAAGATAGAAGAACTCTTTACACTTCCATAAGCCCGTCCATCATATGGTCACAAAAGCAGCACTCACAAGCTGCACAAGTATAGGGTAACTCATCTATGGGAATGATTCTGCTGGTTATTGCCGCACCTATCTCAGTGGTATGAGGTGATCTAACAAAAGGACCTCTGAGAGGCAAGCCAAAAACGGGATAAAGGCATATCTTCTCATGAGGAAGAAAACACGCCAGTAAGAAGACCCGCTCAGAAAACCCAAGATGCCTTGATCTCATGACGCAGTAGTATCGGGGACCCAAACCCAAAGCTTCAATAACCATGGCCAAGCGGACATTGTTACGAAAGTGCTGCTGACCCCAGGGTGTTACCCTAGTTATGTTTTGATAGGTCCGCCATTTGGTCTGCGCTACAAAAGTTCCTAGGTGAGGAAAAAGTGAGCGCTCATACTGTTCTATAAAGTCTTTCTTCACAGACTCTCTTGCGTCTTGAAGGTGAGAAATCATCAGGGATAAAACTAATTCCTGTTGCCAAGCCATGAAGGAGATTAAGAAAGAAAGGAGATTGATGGGAGTAAGATTACTGTGAGCGACAAGTAAAAGTTACGACTTATATAAAGGAAGGAGCTAGCGTAACCTAGAAGCCAACGGTAACTTGCCACTGAAGTTTTACCGTCTTTCCATGATTTGTGTTTGACACATTTTTCTATAGAAGGCATTAAGAATTTTGAGATGAGGAGATAAAAGAAACTTGTAGGCTAAGTCACCTACTTTCATTGAATTCAGATATAAGGATCACAATATCTGGGGGATAACTTCTTATACTCCCCAAGAGATAAAGAACTTCTTTTGGGCCGTACTCGAATGAAAACCAAAACCTTGGTATCCAAAACACCGATTCTCACTTCTAAACTCATTGTTCTAAATCCTTAAAACAGGCGTGACTCCTGAGAAGTATTCTAGGAAAAGGGTCTTCCTTTTTTAAACAGAAATTTTCTTTTATTTTAGAGAGGGAATAATTATAAGATCAGAAAGGAAGATTCTTACTCCAGTATACCTCGAAGGTTGGGGAGGAATCTTACATTCTACCCCACTTAAAAAGTGCGAGATGTCCTCATCTCGCAAGGTAGAGGACAGCTCTTTTTCTTAAGATCCAATTTTATTCTGGGTTCCTTATATTCTGGTCAACCCAACAGAACACTGGGATAAATATCCCTTATATAGAACTCATCATTAAATAACAATTCATTCAGATCATATCATTCATATCTTTAACATGATAAAGGTCCATTAGACCGAAAAGTTTCCTTCGGAACATTCCTTCCCACGGAAATTTCAGTCAAGCAAGTTCTCAATTTGACATCCCTTAACTTGATCTACCGGTCAAGTATTAACAGTAGCAATCTGACAGCACAATCCACTAATCTCATAGTGATTTGCTGAATTCGTTATCATCACTCTAGTTATGAATATCATCACAGGAACTCGTCCCATTCCCCCTCATTGTGGTTTCATTATATTTCAACTAATTTTTAAAAATCAACATTTTTTTTTTCAATCAGCATTTTCAATCAGAATCCAAATCAATTCATCAATTCTCAAACAGAATTAAAAATCATATCAATCACATTCGAAATCATCATCTGGATAGCATTAACGCTTATAATTTCAAGTCTTAGATTTACTCGTATATACTGTCAGTAAAGAGCTGCAGTATACTCTCGGTATATACGCGTAGTCACGGCCCTTGGAATTATAAGGTAAATACTATCATGTCTAGGCCTCAAGCAAGTCAGGGATTTTATATAATTG
The DNA here is from genome assembly GCF_041138505.1 of Cibotium barometz. Classification (NCBI taxonomy): domain Eukaryota; kingdom Viridiplantae; phylum Streptophyta; class Polypodiopsida; order Cyatheales; family Cibotiaceae; genus Cibotium; species Cibotium barometz. The sequence goes on from NC_141098.1 coordinate 34,150,961, forward strand.
CGGTACTTCCATTTGAAGACCCAATTACCAATTTACGAGTTTCAGTTTGAATATCAAATTGTATGAACTATATCACACAATTATAACCTTTTTGTCTTTCTAGATAAATTTTTGACATATTTGTCTTCTCAATTGATCTTTATTAACCAAATGCTCTGATACCAACTGTAAGATCCCTGTTCCCACCGAGCAACGGATTCAGGGTACTGGTAGCGGAAGTAGCACTTCTCGCGCGGGACAGGGGTCTCACACTCGGGGCCTCGCCCCACGGATATCCGGATAAGAGACTAATCCGTCGGTTGTTCCAAAACCGAACCCGGAAAAACTTCCTCTACCGGAAAGCACGGGCGATTCCACCAGGATAACTTTTTACTCTAACGTAGTCAAGATCATTTCTGATCGAGATGATCCGATTACATCTATAAGATACTTAGTCAGTTCAAGGAAGAAACTTGCACTTGGATCATTGGGATCAACGCTTTTTTCCCCATTCAAGAGGCACAGCCGTTGATTCCTATCCATAGAACAGTTTCTGTCCGGGATTTATTTTTTTTTTCTATCGTAAAAACAAAAGTTTGAGTCTCGATTTACGGATCCATCAGTCCAGCCTAACCCCATCCGATCCCATGGGTTAGCCAACCGCCCAACCACTGTAGTGATGGGATCCAATTAAAAATTTGGTTAGGTTTTATCCCGAGTACCAAGGAAAAGAGTTCCAAGGCCCCCTAGCCGGATGTTCATGCAAAATAAAACTAGTCACACCACTCACACACCCAATATGAAATTGCCTTTTTCAACCAGATTCAACCAGTTTAAAACAATCCTTTAATAAAACCATAGTATCATTGATCACCATCTTCCAATTTATCCAATTGATTCTTAATTTTCCATCATTCCTTCATCAGAGTATCTATGGCATCATTGGCAACTAGAACGCTCAGGAGCCGTTTCGATAGTTCCTAGCCCATAATACTTGGCAATATAATCATTTAACATGATGGACTCTCGTTGAAGATCAGCAAGATCAACCAACAGATCCATATAAGGAGCCATGGACTCATCCATTGAAGACCAGCAAGGTCAATCAACCAGATCCATGCTCGATTTCAGAAAACAACTCCAACTCTGTTCCAATATCTTCCTCGACGCACGCGTGGGTATCCTAGGCGACCCAGAGCCCGAGCACCGTATGGTCAGCACCCTCTAGCATCCTTCACAGGTAACCTAGCGCTTCACGCATAGGCCGCTTCCTTGGCCCCTCATCCACCGTACCGGAAGCTCACCATTTTAATCGCACCGAGGCTGGTCAAGACCTCGGCCGACCTTGCTACGCGAGATGTCCTTCATTGACTCCCCGTCAGCAGTTGCAACTTTCTCATCACGACCTTAATCACAAGACGGTCAAAATGCTCCCCCCAGCATTCTTGACATAAAACAATCATTTACAGACAGCATTTACAAACAGCATTTACAAACAGTTTACAATACAATTTCTATTTTAACTTTCATTTTTCCACATTATCCCTCCTCAATCTACATTACTTATTCCATATTCCATTTATATGTATACTCATCCCATCACATCATTTCTACCTCATCACTTCAGATTCCCTCACATCACAATCGTATAATCACATCCATACATCCACAACTATATGCGTACATTCACATCTACATGCATACATCTACATCCCTATGCATACATCCACATCCACATTCACATTCACCTCCATACATCTACATCTACATGCATACATCCACTCCACATTCACATCCACATCTATACATCTACATCTACATGCATACATCCACCTCTACATCCACATCTACGTCTATACACCTACATCTACATGCATACATCCCCATCCACATCCACATCTACATCTATACATCTACATCTACATGTATACATATACATCTCCATTCACAACTACATCTACATGCATACATCCATATCTCCATTCCCATCTACATCTATACATCTACATCTACATGCATCCATCCACATCTCCATTTACATCCTCATCTACACATCTATTTCTACATGCATACATCCACGTCCCATGCATACATCCACCTCCACATTCACACTCACATCCATACATCTACATCTACATGCAACATCCACATCTCCATGCATAATAAAATTCTTTTAATTAATCTAGGATGATAGTTCCTAGAATATGGTAGGAATTCCTCTTTTTATACTTTGAACGAATTTATTTTATGCGTAATTTCTATAAAAATTTTGCCATAGCTCCGCTACTATGACTGATAAATCTCAATTTTTTTTTTCTAAGGGATAAAGCTCATTATTAAAGAAATTATTAGAATGGTCTCTAATTGGATCATCAATCCATAATGGTCTCTAATTGGATCATTAAGAAAACAATTAGAATGGTCTCTAATTGGGTCATCAATCCATAATGGATTGAATCATCAATGTGCATAAACTAAAAGCATAGCAAAAAGCCATTAATTTGGCCTCAAGCATAGCTTAATCTTAGATTAAGGAAAGGCTTTATGAAAAGTTCCATTTGGATTGAGAATGGTTCATGAGTATGACCATTTCTTGAGTGAGAGAGAGAAATTACATAAAAACCATTAGAATTTAAACATAAATGGAAATTAACTTCTATAGCATTTATTAAATTATGTAACTCTTCACTACTATTCACCAATTAACTTCAATAGCATTTAAAAAACCATACCAATTAAACTTCTCAAGCTTGAGAGGGGTTGAGAAGAGAGAATCATTGAGAAATTATAGAAAGATCAAAATTCAATATACTTACCTTATAATTTGCTTGATTCTTTATTCACGGTAGAGGTCCCCAACCAATCAATTGGTTTAGTATGTTGATGGAGCCACCAATGGGGATTGAAGAAAGAGAGAAGTATCAAAAACTAGTGAATTATTAAAGAATTCACAACTCTTGGCTTAGGTAGAGTAGAGTAACAATGCATAAGACACTCTATATTTTGGCTTAGGTGGAGTAGAGTAACAAGCATAAGACTCTATCTAATTTGGCTTAGGTGGAGTAGAGTAACAAGCATAAGACTCTATATATTTTGGCTTAGGTGGAGTAGAGTAACAAAGCATAAGACACTATATATTTTGGCTTAGGTGGAGTAGAGTGACAAAGCATAAGACACTATATATTTTGGCTTAGGTGGAGTAGAGTAACAAGCATAAGACTCTATATATTTTGGCTTAGGTGGAGTAGAGTGACAAAGCATAAGACACTATATATTTTGGCTTAGGTGGAGTAGAGTGACAAAGCATAAGACACTATATATTTTGGCTTAGGTGGAGTAGAGTGACAAAGCATAAGACACTATATATTTTGGCTTAGGTGGAGTAGAGTAACAAAGCATAAGACACTATATTTTTTTCAACAAGGGGAGGCTTCTATTTATAGGAAAATTTGAGCTCCTAACCAAACAAACTGATTCTAGAATTTTCCAAGTCAGTTTGGTTGAATTTGGACTAGATTTGGACCTAGTTTGGTTACTTTTTGATTCGGTTTGGTTCCATTTTGATTTGGTTTGGTTCAAGAGAGATGAGAGATAAAAATATCACATTATTTTTTGAGTTTAAAACTCATTCAAGCATGTGAAATATGCACCTCCTTTAAAGAATTCCCTTCCTTACATATGTGTCAAAATTTTATTGCTCATAGTTTTTTACTAATAAACCTTGTACATTTTCAATTCTTCATCTTATGTGAAATATGCACCTCCTTTAAAGAACTCCTCTTCCTTACATATGTGTCATAGTTTTTTTACTAATAAACCTTGTACATTTTCAACTCTTCATCTTATCTGAAATATGCACCTCCTTTAAAGAACTCCCCTTCCTTACATATGTGTTTATTTACTAATAAACCTTGTACATTTTCAACTCTTCATCTTATGTGAAATATGCATCTCCTTTAAAGAACTCCCCTTCCTTACATATGTGTTTATTTACTAATAAACCTTGTACATTTTCAACTCTTCATCTTATGTGAGCATTTACTCATTTTTGGATACCCAAAATATCTCATATTTTTAATATTGCTCATAGTTTTTTTACTAATAAATCTTGTACATTTTCAACTCTTCATCTTATGTGAACATTTACTCATTTTTGGGTATCTTCTTTTACAAATTGGATTTATCTCCTCCCTACACATGGATTGATGCTATTGGCCCATAGGAACCTTAATTGGACCATAATCTAAAAATTTCTGAAAATCTAGACCCTTAGACTAAGGTTCTTTATACTTATTTCCAATTAATTCCAATTGCACATTGGAAAATTCTTTTTGAATTTCTATTTCAGGGGAACTTATTTTAATAAGATGAGTTATTTTTCTATCCAAAAATATTCATAATCTGAATATTCTCTCTCTAGAATAATTTTCTCCCTCTAGGCTAAAACAGTTAGAAGCAAGGTCTTTATATTTCTGAAGAGGGATTGATTACAGGGGAAGATACTAGACATCAAAAAGGGGGTTGGGGGAGGAATCTTACATGATTGGACCTTTCTTTCTTTCTTTCTTTCTTTCTCTTTTTTTTTTGTTTTTTGTGTGTGTGAAAGATGATAAAGAGGAAGGTTCCATCCCAATGAGACCCAAGCAATGGCCAAGAGACCTCTACCAAGAGAATCTAAAGGTCGCTAAGTATCTCAAGGGGGCGATAGACCCTTTTCTTTCTTTTTGACATAAGGAGTACCCCATGAAGATGAGGGCATCGGTCTCGAGGGCCCATAATGTACCCCAGAGTCCTACCAGCATCTATCAAGGCGATAGAGTCCTACCAGCATCTATCAAGGTGATAGAGTCCTTGAAGGTCTTCTTCTTAATCTTTTAGACGTCAGTGTTCACCCCATGGAAACCAAGGCATCGATCCCAAGGTGCTAAGACAACCCAAGGTCCTACAAGCATTCCACATGGCTGTAGACATGTCATGTCTCGATTCACTTGTATATATTTTTTAGGGCATGATTTTCGTAAATTTTTTATTAATCGTAGCACCTAGCCCATACCTAAGAGATAGCTACCACTAGGGATAACTACTATACTTCGAGAGCATAAGAACTTGGCATACTCCGTTGGCATATATCCTACACCGTCTTCAAATAGAAATGCCTTCTATACTAAGTCCTCTAAGAATCTAGAAATCACTCACCACATGGTAACAACTAATTTAAAACTTAAACTAGCCAACTGTGTGTGAACATGAAAACAATATATGCAAAAGTGAAAAGCACATAAAGAACAAAAGATTATGATTTGAATACACCTGTTGTAGTGTTCTCGTTGATGTTGTGCAGATTGCTTCTCTTTGCTCTTTGTAGACATTGCATGTCTCCCCCCTTCCTAATTTGTGTGCACGGTAGGTGGACTATTGGGGCGTGTTTGTATGCTCTTGTTTAGCTGAGATCTCTGCAAAATGTCTTATTAACAAACAAGAAAAGAAAAGAAAAGAATAAAATTTTTTATTGGTGCCAATCACCGAATATAGCCGAGGGGAAAAACCTAGTGGGAGAAAAGTGCCCTGGCTTGTTGATCTTATTGTGGAGTTGATGAGCTCACCCTTGCACTGGTGGTGGATCCGTGTCCACTTCTACTGGAAAGATGGTATCAATCACTTCAGGATGCAAGGACAACCTTGTACAAAAGCCGGCCTCTGGAGAAGGTGGTAGAGGAAGGAGTGCTTCCTCGCTAAAATATGGCATTGGTTCTATGGGAAGGTTAAGCAGACAATTTCGATTTTGGAATTGCTCAATATAGGTAATCATAGTGATCCAAAATTGACATGTTGAGGCTGGGGGAAGGAGGGCTTGCAAGATAGGTGGTTGCAAGTCATTTATGCATGTATCCCTCCATTGTTGTGCTTGAACCTCCACAGGTAATCTACGTTGATTTGGTCCTCGGTCAGGTACTCTCACATCAAGAAGGTTATGGCATTAGGGTGTAATTCCCACAATCTGTTTCATTAAGCCCGTGCCATATCCTCGAAAGTAAGAGCGGCATAGCCAACAAATGTGTGAAGCTTCTTCTAATACGAGTCGTGCACACTCTTGACAATGTGGAAATGGGTGATGCTGTTGATAGAATAAAGTGACAAAGTGATGCCCACAGCAAATTTCACTTAAGGGAGCATAAAAGTACCTAGAATGAGTTTGAAAAGGAGGAGCACTATAACCCCCCCGGTGTTCAGGTTGAGTACTATCAGGGTCAATGCATGGTGGACATGTATCTCGCCAAGTATCCATCAAGAGGTATCTGGGCATAGAACAATGAAATTTAGAAACGTCAAACTTTATACACTCATCTCCATCATTACAATCCCTATCAAAAACAATTTAGATAAGATCATCTCAAAAAGAACACAATCCTGTAATGGTAGAAGGAACCACATTAGTAAAAGTGAGACTATTCAAACACTGATCTACCAAAGAGTTTCAATTGTAGTGTTAATGTCTTACCTTTAGTTTTGGGTATGTCCTTCTTAAGAGGTGGGAAGGATAGCAATTGTCAAGGAATTTGAGCATGATAAGAGGATTTAGGCAGTGAAGTGCTAGAATCTATGCTCAAAGGAGCCTCATGTAAAGTTGGATTTGTCTTAGGTACACAAGTTGATGGTGTAAGTGTGTAACAAGAAGAAGTTGGGACAACTGGTGATTCAATACATGTTTGGGGAAGGTCAACACAAGGAGATTTGTAGGTGCTATTACAACCACCTATCCTATCTTGAAGAGGTTGTGTTGATTTCCTTTGCACCCACTGATATGAAAAACCAAGAGTGGCTTTTGGAATCTTATTGATACACTCTTCTGGCTCTAGCAAACCATGGCATTTGGGAAGCCAAAGTGCTGTTGCACCCTCATAATAGCCTTGTGCTTTAAGAACATGCTTTGGGACCCAATGAGTAACAATCTGAGGTTTAGGCTTGGAAAAGATTTGCTTTTTAGGAGGTTTAGCAAACTAGGCTAGATGGTACAAGTTTGTACGCATCTTTGGGTAGCCAAATTGACAATTCCTTCTTGCCTGGCCTTCTTTGATCAGTGACTAGAGTAGTTGGAACATGCCAGCCATGGCCGTCATTTTTGAGGACTCATCGATTATCCACATCATTTGTCTTGGAGCTTGAAGAGTAGATGTTGAAAGTGGGTTGTGTAAGGTAGAACTACCACCCTTTTGACATGATAAAACTCGTGGAGCACCAGATCCCAAGATCCAATCAGAATCAATTTGCAATTTGTATTGTCTATTCTTCCAATCTAATGAACAATTGGTAACCACGATCAACCAAGAACAACCTCTACCACTGCCTTGGACTTACTAGCCACATAAAAGGGAACTGACATCTGGTGATCCTGAATGGACATCATAATGACACATTTTTCCTCTATAGGGTTATCTTAACCTGAGAAGCTTTGTAAGTCAATAGGAATGTGCACAAGTGTTGGTTGTCCCAAGGCTACCCATGTGTCAAATGAGAGAACATTATAATCTGCACCAAAGTCAATTAAGGCAGAGACAAAGTAGGTAGTCTCGTGAAGATGAAGACACACGTGAATATTGAAAGGATCGACATATTGTTCATCAGTAGCCAACTGTAAGGTCAACACAAAAGCCTTGCGACGCTCCTTGGCTTTTGCAACTCTAGCTTTGGCTTCTTCTTGAGCATGACGTTTAAGTAGGTCATGTGCTTCTTTCCGTGTGTGGGCAGCATGCATTTGTTGAAGCATGGCTTCAGTTAATGGTTCATTGTATTTCTTGAGACGACTTCCATTAATGAAGTTAGGCATTTGCTCACCTTCTAGTGTCTCTAAATGCACTGCACCACTAGGAGTAAGCTCATTAATCACAAACGGTCCTAGGCCACGTTTCTTGAGCTTTCTCTTATGCTTCTTAAGTGTGTACAAGAGCACAAGGTCCCCTTTTTTTAATCGGCCAGTTGTTTGTTACATTTCGATCATACCATTGCTTTTGTCTCCTCTTCTCGGCATACATCCCCATTATCATGTGATTTTTCGGAGGATGAACCTCTCCCAATATTCATCTCCTCATGGATGAGAAGAGAAATCAGTTCTTGAAAAACCAGTAAAGTTTTCTCAAACTCTAATGCAAGCTTAAAATGGCTATATTCCTTGCCAAGACCATTCAAGGTCTCATCCTTGACACCATATGGTTGTCATCTAGTGATGATCTAATAAACACAAGGGAATCTACAAGCCCTTTAAGATTCACTGAGTAATCATTTAAACTCAACTTCCCTCTGGTCACATTATGCAAGTCTTGCTTTAGCTACATCTTTCGAGCTTTGGTGTTTTTATTGTATATCTTTACCAAGGTGTCCTAAGCCTCCTTATGTGTTTATGCATCTTGTATATGCATAATCATAGAATCTATCACACTAACCATAACCAATACATCACCTCTCTGGCTCTTTTATGCCATGCTCTATATGTCTACACTTACTGAGGGGTGGGATTTTCTTCACTAATCTCTGGCTCCTTTTCATCACCTATGTTGATAAACTCCCAATATTCTTTTTTCAGAAGGAAATCGGTCCTCTTGAACTTCCATGCTTGGAATTTATTCTTGTTCAGGTTCTCGCTCACAATTTGGGATAGACTGTCAGACATGATTCCCTACAACAACTTACCAAATGGTGCTTTCAAAAAACCTTCTGCACTTGTAGAAAACTTGTAATCTCCAACACAGCAATACTGTTTGCATAAACATATATCCACTAACACCTATAACACTTAGATTCTCTATAGATTGTCTTGTAACCAAATTCATGCCATAATGTTGCACCAAACAAGAAATTGGGCTTACACAATCAAAACCTGAAATGTGTCCAAATCGCACAATGATATAGTTAATGAAGTTAAGTGCACACATTATGGTCTTCTTCCTTCACTTAAGGGGATGCCTCAATTTAAGACAATGACTTCCCTATCTACCTAGTATAGCTCTAACAGCTACTAAAGATGTTGCTTCAAAATCAAAGAGAGAAAGAGATGGAAATACCCTACCCATGTACCACTTCCTTGCTTGCATTTTTCTTGTCTCTCGCTTTCCTTCTCAGCTCTTACAAGAACCGAAGCTCAAATACCATAAAAAGAATACAAGAGAGAGGGAGAGCTTGAGTTCCTTGCAACCACATGCACACACACATAAGAGAGACATGGGTGCCTAAATTTTCTTCTATGTTCTTCTCTTCTCTATATCCATAAACTAAAGAGATAAGAGTATATACTATAAGGGAAAGTACTCTCCTACTACAACATACAATGGTCGGTCCATAGTGTGAACCTGACTATATGAGCTAGCACTATAACTATGCCATAGTCTAGTAATCTAATTGTGGCTATCACACAGCCTGTCATCCACTAGCAGCATATCAAACCACCATAGTTTTACCAACCATGCCAATGGTATAACTGCAGAAGCTATCATCCAGGTGAGTCATCAATGTCTGCAACACTAGTTGAGCTTGATATCTCAACAATATGTACTTCTTCAATGATTAATGAAAACTATACTGAGCTTCAATCTTATCTAAAGTTTATTATCATTTATCTCTCAATGTTTATATGTGAATATGACTAACTTCACCTTCACTTGAGCATGCACAAGAGAGAAAATAGGGGGCTTCCCTTACATGCACTATATAAGCTACAAGTTGCAGTTTCTAGAGTACATGCAAAGGGATCTCCCTTTGTTTTTTTTGCTAGCTTGGCTACTTGCCTAACTCCTAGCCCAGAAACTCTTTCTCTCAAGTATTACCTAGATACTCATCTAGGCTACTAGCCTAACTATAGGCTAATAGTATAGCGAAACACCCACAACAAGGCCAGTAGCCATGCGGTAATTTTTGGTCCCCTACCAAAAATACACGTACTTGCTTAGCCCACCTAGGCCTCCATTATGTTCTAATGTTGTAAATTTGTTACAATGGGTCCCCTAAGTAGTCGTGAAAAACTTATTTTTTTTAATGGAACTTGGAATGTTTATGTTACATGTTAAAAGCCTGAAGAAAAGATGCTTAAAAAATGAGGAGACAGTTTACACCACTTGGATGTTTGCTATCGTGTGTGCATAAAATTAAAGTTTGATCAATGTGGCTAGCCCCTAGCATTCTAGGGCATCAAGCCTTGACTATGCAAAATCATAGCGAATTTAAAAGTTTTTCATAGAAGGTGATGTTACACAAGTATGTTATTGATATTTACTTCAATTTGATGTGGTCTAGGGTGGGTGTATTTTTTTGGAGAGCATTTTTGAGCGAGCGCTTTTTGGTTTTGAGGTGTGCGGTTTCTCTCACTACTCTTTCTTTCTATATTGTCTCGCACACCTATGAGATGTTGAGCACAAGGCACCATGGGCCACTATCATTGCAACATTCTTACAAAGACACCATAGATAGATAAAACTTCCTTCTTCTTTTTTTAACAAAACAAGAGATAATGTATTATTCAAAAAAGGCTATCGTATCAAATACATCAATATTTTTAGAGAAGCTTAACTCAGTTCCTATACAGTGTTTTTTAGGTTAGTTAAAGCCATAATGGCTTGTGTAAGCTCTTCTTCTTCAACTGACAATTGATTCCCTACCTCATTCTATTCCTATTCCTGGTTAGCCCAGTTTGCTTTGATGCCATTGATTTTCTCTTCATATTTCTCCCGAGCTTCATTTACTATTGCAAGTAGCTCTTCGACTTCAATTCGTGATTTTTTTGAATGGCAAACAGTTCTATCCGCTTTTAAAATCATCTTCATCTCCACATACAGAGCACTCTTCAGGCCAGGGCAATTGAGTGATACTGCATTTTGAAACACTGCATAGTTTCTTATATTCCACACACACTAAAGATATTCAGCTCTTATTACATTCCATATTCTTGATGAACATCCACTAAAATCACCAAGAGAATTTGCTTCCATGTTAACTGAGTGACATTGACCAGGGAGAGGCATTGGTGGATCTGATCCAAAAGACTTTTATGAAATTTGCAAGAGATAAACAAACGAGGGATGCTCTATTCTTCTTATCTGCATCGGGGGCATCATCCATCACCAATTCCCAATTTTTTAGCGCTAGATCATGTCCAAATACCTTAATGCATGATGAGCCAAAGTAAGATTGGATTTTTTTAGGGAATAGTTTTTGACCAAATTTTGGAAAAGCAGAATTCCCACTATTTCCTATCCCAGAGGATGTTCCATTTAGAGTTTAATCTCACATGCATGAGCAATCCATGGAAGGGCAAGGGGGATGGGTAACATCGAGTTGGAATGTCCCCAATTAAATGCATCTAGGGTGGGGGTTTTTGCACTGTATGAGCCTTGCCTTGTCAGGATCCCATTGGTTTATTCTAGATTGAATGAACAAGATATCCTCTCTGTTAATTCTATATAGCATCCTTAGTTTTTCTGCTGCATACCACGTTTGAGTTGTAAAATCCCAAATATCCTCCCAGCATTGAACTCCCTTTTTTTAGAGTGTGTGGGATTTCTTCAAACTGTCGGTGTCCACACTATTCTATAGGCAGATAGAGAACCAACAAATAGAATCCTTATAAAAGAGACCAGTTGCTTTCCTGGTGTTCTTCGAAAGGAAAAGGAGACATTTTACTATGTTCCATGAGGACCAAAAGCTCCTCACCAACTTCGATCCAGAGGGTTTGATCATGATGTTACTGAAGAATAGAGGCACAAATGGAATGTTTCTCCATTATTGCAGTCTCTCCATCATCCTGTGAGCACTCAAATTCCTGTGAATAAGTATTGACCAGTCTGAATTAGGTTGGGCCAAGCTTCTTATAATCCATTTAGCTACCAATTGAGTGGAAAGGTCTTCTATATTTGGGAGCCCAAGTCCTCCTTTCTATTTAGGTTGTGTACAGTAACTCCAGGCCACCTTAGGGATTTTATACATGTCCGCATCTCCTGACCACTTTTTCCATGACCCACTACCACCGTTGTTTTAATGAGACTCCGAAGCCCATTGGAATGCCTAGCAGCCAAAAGATACATCCCTCTTTTAAGATTTGACAACCCTGTTAGACAATCCAATCTGGCGGGTCATTGACCCTTGTTGTAAGGTAGTTTAATACCTTTCATATCCTCTTTCTGCATTGTATCTTGTACAAGCCAGCCTAGAGCATCTGTAGCTTTCACAAAAAGGGGGAGGGGCTAGAGGGCACCCCTATCTTATAGATTTATTAAGGTCAAAAGGTGCAGATAGTTTGCCATTAATCACTACTCTTGCTCTAGTATTCCCAAATATGGTTGCTACCTTTTGTATGAATCGAGGACCTAAACCCGTATCCTTTAAGGATTGGAGGATGAATTCCCATTCAAATCTATCATAGGCTTTATCAAAATCAATTTTGAAGAAAATGAAGCCTTGGTTCGTCTCTTGGGCATGTTCCACACCTTCCCATAAAGCAATAATGGCATCTAGAATAAAGCGGTCCTTTATAAATCCTTTATGTTCCTCTTTGACCCACATTTTGAGCATATCTCACTAAGCCTTCTTGCCATCACTTTAGCAAAGATTTTATATGCAGTAGGCAGCATAGAAATCGGTCTCCAGTTGGAAAGGTCTTCTTTTGCCCCCCTTTTGTGAATCAATTTAATAATCCCTTCATTCAAGGATATTGGAAGAGCTCCATATTCAATGCTCTCTTGCCACACCTGAAGAAGAGTTTGGGTAAGCACTTGTTTTGAACTGTTTAAAGAATTCAACCGGGAGCCCATCATTGCCCGAGCTTTTTCCATTCTTGAGACTGTCTATTGCATCTATAATTTCTTCCTCAGTGATGTCAGCTTCCAGAGTTGATGTTATGTAGCTAGGGACCATTTTCTGTTTGCAATTTGCAATCACCATGCGGGCCCTATCTTTCTCTTCATTTTTTTCTAAAGGCTTACTAAAGATATTCGAGAAATATTATTTTGTTGTGTTCATGTTTTCTTATATAGAATTTGCCAGCTATCCATGTGGGGTTTTAAAGAATGGGTAGTAGTCCTTGTCTACTTTCTTCTTAAGAATTTTAAACATCTCTTTGGAAGGCCTATCTATTTTTCCAACCCACCACTCCCTTAATTATGAAAAGTTTCAAATATTGGCTTTGAATTATTTCCTCATTTCTCAAATCTTCTCTGAGAACATTACTTTCACCACTCAGGTCATCCTGAGATGTGGACATTCTTCTTTCAAGCTCCTTAAGATGACGGGAGTATTCGATGTTCCTTCTGTGAGCACGGCGGGCTTTGGTCACCTCTTTTTTAACAAATACTAAAAAGTTTTGGGATTTCCTCACTGCTTGTGACCAAGCTCTAGCTGGAGCACAAATGGATGAAAAAGAATCCTCCCAAATTTGTTTGATTCCTTCCTAAACTAAAGGCATTTAGAACAGTTTTGGGTCTATATGTAACCATCCAAATTTTATCCTTACACACGATGATTTGATAGCTGCAAAAATGGGGTAGTGATCTGAAAGAACAATGTTCTTCATGACTTTTACGATTGAGCTTAGATATTTCTGGACTAAGGGCATCTGACAAATAGCATCTATCTAGCCAATCCTTCCTTGTCAGTAAATCTGATCTACCATTACTCCAAGTGAAGTCATTTGAGGATGCCAAATCATGAAGGGAATGAAACAATTTGCAGCTTTTCTTTTCATGGCATCTGATAGTGTGCCCCATTTGTTTGTATATGTCTATCTGAGCTTCCACCATGTTAAAATCTCCAAGCAGGAGAATTGGTGGTTGTATTACCATCAAGGTTGTCCACAACTCTAGTCTGGACCTGCTGCAAGAAGGCGGCCCATACGCTGACACAACAGGAAACATATCTTCCCCTATATCAATTCGTACAGCAATCCACTTGTGTTTAGGGTCAATGTTAACCTCTTTAAAGCATTTAACTAGAGATTCAACTATGCCCATGGCTGTCCCTCCGCTACCCTGCTGCTTATGATCTGTCGCATACCAACGGTGGTTCTTGGACACTGTCAGAAGATTCCTCTGCAATATGATCTGTCGCATACCAACGGTGGTTCTTGGACACTGTCAGAAGATTCCTCTGCAATATGGACCTCCCACTACCTTGATTTCTTGAAGGCATATAATGACAAGCTTTAAATCTGACTGCCATAACCAATCTTTTATCACTCTGGGTCTAATTTCATCAGTAAGCCCTTTAGTATTAAAGGACAATGCTGTTAAGTTGTCTAGCATCATGTTCTAGGGGTTTTGGAAGGAGGCTTGCAAGAGGGCTTGGGGGTCTTCTCATTGGGGGCTGGGGAATGCATCCCTCCCACTTGAGATTACCTTCTTTTGGAGTTCCCTATGTCACTAAGGTTACCATTCCTTATCCCTTGTTTCATTGTAGCTAAAGAGAGATCTTTTGTTTTGTTCCTTCCCCGGGGAGGGACTCTTCATCTTCTTATGAGGGGAGGAGTTGCTCTGCATGGAACTCCTCCTATAAGTCCATATCATCCACTTCCTTAGCAAATGTACCTTGTCTATTTGCTACCGGAGAACTCGGAACAAATTCCTCCACCTCACTTGATGACTCCTCCTCAGGCTAGGAAGGATCAACAAGTTCTATGAGAAGGGGGGGAATCTATTATTATGTTTAACTTTGAAATTACCCTTGGGATGTGTTGAGATTCAAGCTCGATGTCAGTGTGAGCTAGCTATGCTATGTGCTGGCATGTTAGGTAGGAACATGTGTGAGACATAAATGACCGCGTGTCCAGCTGGTCATAGTGTGTGGACATTAGCTAGGGTTAGATGTGTGTGGACACAACTCATAGTGTGTTGTGTGTATTATGGATTATGGCTTTATGCATTGTGTGAGAAGGGATATGGCTTTCCTCTATGGTTAGGGTTTGCAATATACATTAGGGTTTGCTCCTGTGTGTGTGTCTCCTCTCCCTATACCGCTTTTTCAACATGGTATCAGAGCCTTGTGCTATTTATTAGGGTTTATGAGTGAGTGAGAGAAGAGGGAGAAGAAGCTGTGAAGCTTGCCATTGATGCTGTGAAGCTTGGAGCACAGCGATTACTATCATATCTGAGAGCTTGGCCTACCGAGTAAGGTCTTCTAAACATCCTTGAGCGGATTGCAGGTGATTCAGGCAAAAACAAAGCAAATTAGAGCAACTCAAAGCAAAGAGAAATTCTGGTTTTTGAAAGCTTTCCATTAAATCTTGGAAGCACTGATGTATGGTGGAAATACATGTAAATCTCGCAAAAGACACAAGTATCTGACAAGGAGGAATGTATTGGGAACCCATGTACAAGCCCTACTGTGATTTTGGAGCAATTTGGATGCATATGAATGTATGAAAAATTTTGTTTTTTGAGCTCTCACAAAATAGAGAAAAGGAACTCAAAATTTGATGCATTTGGAGTATGTTTTTGGCAAAAATCAAAGCATTGACTGGTTGCACACATACCTAGGTGTGTTGGGGACTCAAACCCATCATCAATTAGTATTACAAACACTCACAAATCCCTGTAGAGTAGGCGGCGCAGTCTGCACAGAGAAACAAGGTAGTTTTTTGATCATTTTGATGCGAGGAGGTTGATTACTACTTGTGTACTTGATATATTTCAAAATTGATTTAGCAATTGGCTAATACACACACTTGAGAAGAGCGCTACATGATTGGATTGAACAATTATGCCTAATTGAGCTAGGAATGAGCTGATTAAAAAGCTTGTCTACTGGTTGCAGAGAAATAGAGTTAGTTTAATCGAACAATTACTCATTAGTCTTAAACAATTGGACAAATTCCTCTTACATGGAGTTAGTGGACATTATTGATAAGCTAATGAATGCCTGGTTGCTCAATTTGGACAAATATTGAAGAATTTAGAGCAAAATTACTACTGGTTTTTCTGGTTTTTTGGTTTTTTTCCAAAACAGAGAAAGGGATTGTACACATGTCAGATGGTGTTGATACTCTACATTGAGGTTTTTTAGGTGTCAATGCAAGTTTTCCATACTTGATTGCACCACTACATTGTGATTTGGAGCCTTGGAAGGCGCATCAAACCAGGGTATCTTGGACTGTTTGAGTCAGATCATTTTGGATGCATATTGGTTGATTTTCTACATTAAATTTGAAGATTGTTGGCTACTTTGGAGTACTTGGAACACTCATTGGAGTGTGGTTGAGCTGAGGAAGGCTCATTTACAGATTTGGAATTGTGCGGAAGGTGTTTTGCATTGAGTAAACATGTCGGATAATCCAGTACTACAGATTGTTGGTGAAAAGCTGTTGGATAGAAAGAACTTCCATGCATGGAAGTACAGGATCAAAAGTTTCTTGAAGGGAAAAGGTTTTTGGAATCTCATTACAGGTGCTGAGCCAGAGCCAGAGCTACCCCGACAACCTACACAGTAGCAGGTTATCGCTCATAAGCAATGGTCAGAAAGAGCATTCAAAGTGTTGCATTATCTGTCTATATGTATTTTGGATGCTATGCTCATACACATACATGATGCTGAGAATCCCAAGGATGCATGGGATACATTGGTGAAGTTGTTTGATACAGACACGAGTGCTCAGTTGTTGCGACAACAGATACATAATCTGAAGAGGAATAGAAGGAGCATCCATGATAATGTGCAAGAAATAAAGAAGTTTGCAGATGCATTGGCAACAATAAATGTCCCCATGCCTGATGATGATTTGGTGGATATTACCTTGCGTGGTCTTGGCAAGGAATATAATCATTTGATACATCTATCTCAGTTCGGAGTACAGGTTTACCAGACTTTGATGAGTTGGTTTCCCTCTTGCTTGTTGAGGAAATCAAACTCAGTGATTCCTTTCTGGATGCATCTACTAGCCATGATGATAATGGCAGGAATCAGGCTTTCTATTCTCAGAGAGGCTTTAGAGGCAGGGGGATTCGCATCACGTGGCCGTGGTGGTAATGGTCGTGGATGGCAGGACAGGTCATCACAACAGAATTTTCAGCCTTCATATGGTGCTAGAGGTGGTCGTGGATATACACCTCAGAGAGGCAGAGGTAATCCTCGTGGTAGAGGACGTTGGCAAGGCCAACAAACATCTATGCAAGATGTGGAATGCCATTACTGTGGGAAGTTTGGTGATATGGCAAGAGATTGTTTCCACAAACAGAATGATTTGAGAGGGGGTAGAGCCCAACGTGGTGGACATTGTGGAAATTATGCATCAAGCAGTAATGATGGCACAGCAAATCACTTGTTTGCCATGAAACATGTTGTGGGATCTATGATGACAAATGCTGAGAATGATGATACTTGGTATATGGATTCTGGAGCATCAAACCATATGACTTGTCATGGTGAATGGTTTGAGCATATGAAGCCTATGGATGTGAAAGGCTATGTGGAAACAGGAGATGATACTCAGCATGCCATTACACATGTTGGAAGTGTACCATTGGTTATGCACAATGGTCAAACAAAATCTATGTCAGATGTATTGTACATGCCTTCTATCACAAAAAGCTTGGCCTCAGTTGGTCAAATGGTGGAACAGGGATTACAGTTTCGTTTCAACGAGCATGGTTGCTTCGTTGAGGATTTTAAACATGGATGTAGAGTCATTGCTAAAGGCAAGCAAGAAGGCAGGTTATTTAAGCTAGATGCTGGGATTCCTGAGTTAAAATCAACCATGTTTTCTAAAAGCAAAAATGTGGTATAGGACATTGATATGTGGCATAAGAGGATTGGACATGTCAATATACAAAAGTTAAAGAACATGCAGACAAGAGGCATTGTCAGTGGGCTGCCTAGATTCAAATATGATGGGCATATGCATATTTGTGAAGCCTGTCAGTTTGGAAAGCAAGCAAGGTTGCGGTTTCCTAGAGAAGGAAATATGAGTAGCAGGCCACTTGAGATAGTACATAGCGATGTATGGGGTCCTGCACAAAACCCATCTATCAAAGGCAGTTTATACTATGTGACATTCATTGATGATTTCAGCAGGATGACATGGATATACTTTCTCAGAGAGAAGAGTGAAGTGTTAGAAAAGTTTATGGATTTCAAAGCTTTTATAGAGAAGCAATATGGCTGTTGGATTAAATGTTTGAGGACAGATGGAGGTGGTGAATACACCTCAAAGGCTTTTGAGCATTTCTTGAGGAAGCATGGTATAAGAAGACAATTGACTTACAGGTATACACCTCAGCAGAATGGTGTGGTTGAGAGAAAGAATAGAGTCATATGTGAAGTGGCCAAGGCAATGCTCAATGAAAAGAGCATGCCAGATTATTATTGGGCAGAAGCATGTGCTACTGCGGTGTATATACTGAATAAAACACCTATAGCAGCCATTCATGGAAGTACGCCAGAGATGCGGCTTACAGGTTATAGGCCAGACATTGGACACCTCAAAGTTTTTGGATGCATAGCTTATGTACATGTGCCTGATGAGAGAAGGAGGAAGTTGGATCCTAAGGCAGAGAAGTGTGTATTTGTTGGATATGCACAGGATCGTAAGGCATACAAATGTTATAATCCACAAACTAGACAAGTGGTCATCTCACGAGATGTGGTGTTTGATGAGCTTGCTAGTTGGTACAAAGCAAAGGATGAGGGTGTCATTGAGTCACTTGAAGCTGATGTGCATGTGAACTTGCCACCACAAGCAAGTTCTAGTTCTACTACTATGTCTGGGCCAGCAAACAGAGGCTGAGATTAGCACTATACGTCTACTGTACGTCCATGGTTAGGACGTTTGAGGCATGAGAGTGTGAGCACTGGGAGTAGTGCTGTGGAAAAAGGAAAGAAGAAGGTTGAAGGCATTGGAATTACAGGTTTTGAGTCATCGAGTTCAGAGAGTTTGGATGAGGAGCTTGGCATACCTGTTTTACGCACACCTGGTGCTAGGCAGGATAGATATGTGCCACCACATGCTAGAGTGACAGGTGTTCAGAGTGATCCGCATGCATTGCGGAGATCCCAAAGGGTCAGATATCCCGTTGATAGGTTGACATATCGAGATTTTGCTATGCACTATATGCATATATGACATCTATGGTGAAGCATGTGGAACCTACATGCTATACAGAAACTGTTGGAAAGCATGTATGGGAGAAAGCAATGGATGTTGAGATGGACACATTGGTTCATAATGACACATGGGACTTGGTTGCACTACCACAGGACAAAAATGTCATTGGTTGTAAATGGGTTTACAAAGTGAAGTGCAAGTCTGATGGTTCCATTGAAAGACATAAAGCAAGATTGGTAGCTAAGGGTTATAAACAAACCCAAGGCTTGGACTATGATGAAACATTCAGTCCAGTGGCAAAGATGGGAACAGTGAGAGTAGTCATTGCTATGGCTGTAGCTAATGGTTGGGAAATACATCAAATGGATGTCAAAAATGGTTGGGAAATACATCAAATGGATGTCAAAAATGCATTTCTAAATGGAGACCTACAAGAGGAAGTGTATATGGCACAGTCAGAAGGTTATGTACACCCAAGATATCCCACTCATGTATGCAAATTGAAAAAGGCACTATATGGCCTGAAGCAAGCACCTCGTGCTTGGAGTGATAAGATGAGCAGATATCTTATCTCTCTTGGATTTGAGATTTCTATAGCAGATTCTTCACTCTGTGTGAAGAAGACAGATCATGGGATTGTTTTACTCGTCATCTATGTGGATGACTTGATTATCACAGGTGATCATGGTACAGATGTGGATGACTTGATTATCACAGGTGATCATGGTACAGATGTGATGCATGTCAAGAAAGCATTGAGTGGGCAATTCGACATGAAAGACCTTGGTGAGTTGAGATACTTTCTTGGAATTGAAGTGATCAAAGATCATGCAGGTACATGGTTAGTACAGCGTCAATATGCATTGGATATGTTGGCAAAATATGGCATGACAGGGTGCAAGCCTATGAGTACACCTTTGGAGCAAAATGTGAAGTTGCGGGCTGATTTTGGTGAGGAGTTGGATGATCCATCTATGTACAGAAAGATGGTTGGTAGTCTCATTTACATGACTATCACATGCCCGGATTTGAGTTATGCTGTGGGGCTAGTAAGCCAGTTTATGCAGAGCCCCAGAAAACCTCATTTAGATGCAGTGAGATGCATTATGAGATATGTGAAGACCACTGCACATTATGGTCTACTTTATGAGAGTGGTAAAAGCTTAAATATACATGGCTACACAGATGCTGATTGGGCAGGTATCTCATATGACTAGCTTATATGACAGGAGGTCTACTAGTGGTTATGCTTTTACACTTGGAAGTGCCGTGGTGAGCTGGAGTAGCAAAAAGCAACCTACAGTTGCTTTATCCAGTACAGAGGCTGAATACAGGGGTGCAGCCATTGCTACTTGTGAAGCTGTATGGTTAAAGAATCTCTTGGAAGATTTGGGTGAGCCTATTGATGGCAAAGTTGTCATTCATTGTGACAACATGAGCAGTATACAGTTGGCAAAGAATCCCGTATTTCATGCGAGGACCAAACACATAGAGGTCCATTATCACTTTGTCAGAGAGAAGGTGCTGGATGGTACAGTTGATCTACAGTATGTGAAGACTGAAGAGCAGGTGGCAGACATCTTTACAAAGCCACTTAGCAGGGAGAAGTTTGAGTACTTACGTACTATGTTGGGAGTACATTGGGGAGTGTTGAGGGTATTGATATCCCATGCTCATCTACATCTTCATTGGCAGTATATCATGAGCTTGAGAGGGGCTATTGAGATTCAAGCTCAATGTCAGTGTGAGCCAGCTATGCTATGTGCTGGCATGTTAGGTAGGAACATGTGTGAGACATAAATGACCACGTGTCTCACTGGTCATAGTGTGTGGACATTAGCTAGGGTTAGATGTGTGTGGACACAACTCATAGTGTGTTGTGTGTATTATGGATTATGGCTTTATGCATTGTGTGAGAAGGGAGATGGCTTCCCTCTATGGTTAGGGTTTGCAATATACATTAGGGTTCGCTCCTATGTGTGTGTCTCCTCTCCCTATATCGCTTTTTCAACAGGATGCCGGCTCCTTTGGCGAAGGGTTTGTTCCTCCTTTCTACATTCTAAAATCCTTGATTATTCATCTCTAGGGTCATTTGCTCTTCTGGCTTAGAAGGAGGAGGGGGAGATTTGATAGGACAATTCCTAATATAATGATCTTTAGCTCCACAATGGAAGCAAGTATTAGGGATACTCTTATATATTATCATCTGGTCTATTGAGTACCCACCACTACCTACAAAAATGGATAAGCTCACTGGAAGTTCTTGATTAATATCTATTCAATCAAATCCTAGGGATACCATCTCAGGTTGAGATCATCAATAGGTCTTATCCTTAGCAGCCTTGCCAATGGGTTAACAATAAGCTTTAGCAATGGATAAAGATGCAGCGGCATATTCGGGAGCTCTACCCAGATAGGAACTATCGAGGGTTTGGGACCCAAGGGAGAGAAGTCTGGAGACCATTTAAAAACAGACAATGGAGGATTGCTGATCATCCATGGTCCCCCACCAAGTACGTTGAGAGCCATTTGTTCGTTTTTAAAGAGAAAACAATAATTATTATTGGGAAGAAATTGAGTTTTCTCAACTTCCCAACCCCTTATTGTCTAGTTATTCCTAATCCATGTACAAAGAAATTCTACTGGTGGACGAGGGCCAAAACACAGACCCACAACTTTGCATGTGCCTGGTAATAAGAAGAGCTCCATTCATTAACCAGATTTTCAGGTAATGAAACAAGGATAGTCTTACTAGTTTGAGATTGCTTATCTTGGACTCTATCATGTTGGTCACCTCTTGTTTTGTCGTTCTCTTGGTTGGAGTCTCAGAACCTTACCTTTGGTCACTCTGGAGACTGCCTTGTTGATTTGATGGATCTCGTCCATGTCCAGCATTGTCGTTTCTTTGCTCTTCTGCAAGGACAACCCCGCCGATGGCTCCTCTGTCTCTGACTCCACTTCCACCTTGGGGGTTATCCCCATAGAAGCCATATTCAAGGTTGAGAGTTGACAAAAGTCAGGCTGCGGGTCGGGTTGGAAATGGCAAAATGAAAGGTTATCTATCCCAAGAAACGGGGCCACATGGTGGCCATGTAGTTGTTGGAAATCATGGATCTAGGACTAGGCTAGCCTATGGAGGCTCAAACATAATGCTAAACATGATTATAAACAAATGACAAAAGCAATACAAAGCAACACAAGATGCACTTACTTGACCAAGAGATTGTGTACTTGAGAATGAATTGTTGTGTATCATTACATTGAAATGACCCTTTATATAGGTCCAAGTACCATATGGGCTTTGCCTTTGCATGTGGGATAACTCCTAGCCTTCACCACATTCATCCACATCCCTTTGACCTTGTCTATGATATGACATAGATCACTTTTTCTAACACCCTTCCTTGATCATGGCATATCATAATGCCCTTCCTTGCTTCTAACATTACATGAAAGAAAAAGCTTAACTCATAAGGAGTATAGCTCTACAGTACATAAAGGAAATTAGCATCGCTCATAGGGAGCATAGCTTCTACATTGCGAAAAGAAAATGACATGACATGAAAAACATTCCTACATGAAAACATTCCTCTCCCATACCCCATCATCATCATAGCATCATCATCATCATATCCATGAACATTGTGCCTCATGTGCACCATCATGTGTTGAGCATGGAGACCCAACTCCCATCAATCCCCCCTTGTGGGCTACATGGCCAACGTAGGAGAACTGTGAGCATACATCATATCACATGACCTACATCATCGGTGGTCAGAGGTGAACGTACATAAACATTTGGGTAAGAGAGGGCATAAATCATTCGTCATTATGACATGTGAGCCATGACATAAGAATCAACATAGACAGCATCTTGTTCATCTTCATTGATATCTTCGTCTTTGTCTTCATTCATTTCTGCATCTTCATCTGCATCTTTATCTGCATCTTCATTTTGCATCTTCTTCGTCCTGACATTGCACACAGATTGGTCGTGCGTGCATTCCCATGTGAACACCCACTATGGAGGCCTCTTTTACACTAAGGTTTTTATACCTTAGTATCAACGGTGGTTTTTATAACTGCGTTGTCAGCGCACCGTTCGTATTTTTGATGGGCACCGCCAAATGTCAGCGCTTTCCGTCGATTTCGGATCTGCTTGGTGTTCGACGTCTTCTTCTTTGTCTCGCCGTTTCTGATTTCTTGTGCTGAGGAGCTGAAGAGCTCGTGTTGGTTGTTGCTGCCAACTGTTGCCAACTGTGTCGAGCTGTGCGTGGAGATGGTTGAGCTTCTTCTCTGAGTGCTGCTGCTACTTTGATGCGTCGCGCTGCTTCGTGCTTTTGATGTTTTTGCCTGCTGATGACATTGCTGTACGCCGTTTCGTTGACTGCTTGAAGGAGCCGCCTGCTGCTGCCGGTGTGAAGCTGCTGCTTCTTTTCTTTGCTTTGGCTGTAGTAGCTGCTACTGCTGCATGTGGGTTGGCCTTCAGGTTGAGCTGCTTCTTCGTTTTCTGCCTGCTGCCGCTTCTGCAAGCTTGCTACGCTATCGCTGCGTTTGATGCTAGTAGTTGCTCTGATTGACGAGTGGATGCCCGCCGAGCTGCTCTTGCCCAAGAGCTGGTTGTTGATTGAGCCGTCTCTTTGTGTAAGCTCTGCACTGCTATCACTCTTCTTCTCTCTTTGCTGTGAGTTTCTTGTGCAGAGGATATTGTGCTATAGCTAAGAGCTTTGATGAAGCTTACCAATGAATGCTTCTTTGAAATGAATACCAATGAAGTCTTTGGATTGTTGACAGAATTGATGAAGCTTACCAATGAAGCTTCTACATCATAATCAAATGCTAAGGATCTCCTAGACCAAATCTATAGCTCCTAAAATGAGATCCTAATAAAACATGTAAAGGAGGAGAGAAACCCTAATGCAATGCTAACTCCTAATGAAGAGACTAATGCAACAATTTTGTTATTCCTTCTTCTCAATGGCACTTCCTTTTGCGGGCACCATATTGAAGAGAAATGGCAAAACAACTAAACTAAGCTAAGCCATAGCCTGCCAGGCTCTGATACCATGTTGGAAATCATGGATCTAGGACTAGGCTAGCCTATGGAGGCTCAAACATAATGCTAAACATGATTATAAACAAATGACAAAAGCAATACAAAGCAACACAAGATGCACTTACTTGACCAAGAGATTGTGTACTTGAGAATGAATTGTTGTGTATCATTACATTGAAATGACCCTTTATATAGGTCCAAGTACCATATGGGCTTTGCCTTTGCATGTGGGATAACTCCTAGCCTTCACCACATTCATCCACATCCCTTTGACCTTGTCTATGATATGACATAGATTACTTTTTCTAACAGTAGTGGGGGAGGTGTCTACATGATTTCCCTCCTTTCGAGACGACTACAGTTTTCCAGACCGCCTTCATGCCTTGCAATGATGTTGCCGCCTGAAAAGACAAGCCTAGAGCATGCACGTCTTGTGTTGATAGCATGTTTTGGGGCAAAGCGCCTTCCAAATGAAGGGAAACCTGAGGTGTTGGTTTTGAGGCTAGTTTGGGGTGCCCTTGAGCCAGACCCCCTAGTTTCGCTAGGGGGGAGAGCCCCAGTGCTTGCCTGGGAACTAGGTGGCCGTACAGTTAGGCAAACCCTAGCCTCCCTCTTCCCCAACTTGTTCCCTTATCTAGAAAGATAAAACTTCCATTATATTCCAAAGCAAAATTACAAGACTAGAGCATATTATGACAAACACCTATAAGATGTTGAACACACGCAACAATACACTAAAGCATGTGTGTAAACTTTGTTGTTTACTTACATGGGCCATTATCATTGCTACTTCTTAACAAAAAAACCTAGAGAGATGAAACTTCCATTATATTCCAAAGCAAAATTACAAGACTAGAGCATATTATGACAAACACCTATAAGATGTTGATGAACACATGCAACAATACACTAAAGCATGTGTGTAAACTTTGTTGTTTACTTACATGGGCCATTATCATTGCTACTTCTTAACAAAAAAACCTAGAGAGATGAAACTTCCATTAAATTTCAAAGCAATATTACAATAATGCAGTATATCATGACAAACTTCTACAAGATGTTGAACACAAGAAATAATACATGAAAGCATGTGGGACCTCAACTATTATCTTGGCCTTGTCTATTATGGTAAACTCCTACAAGATGTTGAACACAAGAAACAATACATGAAAGCATGTGGGACCTCAACTATTGAAAAGATGCAGAGGAGAAGGGAGCTTGAGCTCTTGCAAGCACACACACACTCTCACAAACCCTAGAAAAGAACACACAAGGTGAGAGGTTGAAAATTGTTCTTCTTCTTCTTCAACAAAAAAGGTCTACAAAGGAGAAAAAGTGACTAACACACATACTAGAGTATATACAAGCAGTCCACAATGTGAGCACGCCAAAGTGGAGTGGGTAGGTGTGGACTAGTCAAGGTAGTCTAGCTTTAGAGTCTCTAGCGAAGATATGTCAGTGTCAGCTACCAAACCCGCTACTAGTGATGTAAATGTTATAATGGTCATGTAGATGCCTTGTGAGTGTTAGCTCATGTTGAGCTTGACATCTCAACACTCCCCCTAAATCTCAACTCGAGCTCGTGAACTCTAAGCATATCTCGAAATCTACAGAGCTTCTGAGCTCCCAAGGCTTTCGTGAAGATGTTAGTGACCTAGTCCTATGTGTTGAGGTAGGCCAAGTCGATATCGCTGCCAAGACTCTCTCCCTGATGAAAGTGGTAGTGTAACTCAATGTGTTTCATCCGCACATGAAAAACTAGGTTCTTGGCCAACTGTATATTGCTAATATTGTCACAATATTGCTAATATTGTGACAATATTGCTAATATTGTCACAATATATGACAACCTTTCTCTCCACATGCAACCCCAAATCCGTAAAAGTAGCTTGCGTAACCAAGCTACCTCACGCGCTGCCATCGCAACTCCTCTATACTCTGCCTCTGTACTCGACAAGGCAACTATGAGCTATTTCTTACTGCTCCATGTCACAACAGCACTCCCCAATGAAAACATAAATCCATTGATAGATCTCCTATCTGAGATGCTACCTGCCCAATCTGCATCTATATACCCATATAGCTCCAATGGTACACCTGCTACATAAAACAATGCATAATAAATAGTGTCTCTCAAATACCGAAGTGTGCGTCACACACTATCAAGATGTGGTTTGCATGGAACCTGCATGAACTAGCTCTCTAAGCCAACAGTGTAACTACAATCTAGCCTGCTGATCATGACGTAGATCAAACTTCCCACAATCTTCCTGTACATAGTGGGGTCCTCCAACACATAACCTGCATCCGTACCACTCAGCTTGCCTTTTCGATCTAATGGCACCGAGATTGGCTTACAACCAACCATCCCATATTTGGACAACATGTCCAAAATACATATTGTCTCTGTTGATAACCAAATACCATTAGGTGTGCGAATGACCTCAATGCCCAAAAAGTAGTGCGCAGATCTCCCAAATCCTTCATGTTATTAAACTTCCTTTTAAGAAGACTTTTTACATGTTCAATCTCTTCCAAGTTGTCACCCTCAGCAATAAGATCATCTACATAGATGGTTATAATCACAATACCCTTATCACTCTTACGCACATACAAAGAGTAATCTGCATCTGCCATATAAAAACAAATAGTGACAAGATACTCAACAATCTTGTCATGCCATGCTCATGGAGCTTGCTTCAGCCCATACAAGGCTTTATGAAACTTGCATACATACATACTCTAGGTAAACTGTATCCTCAAAACCAGGTGGCTAATCTATATACACTTCTTCTTGCATGTCACCATGCAAGAATGCATTTTTTACATCCATTTGATGTAAAAACCAGCCTTTAGCTGCAACAACCAACATAATCATAATCAATCCCATGTGTCTACACATATCCTTTGGCTACCAATCTAGCCTTGTACCTACTTATGCTACCATCACTGTTATGTTTCACCTTATACACCCACTTACATCCCATAGCTTTCTTGCCTTCAAGCAATGGCACCAAATCCCAAGTTTCATTTCCATACAATGCATCGATCTCCTCATCCATAGATTTCTCACAATACACATTTCCAATTGCCTCATCAAAACATGTGGGCTCTACACAACCTACACAACTTTTGCCATGTAAGCATAGTGATGTGCCACATTAACCATCGTAAAGTCAACCTCTAAATAGGGTTTTTGACTCTTCTAGATCTTCGTAACTTTGCATTCATAGCTTCCAAAGCCTTCTTTACACCAGGTATCCTCATTGCTAGAATCCCAAGCTCCTCCATCAAGGCTCATCTCCGAGCCACTAGAATCTCCATCAACAAAAGAATGCCCTACAGAAATATCATGCATACCAAGGGGCTCAACCACTTTCTCTTTGCCTTTAAGTGATATACCAACTACATTTTGAGGAATGGTATTATGATGCAGCCTGCCACTCCATGGTCTATCAACAAACCCAACACAAGAGGACTCTCTAGGTCCACTCAATGACTGTGATTGTTGACTTGCATTCTACGATCATGTATGGCTGCAGTAGGAGTCCTATTCATGATATAAACTGTTATAGACACAACCTCAACCCAATAGATATGTGGCATATTCTTCTCTACCATCAATTCTTGTGCTATCTCTGCAATGTGTCTTTTTTTTCGCTCAGCAACTCCATTTGATGTGTGGTATATCTACATGTAAACTGTCTCTGAATGCCATTCTTTTACAAAGAAATCAGAGAACTCAGTGGAGAAGTATTCTCCCCCCTCCATCTGACCTTAGACACTTCACATGTTTTCCTATCTGCTTTTTAGCCCGCCGTCACTCTAAAATTATGAAAATGAGTGAAAATTTCACTCTTCTCCTTCATGAAATACACCCACACTTTCCTCATCAATGAATGTAACATAGTACCTGCAAACACCCATAGACATAGTCTTCCAGGACCCCATACATTTTAATGCACAACATGTAGTACATTCCTACTCACATTTCTGTCATGTAAAAATACATGCTTTATTTGCTTTTCAAATTGACATGCTTCACATACTTTCCGCATACCTTCAACGTTAAACTTAGGCAACTCTATCACGATTTATTTAGTCTGCATAGATTTCATTCTTTGCACATTTACATGCCCAATTCTCTTATGCCAAATGTCTATATCTGTAACAACTCCTGAACCATTAGGAAACATTGCAACACACACTTCTGGCATACATTCAGTGTAATTCTTTTGCCCACTATTTCCCTTTTGCAACCAACCTACACTTATCTTTAAAGTCTTCTACATAACAACCATCAGGGTTAAACTGCACCTACAAACCTTGCTCAATCATATGGCTAACAGAAACCAGATTCTTTGTAATTTTCCAAACATTAAGTACATCTGCAAGGTACTTCACCTTACCATCCTGCATAGACAATGACATATCTCTAACATGGATACTTGGAAGAGCAGTGTCATCCCCTGTTTCAACAAAACCTGGTCTTTCAAGACTCTTCATTTCCTTGAACCACTCACCATGACTTGTCATGTGGTTTGAAGCACCTGAATCAACATACCATACATCATTCTTACATGCTGCTATATCATTTCCAAACATAGCATTAACATGTTGCATAACAAACAACCTCTCATTATCCTCATTATTTCTGCTAGAGGACATAGTTATTTTATTGCACTTTTCCATTTTGCATGTCATTGTGCTTCTTATAGTAATCTACCTGCACATGTCTAGGCTTAGTACAGTAAAAATACCCTCTTGTACCATTATGTTGCCTTTGTCAATTACCACGACCTCTTTGACTTCCCCTACCTCTAAACTCGCCTCTTCCACCTGTGTGTTGTTGTTGTGATTCATGGGACTTTTGTTGCTGTTGTGCTGCCTACTGACCATAATTCTGATTACATGTTCGGCCACCAAGTTCCACGTCCATGACCTCTACCTCATCCTCTACCTGAACTTGTGTAGAAGGCCTACTACTCTAAACTGTTTTTGTTTTGTGAGTGAAGACTGTTGATATTCACCCAAATTCTTCTCTTCAATGATCAGCATTGACACTAAATCTGTAAAGTTGGGAATGTTTTTCCGAGTCTAAATAGATGCCTTAAATGCCTTGTATTGTGGTGGCCCAAGACCACGTAAACATACTTTCACCTTGTCATCATCATCAATAGAGACACCAATAAGGTTTCCATAATGTCTTTGATCTTCAAGGCATAATCATTCACAGAAATGTTTTTCTTCTCCATAGTATAAAGCTCATTCTTCAACTGAATCTCATTCTCCATAGTATGAAGCTCATTCTTCAACGGAATATTTCACGCCTCGATGTTAGTTTCATATAGCTTCACAAAGGTGTCCCATGCTTCCTTGGGTGATTAGCATCCTGTATATGGGTTGTTGCAAGATCAGGGTGTCCAGTTTTGTCCAGTTTATGCTGGACTAGGACAATGCTTGGAGAGCAAATTTGGGGGGGCAAGGTACTTAAAATGAGATCAATCAACTAAAATAAAATACACATGCACTCAAATTAACCTAATATAACTTAAATTAATATAAATTAGTCTTATTAATTAAAATTAATAAAAAAATATGGTGAAATGATAAAAAAATGCTCTTTCCATACTTACAGAGTGATCCAATTTTTTTTCTGTAGATGCACCATTACAAGTACACTAGTCCCTATAGGTTTTAGATGATTTACATCAAAAAAATAATTTTTGATTTACATCAAAAATATAATTTTACTAAATTAGATTATTATTTTCAAGCCTTCTGATAGCCTGGAATAATTTTGGAAAAGAGATCATTAAAAATCCAACCATTGGATTTGCAATTTTGACTAACCACCACATTCTAATAATGTCTCACTATCTACCACTCCTACAAGATTTAGCATTTTAAGTTGTAGTTATTATGGGTACAAAAAGTGGCATATTTTATAACACTTTAAAGACCTTGAAATATTTAAAGAAAATAGAAAAATAGCTTAAAGTTTTGTCAAAAAGTCAAGTTAAGCTCTATATTATGTGAATAGCATGTGAATAGCTAAGGTCCAAAGTGGGAATCTCATACCATTTTATATGTAAAAGATATTAGCATTTTATGGAATCAGTCCAAATTTGGGACAAGGTGTATACATTTACTTTACACCTACTAAGGAAATAAGGACTTTCGACTATCTAATGCTTAATTAGATTATGCAACTTTATTCCCAACTTTGTATGTAATGTTCCAACAAGAGAACTGAAAGAAAATTCCTTTATTAGCTAGGAGAGATTAGCCACTAAAAGTAAACAAATGCCTATTTTTTAATTATTTTTAGAGAGTTCCTAAGTGGACAAAACTGGGCACCCTGATCTTGCAACCACCCATACGCCCAATCATAATGTCTTGTATGCTAATAGAAAGCCAATACATGACTTTCCTTGCTCCTTGATTCCAATCCTTGTATTCTTTTACATCTGCATTGTTGGATTAATCTCTGGTATCTCTCGTGCCTCCTCATGTTCACCATCAATGTAGTCCCAATAGCCTTTTTCCATCAATGTAGTCCCAATAGCCTTTTTCCATCAAGAAATTTGTTAATCTAAACCTCCAAGCATGGAAGTTGTTCTTGTCAAGATTTTCTGTAGCAATCTAGTTAATTCCATCATTTGATATCTTGTCTGCAACACAAACTCACCATAAACAGCACTCTTGTTTGACATGCATAAACTACTGTATTCTTTGCAATGGTACTATGCTACACCCAAACTGTCACAACCAGTGACCTCAACTTGTATACATACACCCAATAGCATATGTAAGACCTCTTTGCAATACACATAGAGTTTACACAACCAATTGCCCTTATTACAGTTCCAAAAATAGAAATCTGTAGAGAATCGAAACTTACCCGCAGTGCACGCGAACGTTTGTAAACTGAAAAACGGAGGTCAAGACACGCTCAAAATGCATTTTTGGCCTGAAACAATATAGTTGCCTTGTAGCTCCACTCCCATGAAGAAAGCTCCTCAATCGAAGTTCGTTTGTCGGTGCCTCCCAAGAGCTCCTGACAAGGGTGTAGCACCCAACAAAAAGGGGGAAGAGTAGATGAAGCTCTTACCCTCGTACTGCTTCTTCTTGTGCTTCTCTTGCTTGCCGCTCAGCTCCTTAGCATGAACTTTGCTCTAATACCGTGAAAAGATGTAGGGGAGAAGGGAGCTTGAGCTCTTGCAAGCACACACACAATCTCACAAACCCTAGAAGAGAACACACAAGGTGAGAGGCTGAAAATTGTTCTTCTTCTTCTTCAACAAAAAAGGTCTACAAAGGAGATAAAGTGACTAACATGCATACTAGAGTATATACAAGTGGTCCATAATGTGAACACGCTAAAAGGGGAGTGAGTAGGTGTGGACTAGTCAGTGTAGTCCAGCTATAGAATCTCTCGCAAAGATATGTCGGTGCCAACTACCAAACCCGCCAGTGATATAAGTGTCAAACAGTCACGTAGGTGCCTCGTGAGTGTCAGTTCATGTTAAGCTTAACATCTCAACAACTATTATCTTGTCCTTCTCCGTTTACCCTAAATTTGCAATGAAGGTGGAAACTTCTTATTACAAACTCCTACAAGATGTTGAACACAAGCAACAATACATGAACACATGTGGGACCACAACTATTACCTTGACCTTCTCCTTTTACCCTAGATTTGCACAATGAATGTGGCAACTTCTTTTCAAAGAGGAGCGTGTTTTGCCTCTTCAATGATGGCAAAGGCTTTCCATATCCCAATGGCTATTGCTGCTTTCACCTCTAGTATGTTCTTGTCTACACGGTCTACCACTTTCTCTATTGTGAGCTTCTTGTAGAGCTCCTGCACTTCAGACGTTGTTGTCCATACTTCCATAAGGTCATCCGATCTTAGATTTTTTTCTTTGAGGTGCATGAAAGATTGAAGTGATTTACTTTATGATGCTTGCAAACGTCATATTATTAGAGGGATTGGTGGATGAACCCATGATAATAGAGTTTATGAACCCATGATAATAGAGTTTATGGCCAACCTATGACAATATAAAGATATAAGGGGTGGGTGTGGTGGGATTTATCCCTCGAATAAGAGTAGTGGAACATGGCAATATCTATTCTATTTATAAGGTCTCAAAAATTTAAAATAAAAATAACTTTTTAAGCATAAGAAAATATCAAATGTCTATGGCTTACAAAGACAACATCACAGTCTCCCTCTCACTCAAACTTTCTCTCTTTCACTCACACTCTCTTTCGTGGCCTCTCCTTCTCTATCCATTCTATATTGTTAATTCAAATATCTAAACGATTACAAAACAAAAGCATATAACAATGCCATAGATGTAATATGAGTACAAAAGTGCATCACAATAATGTGTAAATCAATATATTTTTTCATTACAATAGATGAAATAAATCAATAAGGGCACCACTACTGCTGATGGAAGGAGGAATTTAGTTGCATGTAGGGAGCTGTATAAAACGGAGTAGGTGCAGGTTGTAATAAAGGCCTTGCAAGTTCAAGACACGGTGCCCATGATGAGGGCATCGTAAAAGAAGCCACAGGGGACATATGTGCCATAACAGGTCAAAATGGGGGATCCCTTGGAGCACCAGGTGGCCATGACGAGGCACTTGACCTTGTTGGTCTCATGGTTACTAGGGCAGGGGGAGGAAGGTGGTGAACATGTGGAGACGATGTCCCCACATCCCTCTACTGCTCCCATCTCACTGATGTCACCCTTGAAATATTGTTGACCTAAATCTTTGAGAACATGAAGAATTGGTCGTATACAAGTACTAAAGCACACCTCATCACTCTCCACAGTGATGCAATGTTGATGTAGTATCTTGTATGCTCTAGCAAGGGTCCTAATTTCGTGAAAACAATCTAGGACTACATCCCCTTGAGTAACCACCTGCCATAGTAAAATCTTTCATTAGCATATATAAATGGATGAACAATAATAAAAAAGATAATGAATATATAACAATTACACTACTTGATACAAATTGTAATGAAGTGAGTGCTCTACTTACCTTGCAAAGCCTCGGTACTCTCAACAACATATCAGATGGGATTCCTGTCTGCATTCAACTTGTATGGCTAGGTTCCCTCTTGTAGTTTAGGCGCTCCAAGAAGATATCAACATCCACCTCGAAACCTGGAAGATCTGTAGTTGCCTCACCTCCCTGCCTATCATACTTCCGTTGACTGGGCGTACTTTGATGGGGATGCATAAAGATGACGATGACCAAAATAGTGACCTATGTGCACACACTTGTACATTTTTGCACATCTCATACATCTCTGAAGTTAAATTAGGAAGACTTATTGATGTTTTCCTTGGATTTTGTATTCAATGTCTCATGTATGGAAGTGACTTTTAGCAATATCTCTCAAAAGTGTGCAATGTGTTTGTGTGTACATGTATCAATAACCCGAGAGAGAGAGAGAGAGAGAGAGAGAGAGAGAGAGAGAGAGAGAGAGAGAGAGTCACACACACAGAAAGAGAGAGAAATGTTAGAGGTGCCTATGTGTTACAATTTCACGATTTCAACCAAGAACACTTATTGGTATTTTCCATAGATTTTGTATTTAATGTCTCATGTATAGAAGCGACTTTTATCAATATCTCACAAAAGTGTGAAATGTGTCCGTGTGTACATGTTTCAATATCCTGAGAGAGAGAGAGAGAGAGAGAGAGAGAGAGAGAGTGAGTGAGTGAAAGAAAGTATTTCCTGAGCTTTAGCAATACACGTGGCACACCAATGCCATGTGTATTTTCCAAATTTGGGCAAAGCATCCTTGACTATCCTTAGCTCATTTGGATCACTTTGCAACCTTTCTTCTAGTTTTTAACTTTACACACATAGTGCACATGCCCATTCAAACGTTTTGTGGGATATGCATATTAGAAAAGAATATATTCCATAGCCTAGTAAAATAAGAATAGCTTGTATACTACTCTTCTTTAGTTGTCATAGCATCTCTATACAATGAGAATACCTTTGACCTTGTAAAATTGTCAGATAAGTTAAAACTTCCTATTGTTAGCATACATTCTACCACATGCATGAGACTTATGCACAAAGCCTCATACATAAGAAGTTACCAAAGAAAACCCATCAATTTTTTTTGTTGAATTACAATCCATAAAAGATTTAATATAATCAAGTTCACCCACCCATGTGAGCTTCATGCTTCTTTGGAATTTTATTTGAAAAATAAACACTAACTACTCTAACACCTCAAAAGATATTATTGAGCTTAGTGTGCATTGTGCATTTTCTAAAGCATCGTCAACATATTTTTCATGTGAACCACCCGTTGCAAAAGGCACTTCACACCACGTTATGAACCTTAATTATTAAAGGTTTGAATTGAAACCTTATCTCCTCTCTATAATCTGCAGGTAATGTTCTACCGATGATGATGTGGCATTACTGAAGGACCATAACAAGCATGTTGTTATGTTTCTACAAAGGAGTCTCATAGGAGTTAATGTGTGGCCATGAAGGAATGCACATAAGCTTCTCAAAGATGTGCAAAATTATCTCCATTATTCTCCATATAGCATTGCACAAACTACAATGCATGGTCCCAGCTATGTATAACTTGATAGTTTTAGCTTAGAAAGAAGATACTCCTTACACATGCATGCTAGTTGTTTTACTGTAAGTAGACTAATATATTGCTAGTTTTTTGTAAGATATGTGCTACTTATCCCCATGAGTAGTATTATTAATAATTAGTAAATTTCATTCAATAACATTTACTACTATCAAAGTTTTTCTTTTTTTATTTAGTCTTTGTGATGGGAATGATAGGAAGGTCAAAGGCCAAACATGGCCTTCTTGTTAATGCTACTAGAGTGCTACTAAAAGTTTAACACCCTTAATAGTCAATTCTTGATTGTTTCCACCAAGTTACTTCTTGATTTCTTATAAAGAAGAACAAGAAGGAGAATCTATTCTTTCTTATGTGTAAGAGTAAGAACAAGAGATTCCATGCTTTTATTTTTCCTTTGTATTAGCAACACAAATATGAGGGAGCTCTTGGAGGAAAGTGTGGATAATTTATTTTAAAACTTAAACCCAACTTATCAAAGACAACATCAAGACTTAACCACAAATCCTTCCATTAATTATAGTATTATGCTCTCTAACCCATGTACATCTCCATATGCTCATGGATGGGTAGAGAGCATGGAAGTAAAGGGAGAGATGCATGAGAGGCTTCAGGACAATCATGGTGAGCTTCTCCTTTAATCTCACATGATATATTAGATGATCCAAACCATATTTTGTATATACATATTGTTTTGAGAGTGTTCTCCAATGTTCTCCAATGGAAGCTAACACTTAAGATCAAATCCTACCTAACACTCTCCATGCATAGATTTCACACTGGCCATACTTCTACTTGTGTTTAAATCACACGTTTTTGGCATGCCTTTGTCCTCAAATTCACAAATCTCATGTATTTAGATTATGCACGTACATAAATAGGGGGTTTTTACATTATCCTTGAGTGCACATGCTAAATTGTTTTTTTTTTTTTGTAGAATGACCTTCCTCCCTCCATCCCTCCCAAAGCTTGTATCCTTAGCTTTTGTAAGTGCATCTTCAAAAACATCGACTCTCTCTCTCTCTCTCTCTACAACTCACACTCTCAGAAGTAATTTGAAACTCTCTAAGTGATAGATAGACTATTTCTATATAATTTTGCAAAGCCCATCATATTCCATACTTATGAGCTTGATGTTCAAGGGTGATTGAGCTTGATGCACTAGTGTGATAAGTAAAATGAAGAAATTACAAGCTTATGCTTTAAATTGCCTATGAGAACTTGGGATAACTATTTAATACATCGATTTTAACATAATTTCTCCTCATATAGTGTGAAGTACTTCAGATATAATGATAAATACATAGATTTTATCATAACTTCTCCTCATACAGTGTGCAGTGTGAAGTACTTCAGATATAAGGATATGGTTATTGTGAAATGCCTTCTTCTTTTTTTGGATCTTTTGTGCTCATTTGCATGTGTGCTTTTTCATGCTGCCGTAAACAGCCAGTAGGTTTTGAACGGAGCACCTCATGCATGGAACTTCAACAGCTTACCACTAGGCTACGTCGCCATTGGCTGAAATGCCTTCTTTTTATGAGAGTCCCACTGCTCAACCTCTATATTTCTCCTCATACAGTGTGAAGTACTTCAGATATAAGGGTGTGGTTATTGTGAAATGCCTTCCTTTTCTGAGAGTCCCTCTGCTCAACCTCTTTGGAAGTGAGAAGAGGGTAGTCAAGGTAGCCTTTGCATTGATGGTGCGTGTAAAATGTGGCCCTATCATAGGCATTCAAGGGGGCCCTTGTAGCAAAGCGAAGGGGGAGGTCGGGGTTGGATATGAACAAGCGGCCATAAGAGATGAGATCTGCAGCACCGCTCTTAATGGAGGCCATTCCAGACTCACGAGTGAAGCCACCGGTGCTCATAACAAGGCCATGGAAAGCTTCTCTAAAGATTGAGCAACTCTGTGTGGTTTGCGTGATCCCTTGAATGGTGAAACGAGGCTCCGTGAGGTGGAGGTATGCAAGGTTGAGCTTGTTGAGGTTTGCAACAAGGTGAAGACCCAGGGCTTGCGGGTTGGAGTCCGTGGCACCTAGGTGGTCCACGATGGGCGATATTCGGATGGCTGTGCATTCATGGCCTATCTCTCCCATGATCGCTTGCAAAACCTGTAAACCAAACCTGCATCGGTTCTCTACAGAGCCCCCATATTCGTCCCTGCGATCATTGATGCCATCCTTGAAGAACTGATCCAGTAGGTAGCCATGGCCAGCATGAAGCTCCACACCATCGAACCCTGTGAGCATCCATATTGAGAGTTAAAAGCGTGCTTCTTCTCTCGTTGTTTATGACATTCTAACCATGCAAAGTGAGCCCTAGGTAACTAGGCGAAAAGGTGACATCCAATATCATACGAGGCTATTTAAATTATTTACGTATCCATGCAAAAGGGTAGCAAATGCATTTTATCGCACCCACAATTCATGCATGAAGAGTTCTTGTATTTTCATCTTCAACTAGTAGGTTGACCCGTGCTTCGCACATCTCCAACCTCCAAATTCAAATTTTACCCTAACCTCCTCGAACCTTCTTCTCTTTTTCTTGAACTTTCAAATTCGTACCATATGGTGGCTTCCTGAAACTCTTCCTTAAGGTAATATATATAGATAAGGTCCCAAGCTAGGTTTCAAAACTTCTTCTTGACTTACAAATTTTATCACCTTGGTTTAGGGTAGATTAATGAAATTGTCATGATCATGGATCATTGCGAAAGCAATCTTGGCATCTTAGACATTGAATCCAAAGGCTTTACCTTTTAGAATTCTCACAAGCTCTACTCAAAGCTCTTCCTACGATCATTTGTTGTACCTAAGTATGAAGCCTAGCTGCATGTGCTAATGTGTCGAGCTTTGTCTCTCCCTAAAGGGAAGGTGCTTGTGTGACTATTTCAGCTCCTCCTCCCCGTCCCATGTGGGAGGCTTTCCTTACACAATCTAATGCAACCATTCCTTTGCTTGCAAACATAAAAGTGTCCTTTCATAGGTTTGTAATCATTTCTCTTATAAAATTCTCAAATCATCTCTGAAAACATAGGTTTGAAATCATTTCCTTATCCTTGTTCAATCCAAATTATTCCTAAAAGTATTGACATTTGAGAGAATGATCATACTTTTCATGGTTACACCATCCTAAATAGAGATTAGAATAGGGAGGATTGAAATGCTAATTGGGGAAAAATCATTCTGTAAGGGGGAAATAGATTTGATGTTTTCCTTGACCATGTTCCCTACTAGAAAGGATCAAGAGTTTATTTACTTGGAATGTCCAATAATGCCATGTTCATGGGAACCCACCACCTGTCTGAGGCCCTAGGTGGCCATAACTCACGAGGTAGTGCGGTTAGATTAAATTGTGATCTCCCGTGACACTTAGTGCTGCGCACGCTTTCCTCACACGTGCGTCAAGAGAGCCCCACGACCAGCACTGTGAGATTATAAACATACCTGCTCTCACAGCATTTCCAGCGGCTACGCGGAACTGCTCCACGATGTTGGGGATCTCCTGAACGAGCAAAGCGCGGGGTTGTGAGTAGCCCGCCCGGACTTCGTTTGGGAGCCTGACGAACCATCCTTCAGGGACCTTCCGCTCGGTGGACGAAACTGGCGGACGCCCATCCGGCTGATAATCTGAACACAAACGCATGTCATCCTGCGCTGCTGCATGTATGCATGTAGTCTACATTACGTAGATCGTGTATTACCCAAACGACAGCCACTCACACGTGTGAGATGCACGCCCCACGTGCCAGAGTTGGCAGAAGATGATACCGCCCTTCTCGTGGACAGCATCGACCACCTTCTTCCATGCCTCCACCTGTTCCTCATCCCAGATGCCTGGAGAGTGCGGGAACCTACAGTTTGCAAAACCGCGGCAAATTATTTAAAGCTAGAACTCACACCAGTTAGCATAGGTTTTGAATTATTTATGAGATAAAAGCCTGTGTATACCCGATGCCTTCTTGAGCAACCGCTACTGCTTCAGTGATCAGCAAGCCTCCTGGAGTGGCTCTTTGCGAGTAGTAATCCACATGGGCAGGCTGAGGGACGTAATTGAGCGCGCGGCAACGAGTGACAGGTGCAAGAACCACCCTGCACACGATCAAAATTAACATTCAATATCACCTTCTATTTGCAGCGGCTCAACCAGCGAGTAAATAAATAATTTTCTGGGATAGTGTAGGTATATATATACCTGTGTGATAGCTGAAACTGCCCAAGCGTTAGAGGGCTCAACAGGGTCTTAAATACCTCATCTTCATGCTGGCATGCTTGGTGGGATGGTGGGTAGTAGGAGGTGGCCTCCATCCTGCTAGCTCCGGCAATATAATGCAGAGAGGGACGTGGCAAATATGAAATTCACCCAGAAAACAAAAACAAAGAGCTTAGGTAATATAATTAAGTGGCAATTACAATATTAACATGCTTTAGATCAAGCGCAAGGCCTTGGTGACAATGAATTTCAGCACCCGCTCGATTGATTTATGTAAGCCACAGGTGATAGCCCCACGTGGCACGAAGCGTAATGCGCCACGTACTCATGAACCATAATGCGCCACGTGGCGAAAGGCTCTCAAGGGCCAAGACCCCAAATCAACAGTGAACAAAATTAAAAATTGGATCGTTCCGACATTTCTTGTGACATTAGATTCCCTTTGAGAAAAAGCTCCACCACCAAGCGCACTCTAGAGTCTACTTTACCTTTGCCTACACTTGTGGCTCTGCTCTTTACCTCACATTGTGAGTTTTGAGACGTGAAGAGGCCCCTCGGGCCTCAAGCTTAATCAAAGTTCACTTCATGTATGCAATCCCTCATCATTATGCATGCGCACCAAAAGTACTATCCAAAAAGTGGGCGCTACATGGTGCACTTTATACATGTGCACACCCACCAACTTTTATACTAATCTTTAGGTGTGGTGGATAAAGGGAGGATAGAACTTACAAGCTACTATTGCAGCTTTTGGTTCTCTCCCTCTCTCTCTCTCTCTCTCTCTCTCTCTCTCTCTCTCTCTCACACACACACACACACACACACACACTCACTCAAATTTCACACATTCAAATTCAAAACCACAAGTTAAGTTTAAAATTACATGTACATTTACATGCTTATTCAATAGGTGCATGTGATGTAGGATCTATCCTTGGTTTGGTTCTAGTCTTGAATTTTGACAAGAAAACACCTAGCACACTTAATAATTATGACATAAGTAATGTAGGATCCAAAATCCTTGGTTTGGTTAGTCTAGAATTTTGACAAAAAATCACCTAGCACACTTATATCTATGACACAAGTAGCATTTAGACCAAAAAAACACATATCACACTTATATCTATGACACAAAGTAGCATTTCGTAAAAAAAAAACACCTAGCAATTACGCATCCTTGTTGCATGTGGTTATGTAGCAATGATCTAGGCCTTATGGTGCAAAAGTTAGCTAATGGAGCTTTCACATGAGCATACTCAAAAAGTCAAACATATTGTAAAACATCAATTACCCATAATAGAAGTTTCTATGAGTCCAAGAAAGCCATAAAGAAAAAGATAGATTCTTGTTAACCTCAAACCGTATGGTTCGTGCGGTTACCATCTTGTACCTAGCCACCTTCAAGCTACATGGAAGCAAGTGAAGGTGGATCATAAGATAAAAACAATTCCACAATATATACTACTAGCTTCTGTCTCATTATTTGTAGAGTTGCTTTTCATATGTAAAGTGTTTTTACATAGATTACCCACAAAGTACAATTTGAGACTAAACTAAAAGAGACACCATTTATAAGTAGATTTTATCACCACTACATGATCTTCATTTTGTTGAAATGCCTAGCGGTGGTATACTTTGGGAATAAAAGAACTAAATATGCTATATACTTAGAGGGATCCTTTTGTGGATCTTCTCGAGATGTGTTTTTATGTTCATTTTTTGAGAGGATTCATGAGATCTTTAGACTCAAGGTTTATAATTATTTATTGAGAATCCAAACACATTTTTACTTTAATAATGTGCATATGAATAGTGATCCAAAGCTAGCCACCACCTGGTTTTTTTTAATAAATCAAATATCATTTTGAGCCCTACATAGTTGTTTTACAAATGCATACAAAAGTATAATAACCAAAAAGATTTCAAAAGCACAACTATATGGATAAATTCAAAAAATAATGTTAATGAATAGATTTATCCTATAAATTTAAAATAAGAGATCATTCTAGTAACAGGTAATGAAAAACATGTTTGGATATGATTCCAAATCAGTACTACTTTAAAACTTTTATAATTATTATGAATGCTTTATTTCAAAAGACTTACTCTATAGATATTTGATTTTAGAGGACCTATGGAAGTAATGATAACAATACATTCTTAACTTCTAGAATTAGTGTTTTTAAATAATAAATAAGTTTAGGACAAGTACTCATTAAATAACAATAGTCCATTTGTTGTCAAGAACAATGCAAATTATAAAATTTCATGCATCTTCCCGCATGGTTACCTTATGGTACAACACCCCCTTCCCCAAGAGACCCCACACACCCATAGACGCCACCCCAACAGCTTCCAAAATAAAACCATGATACAAACTGCATTTTAAAAAAATGTCTTTGCACTAGTGGAAAGTATAGCATGTCATGTCCAAAAAAGCATTCTACAAATGACATATCTACTTTGAGTTGATTTGATTACTTGATTTTTTACATTACATTATTCTTTTTGTTGTTTGATTGGTGACCTTGTCTAGGATGTGTCAATCAAACTAATAAGTAAATTGTTCCTTGTGTGATTGGCCACCCATAGTGGTTGTGTGAAGGCACACGTGCTATTGTACTTCTTTGTGTGTGTGTGTGTGTATACATACACATACACACACACATACAAAGAAGTACATATATATATGTACTTCTTTGTATGTGTGTGTGTATGTGTATGTATACACACATGCACACACACATACAAAGAAGTACATACACATACACACATGTGTATGTGTATGTACTTCTTTGTATGTGTGTGTGTATGTGTATGTATACACACATACACACACACATACAAAGAAGTACATATATATATGTACTTCTTTGTATGTGTGTGTGTATGTGTATACACACACACACACACACACACACAAAGAAGTACTTCTTTGTATGTGTGTGTGTATGTGTATACATACACACACACACACACACAAAGAAGTACAATAACACAGAGCCTGAGGGGGCAACACGTCGGCTTGAGTCCTCGCCATAGCAGCGGCCGCCGACGATGAGGTGTATGGTCCTGTAAGGTTTTGCCCAACATGTAGAGGGTGGAAGGCCGAATTCTAGATCATCGGCGGTATAAAGGAAAAGAATAAGAGAGCCAGTTTAGCTTGTATGGAATTGATTCATGTATAAACTTTTTTTATAAATCTTGTCTTTGGTATTATTGTACTATGGAAAAAGGCTATTTTAACAAACCTTGTGAAAAGGGCCTTAATTAAGGAACATGTTTATTTATGTCAAACAGTGTGGTAGGATTAATTAGAAAACAAATTGATGCGTGAGTAGGGTGGAAAGTGGGAGGATGGATTGCCCCGACGGCACCATCCTACGGATGGGTGGACCCGATTAGTCGGATAGCTTTCCAACAGATTAAGTGAAAGCCCTACGCTAGATAAATAGATTCTCGAGCAACTCTATTCTAGGAGACTAGGCCAGACTGTGCCTTGCATGGATGAGGAAAAAAGAGCGTTATCTCTAGGAATAAAGATTAGTAGTTGCCCAAATTATGATCAATTACCGTATGGGTAATTTGACTTTTAAAAGACCATGCTCCCCTTGCGGGATAGGACTAGGTCTTACCTACAAATCGTATTCTTGAATCTTTACATGGTCAAGGTGTCAACGAGTAGGAAATTTTCTCCAAGCTAAGACTTAGTAGACTATCTTAAGTGTTTCACCTATTTTGGAAGGGGGGAACCTTACAAATGGTATTAGAGCCGATCTTAGTTCCTAGGATTTATTTTTCAAAGGTTAACTGTCAAGGGATTAAAAGAAGTGATTGTTTATCATATGAGGACGAATCAATCATCTCTACTGGCCATAGAAGTGATTTGAATATCCTCACATGTTGAGACAATCATCCTATGAAATTGTGCTTGTATCTTGGGGGTGCACACGCAAGATATTTGTATACTAAATTTGAGAAATAAGATTGAGGAGGAAACATTTTGAGGAAAAACATAGGGTGATCAAATTAAGAAACTAGTGAGAGACTGAACGACTAGAAGGATAGACTGAAACTTTGTTTAGAGAAATTTTCAGGATATATCTCATTAATTTACATATTATAAATTATTAACACTAGTTTGGTACCAAAACAGGACACTTAAGTGTCCTTTTTTGGGGGTTGCGAAAAAAAATCAAACTCCTAATGTAGGCTTTAAAAACCAAAATGCTTCATTGGGCATGTAGAACATAACCCTATGCTTATGTAAAAAATGCTAAACATATAAAATGCCTTTTTATTTGGAAGTACATAAGCAACAAAGTAGCATATGTCTTGAAAATGAACATTTTTCAGGATTTTTCCAAATATGCAAGCATCATTCTCTCAAAAAAAATCCAATGATATCAATAGCATTTTTCCCAATATATTTTGATAGCATACATCAGTCCAAGGAGGTAGAAGTTCACCAAAAAAATCATTTTCCTTTCCTAGAATTTTTTCCAAAAAAGTTGCATAAAATCAACAAAAGTAACGCGTATTATCAAAACTCAATCACGCCACTAAAAAATAATGTAGCCCTATCAATGAGAATGTTGATTATTGGTTTTCATGCTTGAGATGAGATAAATAAGCCATAATTTGATGTGTATGACACTAACTTAGCCTCTGCTTAAGTAGGTTCTTATCGCCTAGTTCTAAAAAAACTGTAAAAAATAAAAATGTAAAATTTGATCATCTTTTATCAAAAACTAATCATAACTATGCTTGCACAAGTAGTCTACACCTATAGTTACAACAAATAATGCACTTACACAGCTTTCTCCTTTGATGAAAATCAAAATTAGGCTCATAATTAGACATTTTATGTATTAAAAACAGGTTGCGCAAAAGGCCATGTATGAGAAGAGGCCCAAAAAGTGGCTATAAAGTTTTGGAAAATTCAAAACAAAGTAGTATTTACCCTATATAACATGGGTGCACCTCAAGTTTTACATTATTAGCTTGCATATGGAAGGAGAAAAATTCATGCTCCACCTGTATAAAAAACGTCATTTCAATATTAGCGAGTCAAAAATTTATCCAATAATTGTCGTTTGATGATTCCAGGATTTAGTTTACATCATGGGCTTTCCATCAAGCCAAGTTTCATGATCAAACTATGTCCCTTCTAAAAGTTATGTCCAAATTACTACTATTTTTTGAAAACAGCAAAAAACATGCATTTTATCAGCATGTGTCTAAGAAAATTAAAATATTACCTTGCAAAAGCTAAGAAAAGTGCAATTTAAAAAATCTCAAGGATTTTTTGGGTCTTGAGGAACATCTGTGGATGTTAAGCATTTCAAAACTCTTAATAGATTGCCCATAAAAATTCAAGAACTTTTTAGGACACTTTAGTGTCTCAGGACACTTAAGTGTCCAATTACAGAACTAGTGTTAAGATTATAACTCCATTAAGGTTTGAATAGTTGACGTATGAATGCCATCCATTGGATGCTTTACACTAGCAGGATCATCCAAGATCTTGAACCCATCTCAGAGACAAACATGGGTCTAACGTCGGATGTGTAATTCCCAGAGGATCATACTCTTAGATGTGTTAATCCCAAGATACTAGATGTGTAATTTTCAGAAAACTAATCATCTCAAACGTGTTAATGCTGATAATCTTTGGATGTGTCAATCCCAAGGCACCAGATGTGTTATTCTAAAAAAATGAAGATCTCAGATGTATTAATCTTGAGTACCTTCAGATGTGGTGCTATGATAAGTATTTGATAGTTTTGAACTTTTCATGGATGCAATGAAAGAAGCAAGTTCACCCTTGCTCGTCTAAAAATCATAAAAAATGCCGAATTAGTTGGAAGCACTATTGTCAATCTAACCACTCGAACCAGAATCAGTTATGGAATGC
Source organism: Cibotium barometz (assembly GCF_041138505.1). Lineage (NCBI taxonomy): Eukaryota > Viridiplantae > Streptophyta > Polypodiopsida > Cyatheales > Cibotiaceae > Cibotium > Cibotium barometz. Next base: position 34,195,848 of record NC_141098.1, read on the forward strand.
CATGAAAGTACACCTTCGTGAAAGGCTTTGTCCTCAGGATTTTGAGAGGATAAAATGAATGAATTTTTGGAGCTAACCCAAGAAGGAAAGAGCCTAGAAAAATACCACCAAAATCTTGCTACCGATTAGCTCTAGAGATGGATGAGGTAACTCTTCGCCATCGATTTATTTAGAAGCTTAATCTACCATTGAATAACCTCGTCAAGAATGCAAAACCATCCTCTATTTCAAAAGCCATAATTATAGCCAGAGACTATGATAAAGTTGTTTTATATAGAAAGTGTCGAGAAGGACATGAGTCCTTCCATGTTAATCAAGAAGAGGTCCCCTAATTCAAGAGAAACATCAAGCCCACCCTTGGCTACAAGGAATCATGAGCTAGAGCAAAATTAGGTCAAAAATAGGGTTAAAGATAACCAAATTCAACAAGTATTTCTATGAGTAAATAGAAGAGGATTGGTGCAAAATTCATGTGAAGTAATGTACATGATGAATAGAGGTGTTCTAGAAGACGATACTAATATTATGCAATTGCTATCATAGGCTAGATTGCATAAAGGATTGATTCCATTACGTTTTTCCATGACAATTTGTTAAGTACCATATTACATGGAGGTATAGAATAAGGAATTAGAAGGTTCATATCGTATGAGAGGTATATGGATGCATGAACTAATAAGGCTAATTAACTTTAGAATAATAAAGACCTTTTGGGGGCACAACAAAATGGGCCAAACACATGAAATAAGGGACTCTTTAGGAACAATGTTTAGATAAAAGAAGATTTCTACCTAGTGGGGACACCACTTTGGATGAGGCAGGAGGATTTACTTAGATACTATCCCAGCTCGTGAGATGAGGACATCTCGAATCTTTTAAGTGGGGGAGATTGTAAGGTCCCTCCCAAGCCATGTATGTGTCTCTTTTAATATAGATTTCAGGAAGGAAAGAGAGTGCGCTTAGAGAAGAGTGAGATAATAAGGCTAGAAACATTAAGAAAGTGTTAGAATAAAAATATTTGCTCCAAAAATCCTAAAAGAAATAAGAAGACAAGAATAGTTCTATTAAGAGATAAGTATCTCCAAAAATAGAAATTTGAATTTAGGTGATAGGAGGTAGTATTTAGAGTACTTTTACATATTTAGAGTCCATGCATACTAAAAATGTGAAAAAAGCAACACGTTTCTAAAGATGGCGTGTTTACGGCTATATACAGATGTTTTTGCCTATTCTATCCGCATTCGCTTGTAGACCAGATGCCTTCCAGTTCTTAGTTATGGTTAGAGAATTATGGCCCAAATAATTTACTGATTCTGTCAGGGTCTCTACACACAGGAAAAACTATAAGAAGGCAGCAAGTAGCCTTAACGTAATCCTAGAGCTTGAGATGTATATATCCCTTCATTCTTATCTAATCTCTTAGAAGAGAAGATTGGATTACTATGGTCTTTCGGAGGAAGAGACCAAAACTCCATAGTTTTCTTTCAAAGAAAGAATAGTATGCCATAGCCCTGCAACAAGAGAAGGCTATTTTGCCATAGACCTTCGAAAGAGAGAAAAGTCAGAGTATGAGTAAGAGGAGATAAAGCTTGGGGATGATCGGATGATTTTAATCGTAAGAGAAGGTATTACAAGACTCTCTATTCTCGTATATCAAGTTCTGGAACTCTTATTAACGAGAAAAGACAACGATAAACGATAAATTTATATAAGGTATATATATATTTTGTTTTTCAATTATATATCATTCTTAGGGGTTGAGGTATGGCCCCGACTCTCTATTAATTGTTAATAGTGATCTATTTGATTGATTTACTAGTTAAAGTTTATATTCTTTTAAATAAGAGCATATGCGTTAACAAAGAATGTCTTATTGCAATCTCAAGTTGAAATGCTAAAATCTTTGTGAAAAGGATTGTTTTCTCTTAAGAAGGTAACATGGATTTTAGTCTTATGGTTTAGTTGAGTAAATGGATTATTATCTTGGTTAAATTAAGGTACAGGTACAACTTCTCCCTGCCTTGACGCTGCCCCATTCTTGTGCTTGTGTAGCCGAATGGCGGAGATGTTAGTAAGGCCCGGAGTCCCCGCCCATGGTATCCCTTATACCATTGGGAGAATGAGGTTCGCCGATTGAGGCAAGTAAGGCCCCGGCTTCTCTATTAATTGTTAATAGTGATCTATTTGATTGATTTACTAGTTAAAGTTTGTATTCTTTTAAACAACAGCATATGCCTTATTAAAGAATGTCTTATCGCAATCTTAAGTTGAAATGCTAAAATATTTGTGAAAAGGATTGTTTTCTTAAGAAGGTAACATGGATTCTAGTCCTATGGTTTAGTTGAGTAACATGGATTGTTATCTTGGTTAAATTAAGGTACAGGTACAACTCTCCTTCCCTTGACGCTGCCCCATTCTTGTGCTTGTGTAGCCGGACGGCGAAGATGTCAGTAAGGCCCAGAGTTGGCCCATGGTATCCCTCATACCATTGAGAGAATGAGGTTTGCCGATTGAGGCGAGTGATTGTGATGCTGCCTAGTTCTGAGGGCCCAGGCTAGTGCGGTGAATTAGCCCACCCTAGTGCATAGACATCCCTCTGAGGGGTGGGAGGATCGAGGGATAGAGAGCCTGAGAGGATGACAGGCGGCTTGAGTCCTCGCCAGCGGGGCCGACGATGAGGTGTATGGTCTCGTAGGGTTTTGCCTAGCATGTAGAGGCTGGAAGGCCAAATTCTAGATCATCGGCAGTATAAAGGAAAAGAATAAGAGAGCTGTTTTGACTTGTATGAAATTGATTCATGTATAAACTTTTTTTATATATCTTGTCTTTTGCGTTATTGTACCATGGAAAAAGGCTGTTTTAACAAACCTTGTGAAAAGGGCCTTAATTAAGAAACATGTTTATTTATGTCAAACAGTGTAGTAGGATTAATTAGAAAACAAATTAACACGTGAGTAGGGTGAAAAGTGGGAGGATGGAAAGCCCCGACGACACCATCCTACGGACGGGTGGACCCGATTAGTCGGGTAACTTTCCAACATATTAAGTGAAAGCCCTACATTAGATAAATAGGTTCTCGAGCAATTCTATTCTAGAAGACTAGGCCAGCGGGCTGTGCCTTGCCTGGATGAGGAAAAAAGCATTGTCTCTAGGAATCAAGACTAGTAGTTGCCCAAATTATGATCAATTACCCTATGGGTGATTTGATTTTTAGAAGACCACGCTCCCCCTGCGGGCGGGATAGAACTAGGTCTTACCTACTATGAATCGTATCCTTGAGTCTTTGCATGGTCAAGGTGTGGCAAGAGATAAGACTTATTGGACTATCTTAAGTGTTTCCCCTATTTTGGAAGGGGGGAACCTTACAAACTTTAACTGCCCCTATTCTGACTGTTTTGACCAAATTGGCCCAACCGACCCAACTAGAAGAGAATTCTTCTCCTTCATGTCAACTACCCCTCTTAAGCCCTTAAAACACTCAAACTCCACTAGGACTCACCTCCCCACACTTACAGCTGACAATAGCTGACACCTTTCTGACTCTGGAATACGTTTTTCTTCAGTTTTGCATGACTACTATATTGACAGCTGAGACTACTATCAGACCTAACTCAAAACTTTCTCCTTCAGCACAGAGACCATAACTACTCTTGAACACTCATAAAAATGACTCCTACTGGGCTTCAGTTGATCCTAGCTGACTACTTTCTGACCTCCCATAGATCTTAGCAGGCTAACACCAAGACCACTAGCAATGCCCAACATATCAATTGGACTTCTGGCTGGTTCTGTTTGTTAGCATAGCCTTCACAAGTGTTCAACAAAACAAAATCTATACTTCATGAACATCAAAGAACGAAAATGGTCCTCAAGCTACCTGATGGAAAGTTAGGAATCCCTATGGAAATCTTAAATGATGTTGAGATGCATTGTGTGGCCTGACCTACGAGCATACATTTATTGTTGTTGACTTTAGGAGGCCCATAAATTAAGACATAATTCTTGGAGGACCATTCATGTGCCAACTAATGATTCACGATTGGGGTTATGAAGAGGGAAATACCATTAAGATGAAATTGAAGGACCATATGTACAAAGAAGTCATTATAACACCTATCGATGACTTGGCGTCACATACAATGACTTGCTTGGAATTGATACATATGCACCACTTTAGTGGACAAAGTGAAAAAAGATGCAAGTTGAAAGATGAAACTTCCATAGCTTCATTTACCTAATCCTGAAGAGGAGGAAAACTGCATGCACATGCTAGCTATGATGGATGTATGTCTGACACCCATGGGAACATAGTTTTGTGATGAAAATGGTTACTAGGGACATAATTCTAATCAAGACTCTTAACCTAGTGATCCCAAAAATAGAGACACCGGTTCTTCCAAGGAAGGAGGTATTAAAACATGGAAAAAGTCTCTTCATGAACCCAAAATTATACAAGTCAGAAGCTTCAATGCAAGTCTTACACTAAGTAACTACTCTTTGGTATAGTGAAGACAAAGAAGGAGAAGCGTCGCTAGAACACCAGGTCCTTCTCTAAGAATTCCTCAAAAGGAGAGAAGATTTACTTGAGAAAGAGCTACGAAACCAGCTAAAATTAGAGCTAGAGTCCTGACAAGACTAAAGGGGGAAGAACATTACTTGCAATATGTGGAAGCCTTGAAAGAAATCAAGGATTTTTTCTCTAGCTGGAAGGATGAAATGAAAAGACCCAATGAAAACCCTATGAAAATACATCCTGAGATAGTTGAAGTGCCAGCCCAGACTATTCCTATGATATGGCTTCAATAAACTCCAAAAAGACTTCCAAGTCTAGAAGGATAAGACAAAACAAGGCCATAAAGGAAGGGAGAGTCAAGAAGGAGTTTGAGCCTTCAAGCAGCTAGTGATTAGGAGGAGGACTCTAAACAAGTCCCTTCTCGATTCAAGAACTACAAGGTGGAAAAAAAAATGTGTGTGCCAAACCACCAAAGAGGGAAAAACTCTAGAAACTAGGAGTGTCTTATGATGGACCAATAATTCTTGAGGAGGAACCCAAATTGGTTTGGATAGCCCATCGACATAACCCAAAAGGAGGAGACATAACTTATAGTAGTGCTCAAGGAATACTACAGAGATGTGTTTTCTTGGAGCCATGTAGATTTGAAAGGAGTCCCTTCAGAGGTGTCCCTCCAGAGGTTCGCCAGAACATAATTTCTTTAGTGAATAGTTCTAGGCCAGTAAAACAAGGACCATACATATTAAATAAAACCTATGCCAAGGCAATCAAAGATGAAGTCGATATACTTATTAATGTGGGTTTCATTTATCAGATTGAGCACACAAATTAGGTGTCACGAGTCATTATTGTTTCCAAGAAGAATGCTAAGATTTGTATGTGCATAAAATTTAATAAAGTGAATATAGCCACCCATAATAACATATCATTACCCACTACCATACATTGAACATGTGCTAGAAAGAGTGGTATGACAGAAGTTGTAGGATTCTTTTCCTAGATGGATTTTTCAGATGTAACTTCTTCTCCTACAACTTCTTGGATGGATTTTCTGTACAACCAAGTATCCATAGACCCAATGGATTAGCATAAGACAACATTTACTATATAATGAGAAACCTTTGCATATAAAATGATGCCATATGTTTTGGAGACTTTGGTGCATAGCATATAAGGATTTCTATGAAAGTTCTTAGAGATCTTCATAGACGATCTTTGTGTTAACTCAAAGTTGATACGAGAGCACATACCCCATTTGTGGCTAGTGTTAGAACAATGCCGACATAACACATTATTTGGACCCAAAAAAATACAAATTCATGGTATAATCCTACCAGGGCATGTGGTGTCTAGAAATGAAATATCCACGAACGAGGGAAAGATCCGAGTGATCATAGAACTCAAAAGAATTAAAACACCCAAAAGAAGTCCAAAGATTCAATATGGGTCATATGGGGTATTATAGACACTTCATATTTAGGTATGCAACCACTATATGCCCTATTGATATGCTTTGTGTGGATTGAGGAGTGCAAAGAGTCATTCCATAAATTTAAGAAGGCCTTGATAATAGCTCCAACTCTCAGAGAGTCAAGGTGGGATGTCATCTTCCACATACATATAGATGCATCAGTTCTTCTGCATATCATCTCTAACGTGGTGAAAAAAAAAAAGAATTTCCTATTTATTATGGGAGCAAAAAACTTACCCTTCATCTTAGCAAGAAATCCCAGCTTTCCTACCCAATTGAAACCTCAGATGAGTAGGGCATCAAGATTGTCCCATCACAAGAAAGCCCAAGGAAAATCAAAGCCTTATTTTTAACCTAGGAAAAATCTAAGCTCATCAAGATCATGGAGATCACCTTAACACAAGTCACAAAGCTAAAGATATCATTGCTTAAAACATAGCAAAAAAAAAAGGGAACAAGGTCAAGTATGCAGTTGATGCAAAAGTCAAGTTGCTAAGAGCCTTCTAAGGGCCAAAATGAGCCTAAGGCATAAGAGTCAAGAGTCGGGTTATAAAAGGCCAAAATGAGCCTAAGGATTAAGAGTCAAGAGTCAAGTTGTAAAAGGCCAAAATTTCCAAAAAGGTTCACATTACTGGTAAATAAGAACATAATTTGATATTTTACAACTCAAGTCACTTGTGCTAGAGAGACAAGCATAAGAGTTCAGTTAAGTTCACCTATGTGAGATGCAGTAGGCATAAACATCAAGTCAAATTGATTCAAAAGGAGTGACAGAGTTAAGTCCTTATACACAAAAGACGTAGTAGTAGGAACACTTTTAGTATCATAAGCCCAAGATCTTTTTCTCACAATTTCTTTCGTATCGCCTACATATTTTGTACATTATTTTTATGCATTTAGGTGTCACACCTAACTAAGCATTAGGCACTCTTTTATCTTTTGATCTCCTAAGCACTTGCATGGTCACATCACTCATGCATTTATTAACACTCAGGCTAGAAACCTCAACTTTTAAAGCCCATGAACAATTCTTGAGCATCTTGCACAACATGACAAAGTTTCATTTAGCATGAATAGGGCACTTATGTCATAGGCCGACGACCCTTCCATTTTACATAAAATTTATTAAGATGTCAAGATCAACATGAGCTGACACTCACGAGGTGCTTGGGTGACCGCTCGACATTTACATCACTAGCAGGTTAGGTAGCTGGCACCGACATATCTTTGCTAGAGATTCTATAGTTGGACTACACTGACTAGTCTACACCTACCCACTCCACTTTAGCGTTTTCACATTATGAATTGCTTGTATATAATCTAGTATGCGTGTTAGTAACTTTATCTCCTTTGTAGACCTCTTTTGTTGAATAAGAAGAAGAATAGGTTTTCAGCCTCTCACCTTGTGTGTTCTCTTCTAGGGTTTGTGTGTGTGTGTGTGCTTTTGCAAGAGCTCAAGATCCCTTCTACCCTGCATCTTTTCATGGTATCAAAGCCAAGTTCATGCTAAGAAGATAAGCACAACAAGAGAGAGAAGCACAAGAAGCGATACGAGGGTAAGAGCTTTACCTACTCTTCCCCCTCTGTGTTGACTACTACATCCTTGTTGGGGGCTCTTGGGAGGCAACGACAAATGAACTCCGATTGAGTAGCTATCTTTGTGGGAGAAGAGCTACAGGGCAACTATTGAGTCCTTTGGACATACATTTTGCGGTCGAAAACACGTTTCGGGCGCGTTCGGACCTCCATTTTTCAGTTCGCAGGCGTTCACGGGCACTGTGGGTAAGTTTCAATTCTCTGCAGAATTTTGTTTTTGGAACTGCATGAAGGGAGTTTGGTTGTACAGAAACTATGTGTACTATAAAGAATAGGGCTTACAGGTGCTATTGGGTGTATGTATGCAAGTTGAGGTCACTAGTTGTGACAGTTTGGGTGCAGCATAGTACCGTTGCAGAGAATACAACAATTTGTGCAGGTCAAACAAGAGTGTTGTTTTTGGTGAGTTTGTGTTGTTGCAGACAAGATGTCAAATGATAAAATTAACCAGATTGTTCTAAAGAATCTTACAAAGAACAACTTCCATGCTTAGAGGTTTAGTTTGACAAATTTTCTGATGGGAAAAGGCTATAGGGACTATATTGAAGGTGAACATGAGGAGGCACCAGAGATACTAGAGATTAATCCAACTACTACAAATGTAAAAGAATACAAGGATTGGAATCAAGAAGCAAGGAAAGTCATGTATTGGCTTTCTATTAGCATATAGGACACCATGATTGGGCATATACAGGATGCCAAGTCACCCAAGGAGGCATGGGACACCTTGGTGAAGTTGTATGAAACTAACACCAAGGCACGAAAGATTCAGTTGAAGAATGAGCTTCATACTGTGGAGAAGAAAAACATGTCTGTGAATGATTATGCCTTGAATATCAAGCTTCATACTGTGGAGAATGAGCTTCATACTGTGGAGAAAAAAACATGTCTGTGAATGATTATGCCTTGAATGTCAAGGTCATTGTGGAATCTCTTGCATTTATTGGTGTTTCTAATGATGATGATAAGGTGGAAGTATGTTTACGTGGTCTCGGGCCATAGTACAAGGCATTCAAGATGTCTATTTAGACTCGAGAGAACATTCTCAACTTTACAGATTTGGTGTCAATGATGATTATTGTGAAGAGAAGAATTAGTGAAGATCAACAATCTTCACAAAACAAAAATAGTTCAGAGCAGCAGGACTTCTACACAAGCTCAGGTAGAGGACGAGGTAGAGGTCATGGACGTGGCCAAGGTGGTGGCCGAATAGGTAATCAGAATTATAGTCAGTAACAGCATAGCAACAGTCCCAAGATTCACAACAACAACACACAGGTGGAAGAGGTCAGTTTAGAGGCAGGGGGAGTTAAAGAGGTCGTGGTAATTGGCAAAGGCAACATAATTATACATGAGGCTCTTTTTATTGTGGTAAGCCTAGACATGTGCAGGCATATTTCTATAAGAAGCAGAATGATATGCAAAATAGAAAAGTGCAACAAAATAACTATGCGTCCTCTAATAGAAATAATGAGGATAATGAGAGGTTGTTTGTTATGCAACATGTAGTTAATGCTGTGTCTAGAAATGATGTAGTAGCATGTAAGGATAATATATGGTATGTTGATTCAAGTGCTTCAAACCACATGACAAGTCATGGTGAGTGGTTCAAGGAAATGAAGAGTCTTGAAAGACCAGGTTACGTTGAAATAGGGGATGACACTACTTATTTGATTGCCCATGTTGGATATGTGCCATTGTCTATGCAAGATGGTAAGGTGAAGTTCATGTTTTGAACATTACAAAGAATCTAGTTTCTGTTGGCCAGATGATTGAGCAGGGTTTGCAGGTGTGGTTTAACCCTGATGGTTGTTATGTAGAAGACTTTAAAGATAAGTGCTGGTTAGTTGCAAAAGGCAACAGAGTGGGAAGAATGTTTACACTGAATGTAAATATGCCTGAAGTGAGTGCTACAATGTTTGCAACTGGATCAAGAGTTATTGTAGATATAGAAATTTGGCATAAAATAATTGGGCATGTAAATGTGCAGAGAATGAAGTCTATGCAGACTAAGGAAATTGTGACAGGGCTGTCTAAGTTTAAAGTTGATGGTATGCAAAAAAATTATGAGGCATGTCAATTTAGGAAGTAGACAAATCATGTATTTCCACATGATAGGAATGTGAGCAGGAATGTACTAGATGTTGTGCATTCAGATGTATGGGGTCCTACAAAAACTACATTTAAGGGTGGTTGCAGATATTATGTAACATTCATTTATGATCACACATGGAAAGTGTGGGTGTATTTCATGGAGGAGAAAGTGAAGTTTTCACTCATTTTCAGAATTTTAGAGTGATGGCTAAAAGCACTGGTATTTGATCTCCTTCTTTTTTATGGTAACATCATGAGCTTAAAAAGGAGGTAAGTTATTGATTTAACCTTAAGCATGTAGAGAAATTGGCTGATAAACAAAATGATAAGATAATCTAAGGCCTCTTTCATAAACATGTTAACTCACTCGTACCTTAGTCTATTCATACATTCTATTATTCTCTATTATTAATACTTAGGGTATTAGTCCAAGCACATGAATGGGCATAGCTTTGTGCTATCACAAATATTAGTCTAAGCACATGAATCGGCATATCTACCTTTGCATCCATATAAGGCTCCATTTTTGCTTATACCCTCTCTCTCTCTCTCTCTCTCTCAACAAGCAAGTATGCAGACTTAACCTCTATGTCTCTCTCTCTCAACAAGCAAGTATGCAGACTTAACCCTCTTTGTCTCTCAACAAGCAAGTATGCAGACTCAACCTTCCTTAGGCCTTTAGACAACCCAACAACCCCCTTCAAACCTGCTAAGAAGGTTACATAGGCTCTAGCCTTGGCCATCTTAATTATCACTATTAATAGGAATCACACGATAATTATTTTAATTATAGAGTTTGACCATGTAAGAGAGAGCTTGCCGATTTGGCTATCCTGATTCCGCAAGCTTAACAATACAATTAACTAAATGGGCTTACTAGACTTGGCAAATTGGATGGCAAAATGATGATATATCATAGGCTTGCAAGATACTCTATTTAACAATATCATTTTTGTTTATTTGATTTACAATATGTTGTAATTTTTTTGTAGTTCTTTTATTTACAATAGGTTGTAATTTTTTTATTTTAGTTGTGCTACTATTTCTTTAATTTTTGTATGAGTACAAGGATTAATAATTAAATATTAAAATCTACCCTACACTAAGATTTTCACTAAAGTTCCAAACCTTAGTGTACAAATTTACCCTACACCAAGGTTATCACTAAGGTTCCAAACCTTAGTGTAAGGTTTTTTTTGCCAAAAAATTAAATACATACAGCCTAAAAAATTAATTAATGTGTTAAACACTTAAACCGTGTGCAATCAAGAAGAGGAGGCTGGGCGAGGAGAGGAGTCCGGGCGAGTGGTGTAGAACACAACACGGCCAGGCCACAAGGTGTACCAAAGACCAAGCAAGGCACGTCTTGGCGCAGCATGCAGGTGCGCACAACACAACTGAGTGTGTGAGATCATCAGCGTCGACAGGGAAAGACCATCAAGGCTCATATCTAGGTCTCAACAATTTGGTTAAGGTAGTTTAATTAATCTCACACACAATTATCTCCCCCTCTCTCTAATTAGTTTAATTTGTTTAAAATCTAATTAATGTTTAGATTCTAATTTATGTCTAACTAATGTTTACAACTTAGTTAGTGTTTGATTAGTTTAGTTTACTTAGTGCTTAATTAGTTTATTTTTGAGTTATTCAGTTTAAAATTAGTGTATGCATAATCCTATTTTAGTGGAACTTAAGAAAATCAACCTAGAAGGAAGTGCACCTTTTGTTTTTTGGTTGGATGTTGACGATGCTGATACATGGGAGGGTTGGGAGGGAAAACTTTTGAGCCCAAACTGTGGTAAATTTTGAAATATTGTGAACTTGAAATTGGGTGGGAAAATTTGGGAGAGATGTCTAAAGAGTCTCAATTGAGAGTGGGAATTTGAAATTGGGTCTAACCTTTGTCATAGATGGGCTAAATAGACTGAAAGAGTACCTTGTCCCTAGGGCCAATCTCCATTTACATTGGCCCTAGTTTACACAAGAGAATCTAGAGTGGCCTTAGGACCAAGCTACCACACAAAAGAATCTAACTTGGCCCTAGGGCTAAGCTACCATGAACAAAGTTATCTCCTTGAATTTCAAATTCAATTTTCCCTCCCCAAATTTTAAAATTAAAAATTTTCCCCAAAAATTGAAATAGGAATTTCCTCCAAAATTTTGAAATTCAAATTACTCCCTAAAGTTGAATTTGCTATTCCCTTGTATCAACAAGGGTTGGAGTTTATAATGGTCCTAGGTGCTTGGCTACCTAGACCCTTGCAAGAGAATCTAGCTTGGCCCTAGGACCAAGCTACCAAGAACAAATTTACATCCTCTTGTTGTTTGGTAGCTAGGCCCTAGGACCAAGCTACTATCAATAAACAAACACCATCTTTTCCAGTAGATTGGCCCTAGGGCCTGGCCAGCAAAGATGATGTAGATTTGTTCATGATAGCTTGGCAAAAGTGACCCTTTTTATAAGAGAATCTAGCTTGGCCCTTGGGCCAAGACACTTAGGGCCAAGCTTCCACAAACCAATCTACATTCTCTTTGCTGGTAAAGCTACCATCAAGAGTGACCCTTGCAAGAGAATCTAGCTTGGCCCTAGGGCCAAGCTACCATCAAGAGTGACCCTTGCAAGAGAATCTAGCTTGGCCCTAGGGCTAAGCTACCATGAACAAATCTACATCATCTTTTCTCGCAAAACAAATCTAATATGAACAAATCTACATCATCTTCGTTCCCTAGGGCCCATCTATGCATGTGCATGGCCTGAATGACCCTTACAAGAGAATCTAGCTTGGACCTAGGGCCAAGATTCCATGAACAAATCCACATTCTCTTTGTTGGTAGAGCTACCATCAACAAAGCAACACCATATTTACTGGACGATTGGCCCTATGGGCAAGCTGCAAGCAAAGATGATGTAGCTTTATTCATGGTAGCTTGGCCCTAGGTCCAAGCAAGATTGACCCTTGCAAAAGAATCTAGCTTGGCCCTAGAGCCAAGCAAGATTCTCTTGTATGTGGTAGCTAGATTCTCTTCTTTTCCCTAGGGCAACCCTCTTAAGATTGCATGGTAGAATGGCCCTTGGGCCCATCTCTACATGTGCATGGCAAGAGTGACTCTTGCAAGAGAATCTATCTTGGATCTAGGGCCAAGCTACTATGAACAATTCTACATCATCTTTGTTGTTGGTAGATTGGTCATAGGGCCAAAAGCTACCACCACCAAATCAACACCATCTTTGCTGCCAGATTTTTCCTAAAGCCAATATTCTAGCAAAGATGATGTACATTTGTTCATGGTAGCTTGGACCTAGGGCACGTTGCCACCAAAGATGATGTTGACCTTGTTCATGGTAGCTTGGACCCAGGGGACAAGCTATATTCTCTTGTGTGTGGTAGCCAGATTCTCTTGGGTTACCTAGAGTGCCAAGCCACCAAGAACAAAGCTACATCCAAGCCACCAAGAGAATCTACAATGAACCTTGTAAGAGAATCTAGCTTGGTCTTAGGGCAAAGATACCAAGAACAAATCCACAGTCTCTTTGCTATTAGCTTGGCCCTAGGTCCAAGCTACTATCAACAAAGCAACCCCATCTTTGTTGGTAGATTGGCCATAGGGACAAGATGTCACAAAGATGATGTAGATTTGTTCATGCTAGCTTGGCCCTAGGGCCAAGCTAGATTCTCTTGTGTGTGGTAGCTAGATTCTTCTATGTTCCCTAGAGTCGTTCTCTCAAGCTTGCATGGTAGAATGGCCCTTGGGCCTATCTATGCATGTGCATGGCAAGATTGACCCTTGTAAGAGAATCTAGCTTGGACCTAGGACCAAGCTACCTTACAAGAGAATGTAGTTTGGCCCTAGGACCAAGCTACCAAAAACAAATCTACGTCATCTTTGATGGCATCTTGGCCCTATAACCAATCTACCACATCAACAGAGCAATACCATCTTTGCTGGTAGATTTGCCCTAGGACCAAGTTTCCACCAAAGATTATGTAGATTTGATCATGGTATCTTGGGAATATTTACCCTTGCAAGAGAATATAGCTTGGCTCTAGGTCCAAGCTACCATGAACAAATCTACATCATCTCTGCATGTTAAAATGATGCTTGGGCCCATCTACGCATAAACATGGCAAGAGTTACCCTTGCAACAGAATCTAGCTTGGCCCTAGGGCCAAGCTTCCATGAACAAATCTATATCCACTTTGCTGGTAGATTGTCCATACGGCCAAGTTGCCCAGCAAAGATGATGTAGATTTGTTCATGGTAGCTTGGTAAGATTTACCCTTGCGACAAAATCTAGCTTGGTCCTAGGGCGGCCAAGCTACCATCAACAAAGAAACACCATCTTCACCTGGTAGCTTGGCCCTACGGCTTAGCTACATAGCAAAGATGATGTAGCTTGGACGCACGGCTGAGTTGTGGCGCAAAGATGATGTAGATTTGTTTATGGTAGCTTGGCCAACCTAGATTCTCTTTTGTGTGCTAGCTAGATTCTCTTGGGTTCCCTAGGCCAATTCTCTCAAGATTGCATGGGAGAATGGTAGATTGGTCCTTGGGCCAAGCTACCATCAACAAGCAACACCATCTTTACTGGTAGATTCACCCTAGGGCCAAGCTACCATAGCAAAGATGATGTAGATTTGTTCAGGGTAGGTTTGCCCTAGGGCCACGCTAGATTCTCTTGTGTGTGGTAGCTAGATTCTCTTGTGTTTGCTAGAGCCATTTTCTCAAGATTGCATGGTAGAATGGTCATTGGACCCATCTATTCATATGCATGGCACAAGTGACCCTTGAAAAGATCTAGGGGAGAAGAGAGCTTGAGCTCTTGCAAGCACACACACAGTCGCAAAACCCTAAAAGAGAGCACACAAGGTGAGAGGCTGAAAATCTTCTTCTTCTTCACACAACACTCAACACACCATATACAAAGATAAGAGTACACACATATGAAAAGGTACTCAACACACCATATACAAAGATAAGAGTACACACATATGAAAAGGTACTCAACCAAATACATACTAGGGTTCTCTATAGTGTGAACCCAACTAAATGAGCTGGCGCTGGCCAACTGTATACTGCTAATGTTGTCACAGAAAATGACAACTTGTCTATCCACTGATAGACCCAAATCTGCAAGTAGCTTTCTCAACCAAGCTACCTCACATGCTGCCATAGCAGCACCTCTGTACTCGGCCTCTGTACTAGATAGAGCAACCATAGGCTGCTTCTTGTTGCTCCAAGTCACAACAACACTCTCCAAAGAAAACATGAAGCCACTAGTAGATCTTCTATTTGAGATACTACCAGCCCAATCAGCATCTGTGTACCTATGTACACATATCTCTGTCCTAGTTTCATAAAATAGTCCACAATGCAAAGTAGACCTCACATACCTCAGTATTTTGCGTCTCAATGCATCCAAATGTGGCTTCCGAGGAACCTGCATAAACTGACTCACCAACCCAACAGCATAGCTCAAATCTGGCCTGGTGATCGTCATGTAGATCAAGCTTCCTACTATGCGCCTATACATATTGGTGATCAAGCTTCCTACTATGCGCCTATACATATTAGGATCCTCCAAAATCTCTCCTGAATCTGCACTCATCTTGCCATTCTGATCCAATGGCACTGAGATAGGTTTATAGCCTGTCATACCATACTTGGATAACATGTCCAAGCCATACTCTCTCTGCGTAGTAATCCAATACCATGTGGTGACCTAATCACCTCAATGCCAAAGAAATACTTGAGCTCCCCCAGATTCTTCATCTCAAACTTGTGTCTAAGCAAGATCTTTACATCAAAGATCTCTGCATCATGGTCCCCCGTAATGATCAGGTCATCTACATAGATGACAACAAGCACAACCCCTCTATCACTGTGTCTCACATACAGTGAGAAATCTGCATTGGCTACATGAAAGCCAATAGTGACAAGATATTCAGAAATCTTGCCAGACCATGCTCTTGGTGCTTGTTTTAAGCCATACAAGGCTTTCTTCAACTTGCAAACATGCTCGGGGTGACTCACATCCTCATAACCAGGTGGTTGTAATATATACACCTCTTCCTGTAAATCCCCATGCAAGAATGCATTCTTTACATCCATCTCATGTAAAGACCATTGCTTTGGCGCAGCCACTGCTATCAAAACTCTCACTATTGCCATCTTGGCAACTGGGCTAAAAGTTTCCTCATAATCAATGCCATATGTCTGTGCATATCCTTTGACTACCAATCTAGCCTTGTACCTGCTTATGCTTCCATCACTGTTATGTTTTACTTTGTACACCCACTTGCATCCAATGGCTTTCTTGCCTTTAGGAAATTGCACTAAATCCCAAGTCTCATTTCCATATAGTGCATCCATCTCCTCATCCATAGCTTTCTCCCAACACACATTTCCAACAGCCTCATCAATGCATGTGGGCTCTACAACAACCTGTACAACTTTTGCCATGTATGCATAGTGATGTGCCACATAACCATCATAGGTAGACCTCTACACAGGATTCTTCACTCTCCCAGATCTTCATAGCTTTACATTCATGGCTTCCATAGCCTTCTTTACACTAGGTGTTCTCATAGCTGGTATCCCAAGATCCTCATCAAGGCTCATCTCTGAGCCACTAGACTCTCCATCAACATGAGAATGCCGTGTAAAAATGTCAGGCATACTAAGGGGCTCAAATACTTTCTCTTTGCCTTTATGTGATGTACTAATCCATTTGCAAGATTGGTATTATGACGGAGCCTCTACCACTCCATGGTCTATCAACTGAACCACTAGATGAGGACTCTCTTGGTCCACTCAAAGACTATGATTACTGACTTGCATTCTGTGCAACCACATTTCCACTCACATAAGCCCCAATAGCTTCTTTTTTAGTAGCATACTAGCTACTCATCTCATTAAAAAAAACACTCCTTCTTACCCTCAACTCACGTGTAGTAGGATTATAACACCTGTATCCCTTTTGCTCAAGGGAATACCCAATAAATACACATTTTTTGGCTTTTGGATCCAGTTTAGTTCTCAGCTCATCTGGCACATGCACATATGCAATGCATCCAAAGACAGATGAGACAAATCAAGTTTTTTGCCAGTAAACCTCTCCTCTAGAGTTACATCATGTATGGCTGTAGTAGGAGTCCTGTTCATGATGTAAACTACTGTAGAAATAGCCTCAACCCAATAGCTATGTGGCATATTCTTCTCTCCCATCAATGCTTGCGTAATCTCAGCAATGTGCCTGTTTTTTCGCTCAGCAACTCCATTTTGCTGCGGAGTGTATCTGCATGTAAATTATCTCTGAATACCATTCTTCTTAAAAAATGCAGAGAACTCATTGGAGAAGTACTCTCCCCCTCCATCTGACCTTAGGCACTTTACATATTTCCTTGTTTGCTTTTCAACCATAACTCTTAAATTCTGAAAAATGAGTGAATACCTCACCCTTCTCCTTCATGAAGGGTGAATACCTCACCCTTCTCCTTCATGAAGTATACCCACACTTTCTTTGTGTGGTCATCAATAAATGTCACATAATACCTGCAGCCTCCCATAGACATGGTCTTCGTGGGACCCCATACATCTGAATGCACAACATCTAGTGTATTTCTGCTCACATTTCTGTCACATGAAAATACATGCTTTGTTTGCTTTCCAAATTGGCATGCTTCACATATTTTCTGCATACCTTCAATGTTAAACTTTGGCAGCCCTGTCACAATTCCTTTTGTCTCTACATAGACTTCATTCTTTGCACATTCACATGTTCAATTCTTTTATGCCAATGTCTATGTCTGCAACAATTCCCAAACCATTTGCAAACATCGCAGTACTCACTTCAAGCATGTTTACATTCAATGTAAACATTCTGCCCACTCTGTTGCCTTTTGCAATCAAACTGCACTTATCTTTAAAGTCTTCAACATAACAACCATCAAGGTTAAACCAAACCTCCAAACCCTACTCAATCATCCGGCCAACTGAAACCAGATTCTTTGTTATGTTCGGAACATGAAGTAAAACTGCAAGGTACTTCACTTTGCCATCCTGCATAGACAATGGCATATCTCCAACATGGGCAATTGGATAAGCAGTGTCATCCCTTGTTTCCACAAAACCTGGTCTTTCAAGGTTTTTCCTCTCCTTGAACCACTCCCCATGACTTGTCATGTGGTTCGAAGCACCTGAATCAACGTACCATACATCATCTTTATGTGCTGCTTCAACATTTTCAGACATGGCATTAACGACATGCTGCATAACAAACAACCTTTCATTATCCTCATTGTTTCTGCTCGAGGATTCATAGTTGTTTTGCTACAGTTTTCCATTTTGCATGTCAGCCTGCTTCTTATAACAATCTCCCTGCACATGTCCAGGCTTACCACAATAAAAGCATGTCTGCCTGCACATGTCTAGGCTTACCACAATTAAAGCATCCATGTGTATCATCATACTACCTTTGCCAATCTCCACGGCCTCTTTGACTCCCCTTGCCTCTGAATTGGCCTCTTCCACTTGCGTGTTGTTGTTGTGAATTCTGGGACTCTTGCTGTTGCTGCTGGCCATAATTCTGATTACCTGCTCGGCCACCACCTCCTTGGCCGCATCCACGGCCTCCTCTACCTCATCCTCTTCCTGAACTTGTGTAGAAGGCCTGTTGCTCTGAACTGTTTTTGTTTTGTGAAGGCTGTTGGTCTTCACCTAAGCTCTTCTGTTCTATAATCAACATAGACACCAAATCTGTGAAATTGGGAATGTTTTCCCGAGTCTGAAGATGTCTTGAACGCCTTGTATTATGGCCTGAGACCACGTAGAAAGACTTCCACCTTATCATCATCATCTACTAAAAGGCCAATAGATACAAGGGATTCCACAATACCAGTGATCTTTAATGCATAGTCATTCACAGACATACTCTTTTTCTCCACAGTATAAAGTTCATTCTTCAACTGTATCTTTCGCGCCGTGCTATTCATTTCATAGAGTTTTACGAAGGTGTCCCACACCTCCTTGGGGGACTTGGCATCCTGTATGTGCCCCCAATCATGGTGTCTTGTATACTAATAGAGAGCCAATACATAACTTTTCTGGCTCCTTGGTTCCAATCCTTGAACTCTTTCACATCTGCAGAGCAGTCGGATTGATCTCCGATATCTCTGGTGCCTCTTCATGCTCACCTTCTATATAGTCCCAGTAACCCTTTCCCAGCAGAAAATTTATCAACATGAACCTCCAAGCATGGAAGTTGTTCTTATCAAGCTTCTCAGTAAAAATCTTGTTTATGCCATCATTTGACATCTTGCCAGACACACAATTTTACTAGAAATAGCACTGTGGTTTTTGTTCTGCACAAACTGCTGTATTTTCTGCAGTGGTACTGTACTACACTCAAATGTCACAACCAGTGACCTCAATGTGTATACATACACCCAATGGCAACTGTTGACCTCCTTGCAGCACACACAATGTCTGCACAACCAATCTGTCTTCCTGCAGTTCTTAAAACAAAGTTTTATAGAGAATTGATGACTTACACTCGCAGTGCTCGAAATCTCCTGCTTTCTGAAAAACGGAGGTCCTAACGCGCCCGAAATGGGTTTTCGGCCTGAAAAATGTAGTCTGATAGGACAATCTGATAGGACAGTATAGTTTTCCTATAGCTTTACTCCCACGAAGAAAGCTCCTCAATATCAGAGATCGTTACCGGTGCCTCCCATAGAGCTCCCGACAAGGGTGTAGTCGTGCCAACACAAATAGGGAAGAGTAGTTGAAGCTCTTAATACCCTCGTACCGCTTTCTATGCTTCTCTTGCTTGTAGCTCAGCCCTTACATGAACCAATCTCTGATACCATGAAAATATGTAGGGGAGAAGAGAGCTTGAGATCTTGCACAACACACACTCACAAAACCCTAAAAGAGAGCACACAAGGTGAGAGGCTGAAAATCTTCTTCTTCTTCAGCTGGCGCTATAACTATGCTAGTCTCTAGAATGGCTATCACACAGCCTGTCATCCCACTGGCCGCATATCACCCATTATCTCACCAACCATGCCAGTGGTGTAAGTGTGGGGCCTATCCCCCAGGCGGGTCATCAGTGTCCACCGCCTCACTAGATGAGCTCGATATCTCAACAACTTTGCAAGAGAATCTATATTGGCCCTAGGCCAAAGCTACCAAGAACAAATCTACATCCTTTTTGTTGCTGGTAGCTTGGCCCTAGGGCCAAGCTACCATCAATAAAGAAACACCATCTTTGCTGGTAGATTGGCCATGGGGCCAAGGTTCTAGCAAAGATGATGTAGATTTGTTCATGGTAGGTTGGCAAGAGTGACCCTTGCAAGACAATCTTGCTTGGCCCTAGGCTAAGCTACAAAAAACAAATCAACATCCTCTTTTCTAGTAGCTTGGCCCTAGGGCCAAGCTACCATCATCAAAGCCACACCATCTTTCCTAGTAGATTGACCCTAGGGCCAAGCTTCTAGCTGAGATGATGTAGATTGTTTCATGGTATTTTGACCCTAAGAGCAAGCTAGATTCTCTTGTTTGTGGTAGATTCTCTTGTGTGTGGTAGCTAGATTCTCTTATGTTCCCTAGGGCCATTCTCTCAAGATTGCATCGTAGAATTTTCCCTAGGGCCATTCTCTCAAGACTGCATGGTAGAATGTCCCTTGGGTCCACTGCTCCATGTGCATGGCAAGAGTGACCCTTGTTTCAAGAGAATCTAGCTTGGCCTAGGGAAAAGCTACCATGAACAAATACACATAATCTTTTCTGGTATATTGGTCCTAGGGCAAAGCTACCATCACCAAAGCAACCCCATCTTTTCTAGTAGATTGGCCCTAGGACCAAGCTACCGAAAAAGATGATGTACATTTTGTTCAGGGTAGCTTGGCCCTAGGGCCAAGCTAGATTTTATTGTGTGTGGTAGCTAGATTATCATGTTCTTCCTAGGGCCATTCTGTCAAGACTGCATGGTAGAATGGCCCTTTAGCCCATCTCTGCATTTTGATGGTAACAGTAACCCTTATAAGAGAATCTAGCTTGGCCTTAGGGTTAAGCTACCTTGCAAGAGAATGTAGCTTGGCCCTTGGGCCAAGCTACCAAAAACAACTCTACGTCATCGTTGCTAGCATCTTGGCCCTATAGCCAATCTACCATCTTTGTTGGTAGATTGGCCCTAGGACCAAGTTGCCAGTAAAGATTATGTAGATTGATCATGGTAGATTGGGAAGATTTACCCTTGCAAGATAATATAGCTTGGCCCTAGGGGCAAGATAATATAGCTTGGAATCTACATCATCTATGTATGGTAGAATGGCACTCAAGCCCATCTATGGATGTGCATGGCAATAGTTACCCTTGCAACAGAATCTAGCTTGAAGCTTCCATGAACAAATCTACAACCGCTTTGCTAGTAGAGCTACCATAAAAAAAGAAATACCATCTTTGTTGGTGGATTGGCCATACGGCCAAGCTGCCAGCAAAGATGATGTAGATTTGTTCATGGTAGCTTGGTAAGATTTACCCTTGCAACAAAATCTAGCTTGGTCCTAGGGCCAAGCTACCATCAACAAAGAAACACCATCTTTGCTGGTAGCTTGGCCCTACAGCCCAACTATAGAGCAAAGATGATGTAGCTTGGACCTATAGCCCAACTATAGAGCAAAGATGATGTAGCTTGGACCTACAGCCCAGCTGCTCTGCAAAAAGCAAAGATGATATAGATTTGTTCATGGTAGCTTGGCCCTAGGGACAAGCTAGATTCTCTTGTGTGTGGTAGATAGATTCTCTTAGGTTCCCTATGCCGCTTCTCTCAAGATTGCATGGGAGAATGACCCTTGGGCCCATCTCTGCATCTGCATGGAAAAAGAATCTAGCTTGTCCCTAGGGACAAGCTACCATGAACAAATCTACGTAATCTTTACTCGGGTAGATTGGTCCTTGGGCCAAGATACCATCAACAAAGCAACACCATCTTTGCTGGTAGATTGGCCCTAGGGCCAAGCCGCCACAGCAAAGACAACGTAGATTTTTTCATGGTATGCATGGTGGAATGGCCGTTGGACCCATCTATGCATGTGCATGGCACGAGTGACCCTTGCAAGAGAATCTACAGTGACCCTTGCAAGAGAATTTAAGCCATCAAGAGAATCTATAGTGACACTTGCAAGGGAATCTACACTAACACTTGCAAGAGAATCTAGCTTGGCCCTAGGCCCAAGCAACCAAGAATAAATCTACATCCTCTTGGCTCATAGTTTGGCCCTAGGGCCAAGCTACCATCAACAAAGGAACCCCATCTTGGGCCAAGCTACCAACAAAGATGATGTAGATTTGTTCATTGTAGCTTGGGCCTAGGGCTAAGCTAAATTCTCTTGTGTGGTAGCTAGATTCTCTTATTTTTCATAGATTCATTCTCCCAATATTGCATGGTAGAATGGCGCTTGGGCCCATCTATGCATGTGCATGGAAAGAGTGAACCTTGCAACCTATATTCTCTTGTGTGTGGTAGAAAAGCTAGATTTGCTTTTGTTTTGTAGATACATTCTCTCGAAATTGCGTGGTAGAATGGCCCTTGGGCACATCTATGCATGTGCATGGCAAGAGCGACCCTTGCAAAAGGCAAAGAACATCATCCTTCTGGTAGCTTGGTAGGGACAGGCTAAGATAAACAAAGGAACACCATCTTTTCTGATAAATTGGCCCTAGGGCCAAGCTGCCACCAGCAAAGATGATGTAGATTTGTTCATGGTACCTTGGGAAGATTCACCCTTGCAAGAGGATCTAGCTTGTCCCCTAGAACGAAGCTACCTTGGAAGGGAATCTATCTTAGACCTAGTGCCCAGGCCACAATACAAGGTGTTCAAGACGTCTATTCAGACTCGGGAGAACATTCCCAACTTCACAGATTTGGTGTCAATGTTGATCATTGAAGATAAGAACTTGGGTGAAGATCAAGAGACTTCACAAAACAAAAATAGTTCAGAGCAGCATGATTTCTACACAAGTGCAAGTAGAGGACGAGGTAGATGTCATGGACGTGGCCAACAAGGTGGTGGCCGACTAGGTAATCAAAATTATGGTCAGCAGCAACAGTCCGAGGATTCGTAACAACAACACACAGGTGGAAGAGGCCAGTTTAGAGGCAGGGGAGTCAAAGAGGTCGAGGTAATTGGCAAAGGTAGCATAATGATACACGAGGGTGTTTTTACTGTGGTAATCTTAGACATGTGCAGGCAGATTGGTATAAGAAAGCAGAGTGACATGCAAAATGGAAAAGTGCGGCAAAACAACTATGCATCCTTTATAAGAAATAATGAGGATAGTGAGAGATTGTTTGTTATGCAACATGTGGTTAATGCTGTGTCTAGAAATGATGTAGCAGCATGTAAGGATGATGTATGGTATGTTGATTCAGGTGCTTTGAACCACATGACAAGTCATGGTGAGAGGAAATGAAGAGTCTTGAAAGACCAGGTTTTGTTAAAACAGGGGATGAGACTTCTCATCCAATTGCCCATGTTGGAGATATGCCATTGTCTATGCAAAAGATGGTAAGGTGAAGTACCTTGCAGATGTACTTCATGTTTCAAACATTACAAAGAATCTGGTTTCTGTTGGCCTGATGATTGAGTAGGGTTTACAGGTTCGGTTCAACCTTGGATGATGAATGCTATGTAGAAGACTTTAAAGATAAGTGTAGGTTGGTTGCAAAAGCTAACAGAATGGGCATAATGTTTACATTGAATATAAATATGCCTGAAGTGAGTGCTGTAATGTTTGCAAATTGTGCAAGAGTTGTTGCTGACACATACATTTGTCGTAAGAGAATTGGGCATGTAAATGTGTAAAGAATGAAGTCTATGTAGACTAAAGAAATTGTGATAGGGCTGCCTAAGTTTAAAGTTGAAGGTATGCAGAAAGTTTGTGAAGCATGTCAATTTGGAAAGCAAACAAAACATGTATTTCTACATGACAGAAATGTGAGAAAGAATGTACTAGATGTTGTGCATTCAGATGTATGGGGTCATGTGTACGAAGACTATGTCTATGTGTGGCTGCAGCAGGTACTACGTAACATTCATTGATGACCACACGAGGAAAGTGTGGGTGTATTTCATGAAGGAGAAGGGTGAAGTGTTCACTCATTTTCATAATTTCAGAGTGATGGTGTGGCTGAAAAACAAACAAGAAAGTATGTGAAGTGCCTAAGGTCAGATGGAGGGGGAGAATACTTCTCCAATGAGTTCTCTGAATTCTTGCGAAAGAATGGCATTCAGAGATAATTTACATGTAGATACACTCCGCAGCAAAATGGGATTGCTGAGCAGAAAAATAGGCACATTGCAAAGATAGCACGAGCATTGATGGGGCACAGAAGAATATGCCGCATAGCTATTGGGCTGAGATTGTGTCTACAATAGTTTATATCATGAACAAGACTCCTACGGTAGTCATACATGATATAATGCCAGAGGAGAAGTTTACTGGTAGGAAACCTGATTTGTCTCACTTAAACGTTTTTGGATGTATTGCATATGTGCATGTGCCAAATGATTTGCATACTAAGCTAGATCCAAAAGCAGAAAATGTGTGTTTATTGGATATTCCCTTGAGCAAAAGGGATATATATGTTATAATCCTACTACACATGAATTGAGGGTAAGTAGGGATATTGTATTTGATGAGATGAATAGCCGGTATGCTGCTGACAAAGATGTTGGGGCTGATGTAAGTGGAAATGTGGTTGCATAGAATGCAAGTCAGCAATCACAGTCATTGAGTGGACTAGGAGAGTCCTCATCTAGCGGTTCTGTTGATAGACCATCGAGGGGCAATCTGCGTCATAATACTAGTCCTGAAATTGTAGTTGGTACATCACATAAAGGCAGGTATGCCTGATATTTTTGTAGGGCATTCTCTTATTAATGGAGATTCAAGTGGCTTGGAGATGAGCCTTGATGAGGAGCTTGGGATTCCGGCCATGACGACACCTGGTGTGAAGAAGGCTATGGAAGCCATGAATGCAAAGTTATGCGTTCTCAAAATGATAATAGCTTGCATAGGATCAAGAAATTTGAACCAATGTAGTACTTGGAAGTTCAGCAACAAGTAAAGAAATGTATAGACGTGAATCCTCATCACTGACAGTGTTTGTAAGACATTTTCTAAAGGAGGGAAATCATTATGTTACATTACTCCTAATATCTCAAGACATTTTCCAACGTATTTAAATTCATTATTAATAAAGCATTAAACTTTATAATCATGACAATATTAAAACCTTCTGGCAAGAGTTCTCTTAAACTTTAGTGTCTATTTTTTTGTATTTTGTTGGAGTAGATCATAAGCCAGAGTGCATCCTAGTCGGGCTCCTTTGATTTGAATAGAAGAAGAAAGTCTCTTAATGAATTTATTAAAGTTTGTTCTGAACAACTTTAAATATTTATGGTAAGAGTTGTCTTAAACTATATTGTACTTTTTGTGGTATTTTGAAGGAGTGGATCTTAAGTCAGAGTCCATCCTGAGGGGGGCTCATTTGATTTGAATATAAGAAGATTATGAAAGTCTCTTACTAAGCTTATTAAAGTAAGTTATGTTTACTGCCAACAACCTTAAACCTTTGTGGGCAAGAGTTTTCTTAAACTTTGGTATACTTTTTGTGGTATTTCATTGGAGGGTGGTTGCAGGATCAGGGTGCCCAGTTTTGTCCACTCAAGCACCCCTGTAAACTGTAAAAAATCAGGCATTTGTTTACCTTTAGTAGCCAATCTCTCCTAGCTAATAAAGGAATTTTCTTTCAAGTTTTTTTTTTTGGCGCAAAGTTGGGAATATAGTTCCATAATTTGATTAAGCATGATATAGTCAAAAGACCTCATTTCCTTAGGTACAAAGTCAATGTATACACCTTATCCCAAATTTGGACTAATTTCAATGTATACAAAGTCAATGTATACTGCTCACAGGGCCCAATATAGATCAGATTTCAGCCTTTAAGGCCGATTTGTAGTCATTGTTTGAGATGTCAGATTTGGGGCCGTTGAATTACTATTTGGGGATTCAATTTATGTAACGCAATGGTGGCATTGTTATGCTGTAATCTAAATATATATAGAAGCTATTGAAGAGGTTTAATCTTGAAGACTATAAACCTGTGGCTACACCTATGGAGACAGGTACTCAACTTAGTCTTCAAGATGTAGGAGACTCTTTTGATGCTAGTTTGTATCAGCAGGTTGTTGGATCCCTTCTTTATGTATGTAACACGAGGCCAAATATATAGTATGCGGTCTCACAATTGAGCAGATTTATGAATAGTCTGGTACAAAGCATTGGCAGGCTGTTAAGCAGATTTTTTGCTATTTATAGGGCACTCAGTATTTTGGATTGTTTTATCCAAAAGGGGGTGAGTCACAGCTGCATGCTTTTAGTGATTCACATTGGGCCGGATGTTATGACACACGAGTGTCCACTAGTGGGTTTTGCTTTTGCCGTGGTGATTCATGTATATCATGGCTCAGCAAAAGAAGCAACCTATAATGGCCACTTCTAGTTATGAAGTTGAGTATAGAGGGTAGCTTTTACAGCTACAGTTGAGTGTGTGTGGCTGAGACGTCTTATAGCTGATTTGGGTGTTGGATCTAACACTACGATTTTCACTGGCAACCAGAGCGCATTAGCAGTTGCGAGGAACCCAGTGTTTTATGCTCGTGCTGCTAAGCACATTGAGGTGAATTACCACTATGTCAGGGAAAGACTTTTTACAGAAGAGATCAACTTGGTCTATGTGCCTACACATGACAACATGGTAGATTTATTCATGAAGGCTCTTCCTCGTGAAAAGTTTGAAGCTTTTCGTAAAGCTTTGGGCTTATTTCCTTTTCAAGATTGATCGGCCATACCCTATACATGTTCACATCATCACTCCAAGGGGGGATTTGTAGCATTATATGGTAGTGATGTGTGTGAACACACTTAGGACCGCCGAGACACTTTTTCCCTCACTAGGAGGTTTTTTTCCCCATGTGTATATACACCCTCTTATCTACTCATCTTGGGGTGTGTAATTATCTTCTGTATCTGGAACACATTTGTTCATTCTTATCTAGTGAGTTTGTATGCTCTCTCAAGATTCTCTATCTTGTATGTGTGTGCATTGTTGCAACCCTAACCCTAATTCCAATAGAAGGGTGGATAGTGCCCCTTTTGGATCATAGCTTTTGAAGACTTTCCACATGCTCCCCACTATTAAAGCTAAAGGAAACTTCTCTTCTATAAGAGAAGGATAATGAAAACATCAAGGTGTCCCCCTCCACTATAGCCACCTACGCGCAAATAACCACTCCTAACCTGACTTAACCAACATTCTAAACGGCCTACAATAATGCCCCATATCTTTATGCATAAACTCCATGCATAAGCTCTATACATAGTCCATAAGCTCTATGCATAAGCCATAAACTTGTAATCCACACAGATGCTCGAAGGAAAACGTAGTCATGTCTGTGACTGGGTGAGGTCGGGAACACTAGATAAGTGTGGAACTTCCATCTATAAAATCAAACTCTTTAATTAAAAATCTTCATTAATGAAGCTTACGGAATGAAAATACAATATGTAAATGCTCTTTCTGAGTTTTTACCAATTTATGATAAGAATGCATTTGTCCTTATTAGCTTTCAACAACGCTCTGATACGAGCTGTGAGACCTCCGCCCCCTCCGCGGTGCCCCCTCCGAGGGCGCTGATGGCAGAAGCAGCGTCAGCCTCTCGCCCGGGGTAGGGATCCACACTCGGGGCCTCGCCCTCGGATGTCCGGACAAGAGACTAGTCCGGCGGTTCCTCCGAAATCGAATCTGGATAAACTTCCCTCCCTCGGAAGGCACGGGCAATTCCTTAAAGGAAAATCTTCAAACGGGAGAATTAATCTAACGGGTCAAAGTCTTAACTATTCAAACTAATCCGACTGAACCTGAAGTCCCATGGTCAGATCAAAGAAGAGACTTGTACTTGAATCACCACTTTTTTCCTCCTTTAACGAGGCACAGCCGTCGATTCCCTCCCACAGAACAAGGGTCTTCTCAGGACTTAATTTAACTAATCGTAACTTAATGGTATCGCAGGAATCCCCCAATCCAGCCTACCCCAACCGGCCCATGGGTTAGCCAACCGCCCGACCACTGTATTGGTGGGATTCCTTTATAAAGATTTGGTTATGTTTTGCCTGAGTACTGAGGAAAAGAATTCCCAGGCCCCCTAGCCGGCATTTCATGCAAAAGTTAAGGTAGGCATACCACGTACACACCCAATATAAAATTGCCATTTATAACAGATTCCACTGTCTTTAAAACAATCCTTCAATGAAAATCATAATATTACTGATCATCATCTTCCAAAATTCTGAGTCCATTGTATTACAAAATGTTGAAGATCAGCTGGCCAACCAACGAGATCCAATATCAAAATTTGATTCACAAAAGTCATTCTTTTTAGTCCATCTGAATCTTCCTCGATGGACGCATGGGTGTCCATCTGAATCTTCCTCGATGGACGCATGGGTGTCCTAGCAACTGCAAGCCCGTGCATCACCTGGTCAGAACCCTCTAGGATCCTACTTAGGTTTCCTAGCACTTCACTCAAGGACTGCTTCGTTGGTCCTCGCCCATCATACCGGAAGTGCACCATTTTAATCGTACCGAGGCTGGTCAAGATCTCGGCAGACTTTGCCGCACAAGCGACATCCCTCGACTCCCCGCCAGCTATTGCAACGAGCCTCTTCTTAGATTAAACACATACCAAATGCTTCCTCCAGCATTCTGGCAGCGTAAAATAGTCCTTGAAAAGAAAAATAGAGGTTCTATGCAAGTAAAATTCCCAGTTTGAGATTGATCCCATAAAACCCTTTTTCCTTAATCCATAATTTCATAATGAGAATCCTTGATCTCTCAGGGTAATCTACCCATCATTTGACTGACTGTCTAACTAGATTCTTGGTGATTTCAGTAAAGGGAAAACTAGGTTAATTCAACGGCAGTCTATTCTATGTATTAAGAACTAGAATTGGTCACATGAGGTTTTTGCTTGATTTAGATCAAGAGATGGACAAGTAGGTTTACTGACCGTCCCTCTCGTTGTTAAACCAAAATCATTCGGTTTAGTTCTAACAAGGATTTTCTTCAGATAAACATCTATTGAACTTCTAATCGTAAGGAAATTCCAACTTTGTGAATTTCATTCCTTCTTAACCATAGTAGATTAAGAAATGGTTTTATTAGAGAATATCAAATTTTAATGAAAATACTCTTCTTTCATTTAATCTAATTTTGGATAAATACCAATTTGGTGATTTAACCACATAAAATATCTAAAGCTATTCTTTCTTCCAACTTAATTTATCAACCTTAATTCTCTAGGAGGAATTATGGTGAAAATTCCTCTTTTGTCACCAAAAATTAATTCAATTCTTTCTCTACTTAAATACATTAAAAATTCTTCTTTTAACTAAATACAAATATCCATTTTTTTGAATAAGCTTAAAATTTCTCTTTTTCTCATTTAATGATTGGATTCCAATGGTCATGGGAATTTCTCTTTTATCACAAAATGAATTTATCTAAATTTCTCTTTAAATTAAATAAAAATATTCATTATTCCAAATATACCAAGAATTCCACTTTTACCATTTAAATGATAGAACTCCAATTGTCATGGGAATTCCTCTTTTATCATTTAAATTTTCTCATGCATAAAAATAAATATAACTAAAATTTCTCTGAAAATTAAATAAAAATATTCATTATTTTACTACATCAAATTTTTTCTTTTTCCATTGAAATACATGGATCTCCATTATCATGGGAATTTATCTTTTTGCAAAAAAATAAAATTACCAAAAATTTCTCTTTTTCTCTAATTAATTATTTATGCATAAACACTAAAATTTAGTTTTCCATGGATGTGATGAAAATCATTCTTTTAACATAGGATAACTAATCCTAGAATATGGTAGGAAGTCCTCTTTTCACATTATGCATAGAAATGATTTATGTACTAATTTCTAAAAATTTTACCATAGCTCCGCTGCTGCTGCTATTAATGATAATTTTTAATAAATTTTGAAATAATAAGATATTGTAATACTATTATGATAGAATAGCTATCATTTAGACCTAAATCCAATTTATGGAATTAAATCATAAGCTTATCATAATTTTATTAGCATATAAGCATTAAAAAGCCATTTCTTTAACCTCTAGATTAACTAGCATAGAGTTTGATTTTTGAATTGAGAATTTATCAATGAGAAGCATCATTTGATTAGAGAATTGGTCATAGGAATGACCATTCTTTTGGGGAGAGAGAGATATACATAAAAAACATCCTAAATTAAGCATAAAGATAAACTTTTTGTGATTAATCATTAGAATTCTTTAGAAAGCTTAAATTTGCATTGAAAAACAATCCATTTGAAACTTCTCAAGATTGAGAGGGGTTGACAAGTGAAAACATTGAGAGTATT
Organism: Cibotium barometz; assembly: GCF_041138505.1. Lineage (NCBI taxonomy): Eukaryota > Viridiplantae > Streptophyta > Polypodiopsida > Cyatheales > Cibotiaceae > Cibotium > Cibotium barometz. The sequence continues at coordinate 34,226,057 of NC_141098.1, forward strand.
AGAGAAAAACCATGAAATTACATCTTACCTCTTGATTTTAGTTGCTTCACTATCTTAGAAGAAGCCCCCAACCAATCAATTGGTTAGTGTGTTGAGAGGAAAGCTCCAAGGATGGTTGAAGAGAGAGAGAAGCTCCAATGTCTCCAAAATGTAGAGGATTTTTAAGGGATAATAGAAAATATGCTTATTTTAATGTAATAGTGGCATGGTCTAGCTCACAGATGATAATACAAAAGAATGAGGGTCCATTTATAGGTGAGGGAGGCCAATAATTGAGTCCAACTAAGTTCTAGAATTTTTGAGCTTCAGTTTGGCTGAATTTGGATAAGATTTGGACCAGTTTAGCTCCCATTTTTATCTAGTTTGATCCAAGAGAGAGGAAAGATAAAAATATCTTAATATTTTTGAGTTTAAAAAACCCCCCACACATGTGAAGGAGGCGCCTACCTCAAAGGTCTCCCCCTCCTTACCAAGGTGTCAAAAATTCATCATTCCTCCAAAAAATATCTCATTTTTTTAGTAATATCTCATAATTTTTAACTAATAAACCTTGTATTCAGTCAACTCTTCATCTTATGTGAGCATTTACTCATTTTTGGATATTTTCTTTTATTCATTTTATTTATCTCATCCCAACACTTGGATTAATCTTATTGGCCCATAGGAACCTTAATTGGACTATAATCCAAAAATTTCAAAAAATCTTGATCCTTAGGCTAAGGTCTTTTAAATCATTTTTAATTGATTCCTAATGCACCTTAGAGAATTTATTTTGGATTTCTGTTTTAGGATAATATATTTTGATATTTGTAAAATTTTTATATCCAAAAATATCTCAATTTTGATTTACCTCTCTCTAGAATTTTTTATCTCTCTAGGCAAAAACAAGGAAAAACAAGATTTTCTTGTATTCAAAAATAGGGAATGATCATAGGGGATTGAAGTAAAGCTTATTCATTATTCAGGCTGAGGAGGAATCTTACATCCAACCTTGTTTTCTCCATGCTAGAAGAGACCTAAGGTACAAGGTTTTGTGTGAAGTGTGTCCATACATTTTACTTAAAGTATAAAAAATCTCATGAGATTTTGACACCAGGAGCCAGTCAAGACTTCATAAGGACCAGAGGGACTTACAGGTTGTTGGGGGCCTTCTCCTTTGACGTTGGGAATGAAAATTGATTTGTGGGTCTTATATAAGTCAAGGAAAAAATTCATCGAGTCTCATCCTTTTTGGGTCTATTGAGAAGGCCCAGTAGAAGGGTTAGTGTCTCATCCAAAAAAGAATCTCGAGCTCTACTAGCATGTAGCCATCTCATAGGGATAATCGATGGCTTCTTGAAGGAGATTTGAGTTGAATCTTGTTGTGCAAGTGGACCACAGATAGAAAATTACACCCATCAGTTTTGGTGGTGTTTGGAAAACTAGAAGTGGTTATGGGCCGACATGCTCCAGCTAAGGTCGACATGATGCTAGATGCCTATTCCCTCAGGCACATGGTTTTGTTGATGATGAGGTCCACGCAATGCTTTCACATTGTCCATATGATAATCTGATGGTGACAATGACAAACAACCTTGTCGATCCACAAAAACACTCTCGAAGCCTAAAAATATTTGTGTGAGCCTATAGTCCACCAGAGAATCTCAATCGATTGAAGACAATAGCCTAAAAACTCCAATCATCCCTATATCTTCACACCTCTCTTGCCTAGGAATATAGAAGGCTTTGCCCAGCCCAAAAGAGAATATGAAGGCCTGCACAAGGCATAATTGAACTACCTAACCAGCCTCAGCTATTTCTCCACAATTTGGGACATCTTTGTATACCTATGCTCAACCTTTTAGAGAGAGAAACACATGTTGTCCATCGTGTAGAGAGAACCACAAGCTTCTGCTGAGACCTAGAGAGTGAAAGTGATCATTGCCCAACCCTTTGTACCTGTTGTCAAGCCCTCTATATATCTGTTGTCTAGTGCTCTCTAGTTCTTGTCTAGCCCTAGATAGAGAAAACAATGGCTATACAAGAGAAAACATCCCATCGAGCTTTGTAGAAAGAAAGATAACATCCTCACCAGCTCTGTAGAGAGATATAAAAACCCGGCAAGCTTGAATCTTAGTGTTTCTTCATATCTCTTTCTTGGTGTTTTCTTGTGGGTGGCTATGGGTTGTAGGCTATCCCGCAAGCCGTTCTAAGGGCTGCATAAACTAGTGTTTTGGATCCAGGAGGGGAGCTTGACGTGAGAGACAGTAGTGAACAAGGTTTGCAGAGTGGAATCCTTATGGGAGTGTGGAAGGCTGGAGATTGGGACTAGCAGTGTTGCTTTGTGTCAAAAATCCAAACTAGTAAAGGTGCCCTGTTCCATCCTTGTTTTGCTGGTAGAGAACTAGGGTACAACCTTTTGTGTGGATTATGTCCATATATGGGTACTTGAAGCATACTAGATCTCATGAGATTTTGACACTAGGAGGCACGTGTTTGCAAGTGTGAAAACTACCTATCTAATAGCTGTTTTGCAGTCAAGATTGCATAAGGACCCGAGGGAGTTACAGGCTGTTGGGGGCCTTCTCCTTTGAATTTGGGCATGAAACTTGATATATGGGTCTTATACAATTCAAAATTTTTTTTTGCAGAGTTTCATTGTTTTTGGGTCTATTGAGGAGGTGGAGTAGAAGGGTTAGTGTTAGGTCCACAGCACCTTATGTTCCCAGATAGCATCCATCTTAGAGGGCTCTGATGAAGGGATTCCTAAGGGAGATTTAAGTTGGAGATTGGTGTGCAGGTGGACCAGAGGTAGAGGATTCCTCCCATCAAGTTTGGTGGAGTTTGGACAAGTGGAAGTGGTTCTAGGTCAACATGCTCTCATGATGCTAGATGCATGTTCCCTCCTCACGCACATGGTTATGATGAAGATGAGGTCCATGTACACTGATTTCACATTAACCTTGTGCTCATCCTGATGCTTTGCCTATGGTGAGACTAAAAAAGAACCTTCTGGCTCCACGAGAATACTCTCAAAGCCTGAGAACCTTTTGGCTCCACGAGGATATTCTCGAAGCCTAAGAACCTTCGCCTTAGCTTGTAATCCACCAAAGAAGCTCAACTGGTTGAGAAAAATAGCCCAAAAGCTCCGATGAGCCTTGTACCTTCACACCTCTCTTGCCTAGGACTCTAGAAGGCTTTGTCTAACCTAAAAGAGAACCTGAAGGCCAGTGCAAGACACAATTGAACCATCGGCTATTCCTCCTCAACCTGAGACATCTCCATAGACCTCTACTCAACCTTATAGAGAGAGAAACACATGTTGTCCAACCTATAGAGAGACAACCACAAGCTACCCAGCCCTAAGGAGAGAAAGCAACCACTAACCATCCCTTTTTACCCTCTATCCAACTCTCTGTATCTGTTGTCCAACCCTCTATACTTGTTGACCAGCCCTAGACAGAGAAGACAGGGGATGTAGGAGAGATAAAAACCCATCCAGCTCTATAGAGAGAAAGATAAAAACTCAACCAACTCTCTATAGAGAGCTATAACAACCCGACAAGCTTGAATCTTAGTGTTTCATGCTATCTCTTTCTTGGTGTTTTCTTGTGGGCTATGGGTTGTAGGTTGTCCCCCGCAGGCAACTCTAAGGGCTACGTGGACTGGTGTTTTGGAGCCAAGAGGGGATCTTGATGTGGAAGATAATAGGCAACAAGGTTTTTAGAATGGAATCCTTGTAGTATACGTCTCGCAGTTGGTGGGAGTGTGGAGGGAAGGAGATTGGGACCAATAGTGTTGCTTTGTTCCAAAAATCCAAACTATTCAAAGTGTCATGTTCTAGCCGTGTTTTCTCCATGATGGAAGAGAAAAAGGGTACAAGGTTTTGTGTGAAGTATGTCCATATGTTTTTCTTAAATCATAGCAAATCTCATGAGATTTTGACACCAGAAGGTAGGTGTTTGTAGGTGTAAAAAGTACCTATCTCATAGCTACTCTCTAGTAAGGACTTCATAAGGACCTGAGGGACTTATAGGTTGTTGGGGTCCTTCTCCTTTGAAGTTGGGCATGAAACTTGTATGTGGGTCTTATACAAGTCAAGGAACACATCTGAAGAGTTTCATCCTTTTTGGGTCTACTCAAGAGCTATAGCAAAAGGGTTAGTGTCTGGTCCAAAGTATCTCTAGCTGCCAGCTTGTAGGCGGGCTGATGGAGGGCTTGCTGAAGGAGAGTTGAGGTGGATCTTTGTGTGCAAGTGGATCAAAGGTAGAGTCTTTCTCCCATCAAGTTTGGTGGTGTTTGGACAAGTGTAAGTGGTTGTGGGTCGACATGCTTCAGCTATGGTTAACATGATGCTAGATGCCTATTCCCTCCTCAAGCAAATGGTTCTGATGATGAGGAGGTCTAGGTAAACTCCTTTCACATTTTCTTTGTGCTCATCTGACGCTTTGACTAATGGTGACACTGAAAAAGAGCCTTCTAGCTCCACTACAATACTCTCGAAGAGCATGTATTTATAAGATGGGCGAGCTTGTGAGGTATGTAAAACCCATGTCAGATCACCCTTCATTATACCTTGCACTTTGATTTGCTAGTTTTCAAAATGAACATGCATGAGGCCAGGTATAACGTACTATTCATTTGTTTTTCAGATATGTTAGTTCTAAAGCAATTGGTCCAGCCACGTTGGATGATGCACGCGTTATGGCAGTGGAGGTGGTTTGTTTGGTAGAGGAAACTTTTCCGTGAACCATTCTCACAAGCCAACTACATCTCATTGTGCATTTGGTGGATGAAATTGCTTTATGCGGCACTGTGCATGCACGTTGGATGTTCTTCCTAGAGTGCTTCATGAAGACCTTAAAAGACTTTGTGAGGCAAAGTGCAAGGCCCGAAGGAAGCATGGCCGAGGGTTGGTTGATACAAGAGTCTCTTGTATATATTTTCGAATTTCTTAGTCAAGTGGACAGCTCTTTACCGCGACTATGGAGCAATGAAGAGGACTTGAGGATGACCTCTATTGTTCCTCAAGGAAAAGGACATAGCATCAATTGATTGATGATCTCAATTTCACTTGCATTCTTAATAGTGATGTGATGAGCAGATGGGTTACAAGATATGAGGATGCAAAGACAAGAAGGCAAGCAGAAAGAGCTCTCTTTTTCGAAGGCAACATGGCTCACGTAAGGCATACCCTAAGCATCTAGCAACATTTCCGAATGATATCCATGTTGATTGGTTGCATGAGGAAATGGAGAGAGCAGAGAGAGATGAGGGGCTGCATATCACGGTGGAAGAATGGGAGTATGCACAAGGATGCATGTTAAAGGTACATAGAACTAATGTTTTGCATTAGTTGTAAGTGATTTGCTTTTAATATTTATTCACATTGCTTACACAAATATTGCTTCTATTTTGGTCCAGTAGTGCATTATGTTCAATGCTATATGGTGTGAAGGAAAGCATTTTCAAACACAAAGAATTGACGATAAGAGGAATACACAAGATTGCGGTGTCATTAGTAGCTTTGAGGGAGCCAATGGAAAAATGGATGATTATTGTGGCACAATCCAAGACATATTTAGGCTTGACTTTCGTCGCTTCTTTGTGTATGTTTTGGATGTCAAATGGCGAATGAACGTGGTAGAAAAAGGGCCTAATGCAACGATAAAATGCCATGCAAGTGGCTATGTAACTATTGACTCTACAAAGTTTTGAAAGATAGGCTCGTATTGCCACAACAATGTGAGCAGGTATGCATTTTTTTACTAATGTGTTTCATGTACATATATATCTAAGCTCATGTACCCCTTGACTTTTGATATGCTAATACATTGCAGTATGTGTATTTGAGTAGGTTATCTATCTGCCAATGGTGCATGACACTAAATGGTGGTATGTCATCCTTGTTGCACCACGTTCCAAAGTGATGTACAATACATTCACTGATATGGAGCATATGGAGGATGTAGCAGGCCGCAATGAAGATGATGTCGAACATGCCAATGAAGATATTGTGATCGATGATCAAGAAATAAGAGATGATCATGATAATGAGGATGAGCGTGCCATTTCTCATGATCATTAGGATGACCCTACCATTGATGATGATGGTGATGTTGATGGTAATGTTGATGAGGATGATCAAAGCATCGGTACCATTATCAATGGATAGAATATCGATAGTGGAATAAATTTAATCATACAAATTGATCAAATGGATATTAATGTTTATTGTTTGGCAAGGACGGATCTTATTGAAGATGAGATCGAATCCTAACCAATCCATCATTGTATCGTTCTAAATTGATGGCAATTCTATTGTATATGTTGTCTTTTAATTATCATCTCATGATTTGTTTTTGAATATATATTGTTGTAAATTCATGTAGTGGGATTATGTAATGATATATATTGTAATGTACTATGAGATGGTTTAAAGAAGATGGTTTTTTATTTTTTTTAAGGTATGGATTTTTTCTTAAATAATATTTGCTCTCGCGTGTAATAAAGTGTGTATATCTGCATCTAAAACACAATGTTTACGCATATATACACGCTCTGTTACACGCATTTATGAACTCAGTATACAGGCAAATTTAGATACCCATATACACGTGCCTGATATTACTCATATACATGTGCGACCATACACGCTCCCGTCACTTATCCCGTGTATCGCGAATGCGTGTATGGAAGCATTGTCTTGTAGTGGAAAACGGCCTGTACGAGGCCCCTGTACACAACATTTTTGCACCCCCCTTTAGATAGCTTTACACCCTCCACTAGAATGAAAACGAGAAACTTTTGGCATCTTTCAAAGATTTCATCAAAAAAGTTTAGTTTTCTACCTCTTTTTAAAAAGTGGTCTACGCATGCGTACAACACTCACTACTACATGTTAGCCTAATACCGGCGCTTATACCGGCGCTATTTAACGGGGTCTAAAAAAGCCTCATCATCGGTATAAGCGCCGGTATAAGCGCCGGAACCGTAGCGTCGGTATAAGCGTCGGGTTATAATACCGGCGCCTATACCGGTCAATATACCGACGCTCACCGCCGGGGGTAATACCGACGCATAAACCGGCGTGTACACCGGTGCATATACCGTGTTATATACCGGGGTAAATATCGGGGTGTATACCGACTGTAATACCGAGATATATACCACTGCATATACCGACGTCAATACCGGGGTATATACCGACGCTGAAGCAGAAATTTTTTTTTGGGCAGAATAGTGCTGCCTGGCTGTTGCCTAGCTGCCTGCAATGAGCAGGATCAACAACAGCAAACAGACAGCACCATTCTATCTAAAATAGAGCACCAAAACAACCGTGCTCGTTTGCATATTTTCCTGATCAACAAACAAGAAATTAAATTAAACATTAATACTCAAGAATGTTTTGATCATATTTCATTAGTTTGAAGGTCATCTTACATCATGGTAATGCCTCCCAATTGACGGTCTCTCTTTCTTCTTCAAGCATCTCAAACAAGGCCACAAGGCCATGTTTGTGAGCGTACTTCTCCTCTCGCCTACTTGGTGGGCGATTCATGGCCAACTCCTGCACACACGATTAACAATTATAACTTTTAGAAATCAACATTTAGCCCACATACATACATTTAAATAAATAAAATTGCTACAAACACTTACGAATTCATGGCGCATGGTTTCGTAACCACCACTCCCGAGATGAGAAGCCCCTACTATTTGGAGTCTTGCCCTTGCTGCCTCTCTTTGTTGTTGAAACCTGTTTGGTGTCTCGGTGAGCTCCTGAGCAATGGCTGCCCACTCCCTGTCATCTAGCCAAATAGGTTTCTCTTTCCCTTCTCTAAATGTGTCCCTCGCCTCTGACCTACGATGCCCCATCAAAATGCGAGCTGTATACTGTATCCACTCATTAGAGACGACATTCATAGGGTCAGATGGCTGGAACTCTTGCTTTATCTTTGTGTTTATATAATTTTTCTTCCCCTTGTCTTGCTGATCCCATTTAGTCATGACAGAGTCATGAAACTGTATAGTGCACAATTGTCGAATGCGTGTCTTCATTGCCTTCCCTGCACTATCCATTATTGGTGTCCCATCCCTAATTGTGTAAATCTTGCTGTTGTCATGGTCATGTGCACCCCAGGGAGTGGAAGGTGACTCTATGGGTGTGCTATCAACAGATGAGAGCGAAGGACGACGCTCACGTGGTGGTGGTGTCACAGAATCTGTGGCACTACCACCACAACAACCTCCCCCTAAAGACCTACTACGTGAGCACCGTTTATGTGAAGAGGTGGTAGATCGAGCTGTAAGAGGAGTGGAAGGCTGTGTGGTATGAGGTGTGGGAGCTGCTGTCGTACCCACGGGTGTGGGAACTGGCGTCGGGAAGCCAGATGGTGAGGCAGACGTCCCTGCTCCAGAACCCCAATAACTCTGAGCCATGGCTCTCTGCTCTGGAGTCATGGACGAAAGAAAACCATATAACTACTGGGGACTCATGCCCTGCGGTGTAGGATTAAATGAGAAATCTGGACTGTAGTCGTAGGGCGGTGAGTCACCCATGGCCTGTTGGACAAAAAACCATATGACAAACTTGTGCGAAATGAAAATTACACGGTAAACAATGAATGAAAGAACCATAAGACAAACATTAACAATGATAAACAACATTGGTAAAACTATATCAACTTGCTCCTACATTAGTGATTATGATGGTAAACATTAACAATGGTAAACAATGAAAGGACCTTCAATGTCATAAAACCATTACAAATATCTCATAACTATTTGCATAATCATTAAGATACATCATTTTAAAAATCATTATCTATTCTATCATCCTCATTAAGATCAGTAGCCCCAAAGAGATCTATGTCTATGTACATTTCAGCATCCTCATCATTAAAAGTCCCTTGATGAAGGATGTCTTCATCATCTATGTCTTCTTCCTCAACTTGTTTTTCAGCTTCCTTGGTTTGCACCTCTTCATTTGGATCTTGCTCTAGTTGCTCCTCTTCATTTGCTTGCTCCTCTTCATTGTTGATATCGGCTTGTTCTTGCTGCTCTCCATTACCCTGTGCATCCACATCACCTTGTTGTAGCTCAAATTCTTCAAAAATTTGCTTACTGCGGGGGGCGACTTGAACCACAAATAGCCAGCGTGGATCTTTTGGATCCGCTTTAAAGACAACCTGCTCACAATGCTCTGGGCGCACAAAAGTATCTTGCTAATCGGTCCATACCTTTGTGGAGTCCACTTGGATGAGGCCACTCTTGTCTCTACGTACAATTGCATGTGGCCCATTCATGATTACCTTGAATCACTTCACATCAAAGATAAACAACTCAAAACTTCTGAAGCCAACCTTTAATATATCTTGAATGGTTCCAAAGTAATCAAGCATTCCAGTAATTGTGTTTTCATCACTTGCACTTGCACGACTTTCTTGAACAAACTGTGCTGTGACACCACAATCAAAGGTTGCTCTTCTTTGGTCTATTCGTTCTACTCGAAAATGACGTCCATGTGACCAAAACGCCCCATATTTGTGATACTACAAATAGCACAAAAAGTTTGTTGATGGAGAATCAAACACTGAGACATGTAGAGAAAAAAAAGAGAGACATGTAGAACTTAAACACTTACATGCCAATCGCATCCTTTTGTAAGCTCCTCCTCCTCCTCTGTTATAGGTAAACCAGCACGTTTGGCTTCTAAAATTGTAGCTTCTAGCCATCTACCTGTGGGAAAGTCCGGAAGAGCTTGCATACCTTCTGGATATGGGAGATTTCTTGTAGTGCGATTCCTTCTGAAACTTAAACGATCTTGTACTCGCTGTCGCTTGAGAGCTTCATATGTCTCAATCCACTTCTCCATTACATGAGAGTTCAAGATGCAAAATTTGTTGATTTTTTCCCTCAAATTGTTATCCATCTTTCTCTTAATGCCTTGGCCTTGAGGTTCCTCACCAATGACTCGCCTGTTGGACTCTTGAGACCATAGTCGAGGTATCTCTGGATCTGAGGAACTTAAATATTCAGTGATGTAAACAAGGGACTCTTGTATCAGCCACCCTTCTGACATACTACCCTCTGGGCGAGCCATTTGGCGAACAAATCCCTTTAATGTCTTCATAAACCTCTCCAAAAAGAACATCCATCTTGAATGGACTGTTCCAGCAACTGCAACCTCATCTACAACATGAACTAGCAGATGCATCTCGATTGTTAATAAACTTGTAGGGAAAAACTTCTCTACCATGCAGACTGCCTCTATGGAGTTTAAACGCGCTGTCTCCAAAGTGTCTCTCTTTATCTCTTTTGAAGAAATCCAGCGCACCAATGTGCCAATCTTATAGATAGTAGCTCTAATGTCTTCAGTGAGGCAATCTTTTATTGCTATGGGTAGCACAAATTGTAGAAACTTGTGCCAATCATGACTCTTGAGGCCACTAAGATCATCATCCTTTGTAAATGCACTTTTCAAGCAATGCATACAACCTGTAGGAGTCCGAAACTCTGAAATTATCCTCTTGACTTGTTGTTCCTCCATCTTGCTAAAAACCCATGGGGCTCTTGGAAGTAGCACCTTTCCATTGGGTCTAGTGCGAGCCCACAACTCTTGCATGCAACCAATCTCTTCCAAGTCATCCCTTTGGCCTTTAGTATCCTTTTTTCCTGTCATGGTCTTCCACAGAATGTCAGCTACATTCTTGAAAATATGCATCGGGTCAAGCAAATGGTTTATAAGGAGATCACCCCAATAGGGGAGTTGGTGAAAGATAGAGAGCCTCTTCATCCCAGGACATGCCAAGTTGCCACATTCCTCCCATTTGATCTTCCAATCGCTTGCCTTCAATGCACTTGGAGGAGGTCTTCCTAGATTACCATCCCGCAATTCATGATTTTCTGGAAGATACCTAACATGTCCTTGGTAGACATTCTTTCGTAATGCTTTTGAGTTTCTTGAATCAAGTCCAGGACCACATACAGGACATGCATTGTAACCCGATATAGACAAACGTGAGCATTCTCCATAGCCAGGCCAATCATGCATTGTCCACATGAGAATACCTTGCACAGTTGTAAGTCTTTGGCCACTCTGCTGCTTTGACATGTCCTTCACTTCAATTCTGTTCCACAAGGTGCGTAACTCATCAATAAGTGGTGCCAAATATACATCCATGTTCTTCACCTTGTACTTTCCTGGAACTATTAATGAGAGCAACAGATGACCTTTCTTTATTGCTAACCATGGCGGAAGATTATAATTCACAAGGCAAACAGGCCATGTGCTCCATGAAGAGCTCCTTAAACCAAAAGGGTTTACACCATCCATAGACGGAGGTTTCGAGGTTCTTCCTTAAAAGCCGGCCATTTCTCTTCAATGTGTCTCCATGCGGGTGAGTCAGCAGGCACACGCATCACTTCATCTGTGGATCGAGTTGTGGCATGCCATGTCATCAAGCTTGCTATAGATTTGCACCTGAACATGCTTTTTATCCTTGGGATGATTGGAAAGTGCCTGAGAACCTTTACCGGGACAGCTTCCCCCCTGAACATCTTCTCTATATCTGTTAGAGCCACAATGGGGACATTCTTGCAAATGCTCATATTCATGGCGGAAGAGGCAACAATCATTGCGACAAGCATGAATATTATTGTAATCCATGCCTATGGATTTCAATAACTTCTTCGCATCTGCACGAGATGGAGGCATCTCGTTGCCAGGGGGCAATATCTGATCTTTCAAAAGCCTGCAAGTATGGCAAATCTGATCGTTACTATTAAGATTTTCTCAAATACAAGTTGATAATTTATCATTTCAACAGTAGGTGTAATCTCCAAAAAAAGACCTTACTTGAATAGTTCAGTGACACTTGTATTAGACCATCCAAAAATTGACTGCAAATTTAGCATTGTAAGAGATGCACGCAATACAGATATGTTGGCACCATTGTATAATGGAAGGCGTGCAAGTTTACGCATAGCCTCTTCCTCTGGTTCATAATTTGACCGTTGAGAATGTCGTGGTTGATGATCTTCATGTTCGTGCTCCTCGAAGAGAGCTTCTTGTTGCTCGATGAAGGCATCCAACATTTCTTCCATTGGACCTTCTTCCATTTCCTGACCTTCTTCCATTCCCTCGGGTGCTGTTAATTGAGCTCCATCTGTCACTCCCTCCTGCGATATCCTCATCCTTTGTTGGGGACGAGAATTCACAGGCGCAATGTTATCAAGATGCGGCTGCACACTTGCTTGGTTGTACGATTGAAACCGTAAATTTTGCAAGCGCTCCATTGGAAATATGCTAGCGTCATGAACATGCTGGTTGCAAATCCTTCATTTTCGAAAGATTTGGTACTTACATCGCATGCATGGACACGCTATTCTCTCTTCAAGATTGAGAGGCTCCATCTAGCAGGATAACATGTATATGCAGCTCATTAAACACAAATCATTATGCATTACACAAAGCACTATGTAAACCATAAAACAGGCTTCTTTTTCCCAGCCGCGAGGGAGATTTTTAAAAATAACATTTAAAGCGTCAAACGGGCTTCTTTTCCCCAGTCGTTTTGAGGGAGACTTGACAAATATTTAAAAAAGCGTCAAACGGGCTTCTTTTCCCCAGCCGTTGAGGGAGACTTGACAAATATTTAAAAAAGCGTCAAACGGGCTTCTTTTCCCCAGCCGTTGAGGGAGATTTTAAAAATAACTCATACATTAGCTTATCTCCTCTCCATACAAAATTAACTCGAATTTGAACAAGGATGGAGAGAGAAGCTATCTCTATTCATAAATAGCTATTTATAAAGGCCTTATGCAATAATCTAAATGCATAGTATAAGTAGAAGCTTGCATAATAAGGCTGCAAGACTTATGCATAAGCTCTATGCATAAGCCTTATGCATAAGTCTTATGCATAAGCCATATGCATAAGCTCTATGCATAAGCCATATGCATAAGTCTTATGCACACGCTCTATGCATAAGTCTTATGCATAAGCCATATGCACACGCTCTATGCATAAGCCTTATGCATAAGCTCTATGCATAAGTCTTATGCATAATAAGGCTGCAAGACTTATGCATAAGCTCTATGCATAAGCCTTATGCATAAGCCATATGCATAAGCTCTATGCATAAGCCATATGCATAAGTCTTATGCACACGCTCTATGCATAAGCCTTATGCATAAGCCATATGCATAAGCCATATGCATAATCCATATGCATAATCCATAAGCCATATGCATAAGTCTTATGCACACGCTCTATGCATAAGCCATATGCACACGCTCTATGCATAAGCCTTATGCATAAGCTCTATGCATAAGCCATATGCATAAGTCTTATGCATAAGCTCTATGCATAAGTCTTATGCGTACTCTCTATGCATAAGCCATATGCATAAGCTCTATGCATAAGCCATATGCATAAGTCTTATGCACACGCTCTATGCATAAGTCTTATGCATAAGCCATATGCATACGCTCTATGCATAAGCCTTATGCATAAGCTCTATGCATAAGTCTTATGCATAATAAGGCTGCAAGACTTATGCATAAGCTCTATGCATAAGCCATATGCATAAGTCTTATGCACACGCTCTATGCATAAGCCATATGCATAAGCTCTATGCATAAGCCATATGTATACGCTCTATGCATAAGCCATATGCATACGCTCTATGCATACGCTCTATGCATAAGCCATATGCATAAGTCTTATGCACACGCTCTATGCATAAGCCATATGCACACGCTCTATGCATAAGCCTTATGCATAAGCTCTATGCATAAGCCATATGCATAAGTCTTATGCATAAGCTCTATGCATAAGTCTTATGCGTACGCTCTATGCATAAGCCATATGCATAAGCTCTATGCATAAGCCATATGCATAAGTCTTATGCACATGCTCTATGCATAAGTCTTATGCATACGCTCTATGCAAGACTTATGCATAAGCTCTATGCTATAAGCCTTATGCACTATGCTAACCCTTAATCCCATCACCCAATGGTGTAATAAACATGATCTTGTTTTACATGGATAATAGATCTTACCTTGATAACATATATAAACTCTATGAATAAAGAGAATACCTTATGCATAGAAAAACAGAGCATAAGACTTATATGTTATATGTATAAGAGAGTAAAACCATTCAAAAAGCTTTCAACAAGAAGGCTACGCAAGCTCTATGTACAATGTCCATGCAAGCTTTTAAGAAACCTATGCATAGAGATTTTATAAGCTTGTAAGAAACCTATGCATAGAGATTTTATAAGCTTGCAAACTCTATGCATAAAGCCTATGCATAGAGCTTATGCATAGAGATTTCACAAGCTCACAAGCTCTATGAATAGAGCTTATGCATAAAGCTTGCAAGAAGGCTATGCATAGAGATTGCAAGCTTATGATAGGTTTTATGCATAGATATTAAATTAATCCTATGTGTAAGCTTACAAGAACCCAAAACTAACCCTAAACCATAAAACAGGGATGCAATAATTCATAGAAAATAGCATAAACAAGAAAAATCGAAAGAGGATCTACCTCTTTTTTGCAAAGCTGAAGGAGAGGATTGGTGAAAGATTGGTGAGGTGAAAGAGCTGCAAAACAAAATATTAAACAAACTAATTAGTAAATTAAACACAAGAAAAAGAACTAATACAAAATCCTAAAATCTCTATGCATGCATTAGGAGATCTATGCATACATAGAGAGCTCTCAACATGCACAGAGAGCCAAAAAAACACAAAACCCTAAACATCCTAATTCTTAAATTAAAAAGTAAAAGCAATTGTAAGAACATATTAGGAGAAGGAGAAGAGGAGAAAAGAAGAAAGAAGGAGAAAAGAGGAGAGAGGAAAAAAGAGGAGAGGGAGAGAAAGAGAAGAGGGAGAGAAAGAGACCTTCTCTAGCTGTAACGCGCCTTTCTGTGCGAAAAAATCAGAAAATAGGCTCTCGGCTGTGAAAAAC